>NC_059104.1:147816655-148116655 GCF_020740685.1 Jaculus jaculus
CCAGGATAGACCTCTGCCAGTTAGACCCAGCCCTAGACTAACCCTGTGGCTATCACCTGTCCACGCCAGCTTTGGGAGGTGGTCCAAGTTACACCACAAACATGGGTGTGCTGAGACCTTTGCAAGGACCATAGAAGTTGGTGGATCATCCCCAGGAGGAGCCCACTATGTCCCTTCCCTCGGCCTCCATAAGTCCCAGTCTTCAGACAGCTCAGGTACAAACCTATCTTCCCTCTCTAGAAAATGCTCAAGACTACCAATGGATTGGCCTGAATGACAGGACCATCGAAGGTGACTTCCGCTGGTCAGATGGACACACCCTGGTGAGTTCCAGCAGTGGCCTAGAGAATAGAGGGAGGGATAAAAACCCCAAGGGTGACGTGCATCCAGATCTCATGCACATTCACTGAGCTGCTGCTGGGTGGGATATCTGGAAGTGGAGGATTGTGTCTCTTTCCTCTGTGCCTCTGGTGACCATCCCAGGTCTGAATGTGTGTGTAAGCGAAGGCAAGAGACAGGGAGGGAGCTGGGAAGTATGGAAGGCATGAGAGCAAGCTAACACACGGCAAATATAACACTTGAGGGAGTTTCATATGCACGAAGGTCTCTAGTCTACTCAAGGAGAAAGAAAGCAGTACAGAGGCCCCGTGGACAGTGCAGGCAGCCAGTAGTGAGGGTCAGTCAAGGACTGAACCCCACCAGGAACATGGTTCCACAGCCAGTTCCCTAGATGGAATTCTCAACACCTAGAATTACCCCGACCAGACTCCCAGCAGCCCTCACGATAGCCATATGCATCGGAAGCTGGGCTAGAGAAAAAAGGAGACATGAAGGGCTTGATGAAAGTGGGGGGCAGGCCAAGCCACACTGCTCCCCGCCTTCTCCCCTCACCACTTTGCCTGTCCTGTCCACAGCAATTTGAGAAGTGGCGTCCAAACCAGCCTGACAACTTCTTTGCCACCGGAGAAGACTGTGTGGTGATGATCTGGCACGAGAAGGGCGAGTGGAATGACGTCCCCTGCAATTACCAACTGCCCTTCACGTGTAAAAAGGGCACTGGTAAGCGGGGCCTGAGAGGTCAGGGAGAGGATGGACACCTTCCGCTGCGAGAGAGACACTTGCTATGTGACCTGGGGCAAGTGGCCTTGTTTAGCCACTGAGGTCTGTGGGACACACCCTCAAGAGGCTCATGGGAGCTTACACAGTCAGGGGGCGGACCTCTTTTAGCAGGGCATCTCAGGACCAATGGCAAGGCTAAGCTGCTTCTAAGGACCATGCACGGGGCCCATGAGAGTATGAAGGTCATTGACTAAAGCACAGGGTCCCAGGCTCCACACACGCCGCCACCTCCCTCCACCCATGCCAGCAGCAAAAAGTCACCCAAGGGGGTCCTTGGGTAGGAGCCTCCTTCCCTGTCTTTGGGGTACGTAGGGAACCAGTCACAGTGTCAGAGACCTCTCAGCTTTGGGTCTGTGGACAGGTTGGTGCTCCTGCTTCAGGGCCCATGTCCCCAGGCTCCTTGCGGGGCCCCTACTTTCTGTGGCACTGAACATTTTCATAAAGATGCCACGGTGGATCCAGAGAGGTGACTCAGTGCATCAAGCGCTTGCTGCACAAATGTGAAGATCTGAGTTCAGGTCCCTAAAGGCCACGTAAAGGTGGAGGCTGTGATGGATGATCGCGATCCTAAATCTACTATGGAGAGGTGGGAGGCAGACACAGAATTACTGGGAGCTCTGGGGCCAGCTGGACTGGTATACACAGCACTAAACTGAGGCCCTGTCTCAAATAAGGTGCAAGGCAAGGACTGACACCTAGGGTGGTCCTCTGGCCTGCACACATGGTACATGCAAGCCCACACTTGCACATGAATGTATACATACACACGTATATCATATACGGAGAGAGGTAGATTTAAACTACCTGGTAATCCCCTCTTACCCTCCCTTTCTCCCTCCCTTCTGTCTTCTCACTATTGCCAAAGGCCCCCTTTGTATTGCCTTCCAGCTGCCTGATGCAACAGAAGAACCAGAGGTCTCTGGGTCCTTGGTCCTTCATTTTCGCAGCATCCTCAGCACGGGGTAGCAGAGCTCAGCGCCTTTCCCACATTGGTCATGACAGAAGACCTCATGAAATCCCTTTCTAAAAGGTGTTTGTCTCTTAGTGGCCTGCGGAGACCCTCCTGAGGTGGAGCATGCCAGGACCCTCGGACAGAAAAAGGACCGATATGAGATCGGTTCCCTGGTGAGATACCAGTGCACTGAGGGCTTCGTCCAACGCCACGTGCCCACTATCCGGTGCCAGCCCAATGGGCAATGGGAGGAGCCTCGGATCACCTGCACAGACTGTGAGCATCACCCCTCTCGCCCCTCGCCTGGCATGGAGTCAGGTCTCACCATCAAGGCCTTCTCATGCTACTCCATCACAGATTGCTAGGCCCTGTCCCAGGGAAGGTCCATGCTCCCTGAAAGCAGGAAAGAGAAGCTAGTAGCCTGGGTTGTCACCAGCTCCTGAGCTCAAGGAAGTTCAAGGGGAAAAAAAAAAAAAAAAACAGTGCTGGAAAAAAATGGCTCAGCAGTTAAACCTAAAGACCCAGATTTGATTGCCCAGTACCCACTTTTATAAAGCCAGATGCACAAAGTGGTTCATGCATCTGGAGTCTGTTTGCAATGGCTAGAGGCCCTGGTATACCCATTCTCTCTATCTTTCTCTCCTTCTCTCTATCTTTCTCTCTCTGCTTGCAAATAAATAAAATTGAATTAAAAAAAAAACTCAAGGAGGCAGGAGACGCTTTGAGCTACCCTGTTGAGCCTACCTTCTGTGGACACAGGGCAGGCTGGAGGAACCCTGGGCTTGGCTCTACTTCCTCCTTACTCAACAGTGTTTTTCTACCTCCCTCTCCCCGCAGCCACTACCTACAAGCGCAGGTTACAGAAGCGGAGTTCACAGCCGACGTGGAGGAGCCGCCCCAGCATGGTCCACTGAGTGTAGCGTTCAGGATGCTGAGCCCAGGAGCCAGCCAGGCTGACCACACATCCCGCCCAGATGATGTCCTCTTCTTGTCACTTTTTGTCATACAAGAAATCCCATTAAAGAAGAGAAAAAAAAATCCCACATTTTGTGTACCCAGCCCCTAACCCCCATATCACTCAAACTGCATTTGTCCCCTGAATGCCAAAGCAAATTTCCTGTAACCCGTGGACTGAGTTGAGAGACATTTCTTCAATCTCCCATCGTGCCTTTCCAGGGACCAGCACAGGGACAAGGGGAGAAGGGAGGGGTTAAGTTAAATAAAGAAGATTATTTTTGTTTCCTGACTTTACACAAGAGCAGTGCAATGGTTGGTTATTTCACACACACCCCTTCACCCCCGGGATAGATAGGGAGACAGGAGGAGGGGTCAGAAGGAACCAGAGGTGTGGATGTCTCAGCAAGAAGAACCCAAGATGGGACTGCAGACAAAAAGACCTGGGAAGCTGTACCCATCTGTGAGAAAAGGAGCCTGGGGGCAGGTTGGCCAAGGAGGGTGGGGGTCGCCTTCCCTCCAGGACCCCTCTTCTAGTGGCCTCTCACCTGGCTCTACCACCCTAGCAAATGTCATTTCTCGGCTGGGCTGGGTAGGGGCACCTCCTTCCCAGGAGGCGTCCCTCCATCTCCCCTTCCCCCAAACCCCGGGACGGTGCAGGCACCAGTGTTCCGTGCACCTATTTATATTTTTTGAAAATTAAAGATTATGATAATTATAATAATAATAAAGACATTGGAAGAGATGTATTTCCTTTCTTTTTTTTAATTTAAGGGAAAGGCGACCGTGACTTGGGGCCACCTGAAGGAGTGCTTATGTGGTAGCAGCGGAGATATGTTTTGATCAAATGACCCCAAACTAATGTGACTCTTGTGTGTTCAGAACCTGGGAGAGTCACTGTTCACTTTTTTCCTACTGGAGTGGTGTGCTTGGTGGATCCTCTGCATCTGTGTGTATGAGAAATGTGTGTAAGCACAAGTGTGGGGTGTGTGTGCATGCATATGCCTGTGTGTATCTGTTCACGTGTGTCAGTCAGTGGTTTAGAGTGAGGATTTACAAGTCGGCACGGTGTAAACTTAAAAGCCAGGCATGGTGGTGCACGCCTATAATTCCAGCACTCGGGAGACCAAGGTAGGAAGATTAAAAGTTTAAGGCCAGCCTGGGTTACATAGTGAGACCCCATCTCAAAACAACAACAAAAGAATGTAATCAAGAAAGACATCTACACCAGGCCTAGTGGCACAAACATGCAACCCAAGCTACTGCACAGGTTGAAGCAGAAGGATCAAAAGTTCAAAGCAAGCCTGGGCAATACGACCCTATCTCAAAACAAAAAATAAGAAGTGGGCTGGTGGTGGACGGAGCTCAGTGACAGAACACTTATCTAGCTTGTGAAAGACCCTAGGTTCGATAATCCCTGGAAAGAAAGAGAGAGAAAGAATGAGAGAGAGAGAGACAGAGCCCCCTGGAGGATCTGTGATAAACACAGAGTGCTGGACCCACTCTGGATTTCTGGTTCAATCTATTTGGGTTAGGCCCAGGAACATGCATTTCTAACAGATTCTCAGGGCTGGCTCTGCTGGCCACACTTTGAGATGAACTGGGCTAGTTAAAAACTGAGCAATTGATTAGTAAGCACAAGGGGACACCTGGATGGGTATGACAAGTCTGGTTTCCTGAAGCAACATAGGGGTGAGGTTCAAATAAGGTTGTCCTCCCACCCTGCCCGTAGGTCTCTGGCCTCTGAAACTCTGAAGGACATATCCCCCCACCCCGCCCTGCCTCCCGAGATATACCTCCCTCCCGCTCTTCAATTCAGCCTCACAAACAATGGCGTGGGGAGGGGGATCCCCCTCCCACCGACCCCCGGCTCCTGAGCCAGTAACTCAGTCAGAGAATGCCATGATGGGCATGGCCAGAACCAAACCAGCATGGGCAGAACAGACGAACCCAGGGAGAGATATGACCCCACACATGCAGCCAGGACCCTGAGACCAAAGGAAATGGAGAACCAGAAACAGAGGCAGCCTGGGGAGGGAGGAGAGGGTCATAGCACCATTTATTGTCCACAGAAGGTGCACACACCCAGAGAGCTACTCCAAAGCAAGGAAACCCAGACTATTTGGAACAAAGAGAGGAAGGGGAAACTGGCAGGAAAGTTCTCCCCTTGCTCAGATCTTACCCACAAGCCCTGGAGCGACCCTCTCTCTCTAGAACTAAAAGGAGCTCCCCGGGAGCTTGCTGCCTCCCGTAGGCTGAGACCAGGGAAAGCTGCCTTCCGCCACTGAGCTCTCACCTCTATAGGTTCAGGTTGGTCACTGCCTGCGCTGAACACCAGGGGGACCCACTGCCCTCGGGAACGGCAGAGGGAGATCCCCTGGAGTGACAATGGGAATTGGGAATCCTATCTATTAGATTTACAAAAATAACGATGATACCTTAAAAACGTTTACGTTGAGAAGTATAAAAACAATACTAACATTGCCCCAACCCACGAATGGGGAAATGACCCACCTAATATCAACCTAGCCAGGGAAGGCAGGGCTCTGGGAGGGTTCAGAGCTGGCCAGGGGCCTAACGTTGGCGGTAGCAATAGACACCATAGGAGCGGGTCTGCGGGTCTGGGAAGCCAATGCTGCGGACCCCAGGCTCAGGGGGTCCGCAGTTGGGGCGGGGGTGAGCCACAGGGTAGCGGGCACTGCCATCTGCCAGCCAGCCAGCATCACAGCGGTCCAGGTCACGGAACTTCCAGGCAGCGAAGAGCTGGCCCACTGTGGCAATCTGTGCGTCATCTTCCCGGCAGGCTTCCCTGGCCTCGGGCAGCGTCAGCTTCATGGGGTGTTCCAGGTAGTACACCCGCCCTGAGGAGAAATGGACATTTGAGTGCCGGGCGGCAGAGAGAACAACTGGTGAGGATAGCAATGTCTGAAGCAAGGCAGATCCCAAGACCTGACAACCATCCAAGTCCAAGGTATCGCCATGCCACGGGCATCTGCACTGGAAACTTGGGGGGGAGCGACTTCCCAGGCTTCACCCTGCCATGCTGCTTGGCGTAAGGCTGGTGTTGCTCCAGTCATGTGCTTACATCCATCCCTAATTGCACCCTGGGTGGGCACCCCACCTAGGCGGCACCAATCAGAGCCTCTCACCCATCTAATCACTGACTGAGCACCTGCAAGCTGCCCAACACTCTTCTACGCGCTCTGGATATAGCACGGAACCAATTTCTGTTTTCACTTGTTAATCTTCCAGTGACGTGAGCCCTGAGGTAAGGAAACATGGGTCTCATTTGTTTGTGATGACCCAGAGCCTCGTCTAGACCCCAGCACACAGAAAATGTTCGATGAATTGCCGATGGTTAGCATGACGCACCACCAGCAAGCCGCTCGGAACTGCCGCCCACAGCTCCTCCAGATCAGCCAGCGCTGGAGACCTCAGGCAGGCTGGCAGAGACCCGCAGAAGCTCTGCGGGCGAGGCCGGCGCTCAGTCATTCCACTCACCCTTGAGGGCCGCGGCAAAGCAGAACACGTCGTAGCGGTCCAGGCGGTGGTGGCGGTGGCCGTAGCTGCGCACGCCCGGGGCCAGGCCCAGGCCTCCACAGGGCTGCCTGGGCAGCGTTATGGGGTACTGCACCGAAGCGTCCTGCAGCCAGCCCGCGTTGCACCAGTCCAGGCCTTCCTCCCAGGCCCGGAAGAGCTGCTCAAAGGAGGCCACCACTGCGTCCTGCTCCCGGCACGCCTTTTGGGCCTCGTGGAAGTTGAGCTGGTAACGCCCCTGGCGGGGCTGGTAGGGGAAAACTATGCCTGGAGAGAGAGAGAGGAAAGGGGACTTGGAAGTTGAGGCGAGAGGATTGCCATGAGTTCAAGGCCAGTCGGGGTTCCTGAGTGAGGCCTTGTCTCAAAACGAAGGAAGCAAGGGAAGGGGGGGGAGAGAGGAAAGGAAAGAAGGAGGGAGGGAGGAGAGGAAATGCAAGAAACTTTCTGCACGTAACAGATTATTTTCAGGGACAAGGGAAACCCTAGAAACTGTGGGAAGAAGTGTGCAGGGTCCATGGATAAAGGAGGTTTGTAGAGAAAGGAGGTTTGAGGTCAAGAATATCCTGAGGCAGGGAGCCTCGTTCCTGGTAGCCAGAACCTGACAGGGTCTCATGCTCTCCTCAAAAGTTACCACGGGGCTGGGGAGATTGCTCAATGGTTAAAGGCACTTTCTTGCAAAGCCTACACAGCATTCCCCAGTATTCACATAAAGCCAGATGCCCAAAGTGGTACATGCATCTGGAGTTCATTTGCAGCAGCAAGAGGTCCTGATATTCCCATTCTTTTCTCTCTCTCTTTCTCTCTCTCTCTTTCTGTCTGTCTGTCTCTCAAGTAAATAATGTTTTTAAAGAGTCACCATGCAGGGGCTGGAGAGATGGCTTAATGGTTAAGGCACTTGCCTGCAAAGCCTAAGGACCCAGGTTATCCAGGTTCCATATAAACCAGATGCATATCGTGGTGCATGCATCTGGAGTTAGGTTGCAGTGGCTGGAGGCCCTGGCGTGCCCATTCTCCTCTCTCTCTCTCTCTCTCTCTCTCTCTCTCTCTCTCTCTCTTTCTCTCTCAAATTAAAATTTAAAAGAAGAGCGAGCATGCAGGCTGGAGAGATGGCTCAGCAGTTAAGGTGCTGCCTGCAGTCTAACAACCCAGGCTCGACTCGATTCCCTAGTACCCATGTAAGTCAGATGCACAAAGTGGTGTATGCATCTGTAGTTCATTTGCAGCACCTGAAGTCCCCAGAGCACCCATTCTCTCTGTCTGCCTCTCTTCTGTCTCTGTCTGCTTGCAAATAAATAAATAAAAATATATTTTTGCGGGCATGGTGGAGCATGCCTTTAATCCCAACACTCAGAAGGAAGAGGAAGGAGGATTGCTGTGAGTTCGAGGCCACCCTGAGACTACATAGTGAATTCCAGGTCAGCCTGAGCTAGAGTGAGACCCTATCTCAAAATACAAATAAGAAATATATATATATTTAAGTTATCATGCTAGTAGGGAGTGGTGGTTCACACCTGTAATCCTACCACTCACGAGAGAGAAGGCAGAAGGATTACCACGCTCTCAAGGCCAGCCTGAGCACTATAGTGAACTGCAGATCAGCCTGGGCTACAAAGACTCTGCCTCAGAAAAACAAAATAATAATAATAATAATAATAATAATAATAATGGCATGCTGCCATGCATGTTTAAAATTTAAAAAGAAAAAGACGGATAAGAAGAGGGCTCTGAGGCGGCTGTAGTGGGCTCTTCTTCCTCCCTCCTTTCTCAATCTAAGTTATTTAAATTATGGCTAGGGTGGGGGATGGTGTTGGGGGGGCACTGGGGCCTGGATTTGATTTTCTAAATAAAGTTGGAAAAGAAGCTAAAAAAATTTATTATTTAATAAGTTGGGGAGTCGTTTTGTTATTTTTACAGTGCTAAGGATTGAGCCTAGGGCCTCGTTCATACTACCAACTGCTCTATCACTGAGCACATCATCCAGCCCATTAAAAAGATTTTTAGAGCTGGAGAGATGGCTTAGTGGTTAAGTGCTTGCCTGTGAAGTCTAAGGACCCCAGTTCAAGGCTCAATTCCCCAGGACCCACATTAGCCAGATGCACAAGGGGGCGCACACGTCTGGAGTTCGTTTATAGTGGCTGGAGGCCCTGGCGCACCCATTCTCTCCCTCTCTCTCTCTCTCTCTCTCTCTCTCTCTCTGTGTGTGTGTGTGTGTGTGTGTGTGTGTGTGTGTCTGTCTGTCTGTCTGTCTGTCTGTGTCTGTGTCACTCTCAAATAAATAAACAAAAAAAATTTTTAAGTTTTTTAAACATTCAGTATCCAATCCCTACCAAGTCAGCTAAAACCTTAAGGAATAGGGATCGCCTTAGGTTCCAATATGGGCCTTTCTTTGACAGGAATGGGAGGGGAGTGAAACTTCCCCTTGTGACCAGGAAACTAGGCACAGCCAGGCCAGTGGAATTCACAGCTACTACAACTGGGGGATATTGGATGAGTGGTCCCATCCCAAACCACCAGTCTTTACAGCGCCAGGGACAGAATGAGTGTCCCTGTCTCCTTAGGCCACCCCTAAAGACTTAGCAAATGACTTGCAGGTTATCTCCCTTCCCTCCAATATCCCAGATTTCAGAAGTCATAATGTGGTGCCTCTGAGCCTATGCCCTGTGGAATGTGGGGACAGAGATGCCACAGATGGAGCCTTGCTATGTAGGAGGCGAGTTCACCTTCCTGGGTCTCTAAGCAGAAAAATGAAGGAACGGCATTTGCTTATCTGTTTATTTACTTGCTCATACCTGAAAGACTCAGAGCTCCGGGGATGAGCTACTGGCTTCCTCTTTCGAAGTGGAATATGAGTAGGAGGTATTAGAAGACTGGATTTGGGAAGCTACTGCCTCGATTCAGGCCTCAGCCCTTGTCAGCTCTGAGCTGTGTGACCTCAGTCAGGTAACTTAGTGAATCTGCTAAATGAGGGCGGTAACGACAGTAGCTTCCTCTCGGGGTTGCTTTGAGCATTAGAGTGTTTATCTGTAAAGCACAAAGGTCTAGATGCTTTCTGGGGGCCGGGTCCTCTCCCCCTCCCTCAAGTCCCGGCCAGGGTCTCACCCCGCAGCTCCAGCTCTACCAGGCCACTCTCGTCCTCCAGTCCATCAATGACCTCACAGCGGTAGCGCCCGGAGTCCTCCAGCCTCAAGTCTCTAAGCTCCAAGGACACTTCACGAGCCTCGTCCTGTAGCAGATGCACACGCCCTTGGTAGTCCCCAAAGGAGCGGTGCTTCTGCCCGATGGCCACCAGCACGTCCTGCTCGGGGGCGCCATTCTCTGACAGCTTCCACCACTTGATCCGCACAGGCCTCGGGGAGGCCAGGGCCGGCTCGTAGCGGTAGCGGCAGGGCAGGGTTACGCTGGCCCCGCGGTAGCTGAACAGGACCTCCTCGGGCGTCTCAACCACCAACTTCACTCCGTTGAACAGGCCTAGGGGCAAGATGGGGCCTCAGCACATTGGCGTTCCTACAACAAGGATGATGCGACACATGCTTTTGTCCCCCGCCCCTCTATGCTCAGGTGTCGCAAACTGCAAAAGCGGCTGCCCCGCTCCACCCCTCCAAGTATCCACCCGTCCTGCCACTTCGCACCTCCTGGAAAGATTGCTCAGTGGTTAAGGCACTTGCCCGTAAAGCCTAATGCCCCAGGTTTGCTTCCCCAGTACCCAAATAAGCCAGGTGTACATGGTGGCACATGCATCTGGAATTCGTTTGCAATGGCTGGAGGCCCTGGCGTGCCCTGACTCTCTCTGTGTCTCATTATCTCTGTGTCTGTCCATGTCTCTACGTGCATATAAATAAAATATTAAAAAAAGAAGAAGAAATGACAGCTAAGCAGTATGTGGTTGCAAATACTTGTAATCCCAGCATTTGGGAGGCCAGCTAGGCTATGCTACTGAGTGAGACTCTGTCTCAAACAAAAAAAGAAAGAAAGAAAGAGAGAGAGAGAGAGGGAGAGAGAGAGAGAAAGAAAGAAAGAAAGAAAGAAAGAAAGAAAGAAAGGAAGGAAGGAAGGAAGGAAGGAAGGAAGGAAGGAAGGAAGGAAGAAGGAAGGAAGGAAGGAAAGAAGGAAGGAAGGAAGGAAGGAAGGAGGAAAGAAAGAAAGAAAGAAAGAAAGAAAGAAAGAAAGAAAGAAAGAAAGAAAGAAAGAAAGAAAGAAAGAGAGAGAGAGGACATTGAGTCTCCCACACTCTTGAATTTGGTCACTTGCTTGGATGAATGTGGTGGTATGACTGTCACACTGGCCTGTTTTGATCCTTGGTTCCAGGGCCCTCAACTTTCTTAGGACTTCACCAGCCACCATTTGTACAAGCCCAGATTCACCCACTGGGACACATGAGGTCACAAGGAGCTAGGTGAGCCTCACCACCTGGGGCCATCCTACACCAGCCAGCCGCAAGGTGACCCACCAACCAGTGGCAGGTCACCAGCAAGATGTCCTGAAGCAGAACATGGGGAAGGAAAGGGCCCTTCGCTCCCCTCATTGCCACCCCTCCCTTCCGGACAGCAGGAATGTTAATACAACTGACCAGGCCACCTGCAGAGGAACTGTGTTCAGCTTTCTCAGAAACATCATCAAGATTCTTAAAATGCCTAATGAGCCATGCCTTAGCTCCAACCTCCTCATGACCTGTACACAAGCAAGGCTGCTTTGATCAATGCTTTTACCTCCGCCAGCCTTCTCCAGCTGAAGACTGCACAGAGTATCAAAAACACAGTCTCTTCAAGAACAAAATTCTATGGAAAATATCCCCGCACGTCCCTTCCCTGGTATTTAAGCTTAATTACAGACTGGGTAGCTCCACAGCTCCCAAATGCCATCTACAATGACTGCTAAGGCTCTCGGGGACTCTGGGGCATTTTTCTAGCTCGATCCAAGTTTATTGTGTCCAATAAACTCTGGTTCACCCTTTGACATTCACTTTTCTGTACAAGTCCGGCTTCACCTGAACAGGCTCTCAGAGGGACTGGGGCCGCACAGCGTCACGTGAGGAGTCGTGGGCCCACCACTGCTGGGATCGGAAGAAAGAAAAAAAAAAAGCCCGTTCCAAAACGCTGATCACAGGGCTCGAGAAATGGGTGCGGTCTTAGCCCACCGCGTTCGGGGATGGTTTGTTCTCTACCAAAAAGCTAAGTGACAAATTGGATGCGGTGGTGCCCATCTGCAATCCCAGCGCTTGGGAGGTGGAGGTGGGGGGTGGGGGTCGAGAATTTAAGGCTCTGCTGGACACAATGGCTTAAATTGCTAGCAGGATTTTCCCTGTAACACACACAACCTGCAAATTGTCTACAGAACGCAATGAACGTGGAGTTGGAAAGACTTTGGAAAAAAATAAGTGGAAACTTCTAGCTGGTCTTGGAAGGGAAAGAAATGAGCAGCTTACATACTCACATGCGTTTACTTAGCTGCAGTATACTCTACATTATTGCGTTGTTGTCCCATAGCATTGACACGTGTATTTAGAAAATGCTTTGAACTGCTCTGGTAACTTAATAAGTGGCCTTTTGTATGCACTGCGTAGCACCACTGTGTTGGACTTGCTTCCCTTCTTGGCAAGGCTCTAGGTGACCCCTTATTTCGTCCACATCAGGGTGATGTTGTCTGTGAAAGTCAAGGGCCACTTCTGAGCTGGGGAGTTGGCTCTGACTGCTGAAATATGGTCTAAGGGACATGCATGCATTTTTGTTGAATGAAGTTTTTGTTTTTAAGAATCCAATGTTATTTGAATATTTTCTTGTAAATGTTGTGAATCTATATGTCATATTGTATCTGTATATTAAAGTTCATTTGTCAAAAAAAAAAAAAAAAAAAGAACTTAAGGCTAGTCTCAACCAATCCAGCTACATGAGATACTGTCTCAAAACACCAAAAATAAATAAGTAAGTGCTAACTGACATAGCAGCCAACAAGCCCCTATCCAAATAAAGTGATGACTTCAGCAAGCACCCCAACTCAGGTCACCCCTCCTGAGTCCCTTCCTTCCACAGTGGTCTCCAGACAATAATCACTGAGCCAACTGCCAAGTTCCTAAAGAGCCAGCTACCCTAGCCAGCCAAGGCCAGGACTTCTGCCGGAGACTGTCCCTAGGCTCCGGGTATAAATAATATGGAAACCTTCATGCCATAGAAATACCAAGGTGACAGGCCCAGAAAGCCAAGCACCCATGTTCTCTCTCATACGTGGATCCTAGCTACAGATGACTGGGCTTCTGCGTGAGAAGGAAAATACTTAGTAGCAGAGGCCAGTAAGTTAACAAGGAGACATAAAGGGTAGAGAAAGGAAGGGAGGAGGATACTTAATAGGTTGATATTGTATATATGTAAGTACAATGATCGAGATGGGGAGGTAATGTGATGGAGAATGGAATTTCAAAGGGGAAAGTGTCGGGGGGGGGAGGAGGGAGGGAATTACCATGGGATTTTTTTTTATAATCATGGAAAATGTTAGTAAAAATTTTTTTAAAAAAAGAAATACCAGGGTGATAAGATGGGACCCCTTTCAGGGGTGCAATGACATCTCAAAAGCTCCCACCCAATGTCACCCACCTAGTAAGAGGCAGAACTGAAATTCAAACTCATATATTTATATGATCCCAAAGCTTCTTTTGCTGGGGAGACCAGCTGCTGGTGATAGTCTGGTTAGGTTAATCTTAGGTTAATCTGGTCCTGTGTTTAAGGAACCAGCAACCAGACTATCTAAACCACCTCCTCTTAGAGAAGTGACATTATTTGGGCCCAGAGAGGGAAGTGGTTGCTGCCTCTATCCCAGCCTGGAGCTAGCATGTCATAGCAGAAGCCATGGTGGTACCTCAGGAGCCACCTACCTTCCCCATAGCCATTGCCCAGGGTCCTGCCACGGGGACCACTGGAATAGTAGAAGCCATTGTAGAAGGGCAGTCCAGAGACGCAGGTGACCGGAAACACCAGGAAAAACAGCCACAGACCCATGCCAGCAGGCACAGAGGCAGTGCCAGGGCGTCCTGGATAAAGATGGGTTTAGGGGTGACTAGGGGAAGGAAGAAAATGAGACAATTACAGAAGCCCCATCACAGGGGGCCTGGGGCCCCACTGCTCAGCACTGGCTCCCACTCTCGCTCCTAGCGCAGCCAGGCCAGGGCTGTTCTCACAGCTGAGCGGGCAGCGGGCACAAGCGAGACAAGGGGAGGCTGCGACCCCCTGGCAAGGCGGACGAGAAGCACACAAGCAAACTCCAAGGAGTTTGAATTTGAAAGGCTGTGAGCAACATTTTACACTTATTTTTAAAAATTGGTATGTGTGTGAGTGTGTTCATGTGTGTGTGCAGGTGTGTGGATGCCACGGTGCCGTGCATATGTGGAGGTCAGAGGACTTTTTCAGGCTGGTCCTCACCTGCCCACCTCATGTGAGAAAGGGTTTCCTGCTCTGCTGTTCTTTGCTGCGCTTGCCATGAGCTTCTGGAAAATTCTCCCTTCAGCGTCAGCATACTGGGAGAACTGAAGCCCACCGTGACTTCCAGCTTTCTTTTTTTTTTTTTTTTTTTTTTAGTTTTTCGTTTGTTTGTTTGTTTTTGATTTTTCGAGGTAGGGTCTCACTGTAGCCCAGGCTGACCTGGAATTAACTTGAACTCATGGCAATCCTACCTCTGCCTCCCGAGTGCTGGGATTAAAAGCATGCGCCACCATGCCCGGTTTTTAGTTTTTTAATATTTTATCTTTATTTTATTTAACAGAGAAAGAGGGAGAGAGAAAGAATGGGAGCACCAGAGCTCCTGGCCACTGTAAACGAACTCCAGACACGTATGCCCCCTTGTGCATCTGGCTAATGTGGGTCCTGGGGAATTGAACTTCGGTCCTTTGGCTTTTCAGGCAAATGCCTTAACCACTAAGCCATCCCTCCAGCCCTTTTTTTTTCTTTAACATAGAGTCTGAGGATTAAACTCACGTACTCCAACTTGAGCAGCAAGCACTTTATCCACTGACCTATCTCCCCAGTCCCATGAGCAGCATTTTTTTTTAAATGAAACCAAACAGATAAGAGTAGAACACACAATTTCAAGGGGCATTACATATTTAGGGAAAACAAGCCTTCCATTGAGAAACTTGTTTTAGTCTAGAAATGTCAGGGGGAAGTAACAAAGTGAAATTTATTTTTAACTCAAGGTCAAGGTCAAAAAGCATTATTTTGGGCTAGAGAGATGGCTCAGTGGTTAAGGCGCTTACCTGCAAAAACCAACAAACTGAGTTCAACTCCCCAGTACCCAAGTCAAGCCAGATGCACAAAGGGGACACACATGCATCTGGAGTTCATTTGTGGCCACTGGAAGCCTTGGCACACACATTCTCTTTGTGTCTTTCTCTCTCTCTGCTTGCAAGTAAATAAATAAATAATTTTATTTATTTATTTATTTATTTGAAAGAGACAGAGAGAGAGCGAGGGAGACAGAGAGAAAGAGAATGGGTACCCCAGGGACTTTAGCCACTGTAAACAAACTCCAGACGTGATGTACATATGCACCACCTTGTGCATCCGGCCTACATGGGTAGTGGGGAATTGAATCTGGGTCCTTTGGTTTTGCAGGCAAACACCTTAATTGCTAAGCCATCTCTCTAGCCCAAATAAAATATTTTTAAAAAATCAATATTGGGAGGGGGCTAGAGAGATGGATTAGCAGTTAGTTAAGACACTTGTCTGCACAGCCTAATGACCCAGGTTCAATTCCCCAGCATCCATGTAAAGCCAGAGGTACAGGGTGGCTCATGCATCTGGGTTTGTTTGCAGCAGCTAGGGGCCCTGGCATGCCAATTTTCTCTCTCGTTCTATCTATCTATCTATCTATCTATCTATCTATCTATCTATCTAATCTTCATGAAAATAAATAAAAATAATAACTTTTAAAAAGCTTTTTTCATTTTTTTGTTGTTGTTTTGTTTTTGTCTGTTTGGTTTTTGAGATAGGGTATCATTGTAGCCTAAGCTGGCTTGGAATTTACTAGGTAGTCTCAGGCTGGCCTCAAACTTACAGCAATCCTCCTACCTCTGCTTCCCAAGTGCTGGGATTAAAGGCATGTGCCACTACA
Source organism: Jaculus jaculus (assembly GCF_020740685.1). Lineage (NCBI taxonomy): Eukaryota > Metazoa > Chordata > Mammalia > Rodentia > Dipodidae > Jaculus > Jaculus jaculus. The sequence continues at coordinate 147,832,311 of NC_059104.1, forward strand.
CCCGGCAAAAAACATTATTTTTGAGATGAGATCTCATGTAGCCCAGATTGGTCTCAAACTCATTATGCAGCCAAGAATGTCCTTGAGCTTCTGATCCTCTGCACTTTACCTCCTGAGTACTGGAATTATAGATGTGTGCAAAATGCATTTGGAAACACTATGCTAGAGAATTTTAGGGGAGCTATTCCCATTTGAGTAGACACTCCAAATGGGCAGCTAGTCCATGGGTTGTTGATTTAATATGTTAAACATTGTATTACAATATCATGGGCTGGAGAGATTTCTCAGCGGTTAAGGCACTTGCCTGTAAAACCTAAGGACCCGGGTTTAATTCCCCAGTACCATATGTAAAGCCAAATACATAAGGCGGCACATATATCTGGAGTTCATTTGCAGTGGCTAGAGGCCCTGGTGTGCCCATTCTCTCCCTCTCTCTCTCTCTCTTTTGTTTTCTCTCCTCTTTCTGTCTCTCTCTTTCTCAAATAAATAAATAAAATATATCTTTAAAAATATCATGCTTTGATAACTAGGACATTTTGGCAAGGTCACTCCTTTGACCACTAACATTCGTACCCAAGTCTAATATCTCCTTCAGCTGGCCCTGGCCCCTGCTTATCTGCCATTTACAGAGTTCCCTTGATGTCTGAAAGGCTGGGCCACCCCTTGGAGGAGCTTCATCGAGAGAGGCAGATGGCCGTGAGCAGACAGTTGTAGATGGGTCTTCCCAGCAAGGCAGGGCCCCTGCAAAGGTTGGAGGCCAGAGATCGGTATGGAGGATGAGAACAAGCTGAATGCTGGCCGTTTGTCACTATGCACACCAGACCTACTGTCTGCCTGCCTTTCTCGGCCCTGCGGCCATCCCCATGGGCCCCTTGGCTTAGACCCCAGCCCTTTGCCTTCCAGCTGGAGTCACCAGCCAGAAGGTGCTCATAAGAGGTCGGCCAGAGAGAAAAGACGACAATGTTTATTTCCTGCTCCTCCCCAGCTCCAGTGCTTCCTCTCTGCTCTTGCTTATCTCAGAACAGTCCAATTTCTCTATATGATCCCTAGGCCACACGCTGAGAGTCATCCTTTCATTAAAATTTCTTTATTGGAACCATCTGGAACAAATTATGTCTCCTGCCAAGACCCTGACCAACATGGGAGGAGAAGGTGAGAAGGTCAGCAGGGCCCATGTCTGGATGCCTTGTGGGTCACCTTGGGTGCCTGCCCTCTGTCCCAAAGGTCTTGCCGGGGGGGGGGGGGGGCGGGCATGACGGCTTTAAGCAGAATAGCCCCAGGATCGGGCACACACCTTAGAAATATATGTCTAGGGGCACAGGGAAGGCAGGCCATGGAGATGCAGACCAGAGTGCCCACAGGCCTTTGCAAATGGAACTGCATGATTTTTGCGGGGCGACGTGGAAGGATGCTCAGGGTGCCATTTACAATGAATGAACAGAGGAGAACATACAATTGCCACCCTGCTGATTGCAAGCATGTGGTCTTAAGAATGCCTGTGTATGAGACCAGAAGAGGCAGAGACCTTAGAAAGGAAGCCAGAGAAAGAGGAGGAGACGGGCGGAGAAAACAAAGCAAAGCGCTGGCAAGTGAGAGTGACTGGACTCTGGAGAGAGCGTTCTTGTTTCCAGAACAGTGGAGTGTCATGTCCAGGCTTGCAGCTTAGATCTACTGGAGAACAATTCCCTGGTGTTCTTTCTCCAACCTTCTGGCAACCACAGCAGCTAGAAGCAGATTCAGAGATTCCGGCCTAGACCTCCTTCACCAGCAATGGTTTGTGAACCAGTCCCTTAACTGACACCACCGCATTTGTGTATGTGCACATGCGTGTGTGTGTGTGTGCGTGTGTGTGTGTGTGTGTGTGTGTGTGTGTGTGTGTGTAGGACAACCTTGGGTGTCATTCTTTGTCTGTCCTCCTTTTGTTTGAGAAGGGATCACTCATTGGTCTGGAACTTGCTAGACTGGATGGTGAGCAAGCCCCATGGATCTGCCTCTCTCCTCCTCCTGAGCACTGGGATTACAACCACGTGGCACTATGCCTGGCTTTTTTAAAATACATGTGTGTGTGTGTGCATACATATGTGTTTGTATGTGTGTTCTTTTTTTTTTTGAGGCAAGTCTAACAGACTGCCTTTTTAAAATTTTTGAAGTGCTCACCACTTTTTTATTATTTATTTTGAGAGAGAGAGAGAATGGGCACGCCGGGCCTTCAGCCACTATGAAGGAACTCCAGATGTGTGCGCCCCCTTGTGGGCACGTGTGACCTCACACACTTGCATCACTGTGAGTCTGGAGTACGTGGAACCTGGAGAGTCAAACATGAGTCCTTAGGCTTCACGTGCCTTAACCACTGAGCTATCTGCCCAGCCCTGTATGTGTGTTCCTGTGTGTGCACATGGGTATGTGGGGAGGGCAGATGACAACCTGAGGTGTTCCTCGGGAATACCATCTACTCTTTTTATACATGGGCTCTCTTTAGCCTGGAACTTCCTAAGTAGGGCAGACTAGTTGGCCAGCAAGCCCAAGCCCCAAAGATCTATTTGTCTCTACCTCCTCCATACTGAGATTGCAAGTGTGTATCATCAGGCCCAGTCATTTTTTTTTTTATGTGGATTCTGGGAATTGAACTCAAACCTTCATGTTTGTGAAACACTTTCCTGACGTACGTCTTCATGTTACTCCCAGAGCCAAACCACCACACTGTTTAGGCATTCACTGTGCCTAATGCGCTCGCTGTGTTAGGGTTGGAGCGTGGAATATCCCTATCCCCCACAAGCCCGTATATCTGAAGAGCTGCTGTCTTTCTGGTGGTGCTGTTTTGGGAGGATGTGGGACCTTTAGGAGACAGGGCCTAACTGGAGGAGGTAGGTCACTGGGAAAGGAAGCGGTGGACCATGTGCTACCTCACGGGGGTGATGGCAGCTGTGTGTCACTACGCTGCCCCAGGGGCTGCTGCCACCGTACCTTTCCCACCGTGATGGCCTGAACCCTCTCCAACCACAGGCCAAAATAACTCCTTTCCCCCTTAAGTTGTTTCTTGCCAGGTATTTGGTCAGCCCAGAGCCAGTTCCTAGAACCATCACAACAGCATGAACAGCAGACACTCGTGAACCCTTGCTAACTCACTGAATCTTCAACACAACCCTCAAGCTGGCAGCTATGCGTACCCCCGCCTTACAGATGGGAAAACCGAAGCGCAGAGATTAAGGAATCTGCCTCAGGTCATCCAGCTGGGAAGGGGTAGAGCCAGGATTTGAAGCCATTCCAGCTCCACAGTCTAGAAGCACAGACCCAGCTGTGGAGAACACAAAGTCCCAAGCCTGCTGCAGAGCAGCCCCTCCTGAGCGTCGCTTTCTGGGGCTGGAGAGATGGCTCTCTGTTCAGGCGCTTGCTTGCAAAACCTGACTGCTTGGGTTCAGTTCCCCAGTATCCACGTAAAGCCAGATGCACAAAGTTGGTGCATGCATCTGAGTTGGTCTGCAGTGCTGCAGTGGCTGGAGGCCCTGGCACACCCATTCTCTCTCTCTTTTTGAAAGTAATTTTTTAAAAAATTTATAAAAGTCAGTTTTGGGCTAGAGAGATGGCTTAGCAATTAAGGCACTTACCTACGAAGCCTAAGGACCCAAGTATGATTCTCCAGTACCCATGTAAGCCAGATGCATAAGGTGGCACATGTGTCTGAAGTTTGTTTGCAGTGGCTACAGGTCCTGGTATGTCCATTCTCTTGCTCTCTATCTGCCTCTGTCTCAAATAAATAAATAATTTAAAAAAAAAAAAAAAGCAATCAGTTTCCTTTCCTTGCCCTGAGGCTTCACCTTGTGATAGAAGAAAGCAGAGCGAGACCTCAGAGGCTTGTAGGAATATATCTGGGTGACCCAAGGCCACCTTGTCCTTCCAAGTCCTCCCAAGTGGAAGAGCTTCTAGCCTCTGAGAGCAGTTCAGCAGGTACCCACTGAAAAGTGCAGCCTGAGGGCTGGAGGGATGGCTTAGTGATTAAGGCGTTTGCCTGCAAAGCCAAAGGACCCAGCTTCGATTCCCCAGGACCCACATTAGCCAGATGCGCAAGGGGGACATGCATCTGGAGTTTATCTGCAGTGGCTGGAGGCCCTGGCATGCCCATTCTCTCTCTCTCTCCCTCCCTCCCTCTCTCTGTGTCTTTCTCCCTCTCTCTCTCTCTCTCTCTCTCTCTCTCTCTCTCTCCCGTCTTTCTCTGTCAAATAAATGAATAAATAAAAATAAAATATTTTTTAAAAATTGCAGCCTAAGGATGAATAAATATGGGCAGTTCACAAAGTGCCCTTTGTATCCCTAAAAAAAGAATGTGCATTTTTGCAAAATTATGCATTAAAAACTACAAGGTTAGGGAAAAAACAAAGCAGACTACTCAAAACATATGCAACTTTGTCATCACAGGGCTAACAGGAACAAGAACAGTCCTAATAAAAACCACCAGCAAGCCCAGCATGGTGGCACACTCCACACCACAACAGCCCTATAATCCCAGCACTGAGAACGCACAGGCAGAGGATGTGAGTTAGGGGTCAGCACGGGCTACATAGAGACAGCCTGTCTTTAACGGACAAGCAAAGCAGGCTGTAGAGATGGCTCAGTAGATAAAGTGCTTGCCATGAAAGCACAAGGACCTGAGTTCAAGTCTCCAGCACCCATGTAAAACGCTGGATGTGATGACACACACCTGTAATCCCAGTGCTGGGAGTGAGTCCAGAGGATCCCGGGGGCTTCCTGGCTAGCCGAATGGATGAGCTCTAAATTCAGCAAGAGACCCTGTCTCAAAGAATAAAAGGAAGAGCAGCCGAAGAACTCCCACTGTTGGTCTCTGACCTCCACACACATATACACATGTATACACACACACACACACACACACACACACACACACACACACACACAACCAAGCGTGCAGCACATGGCTATAATTCCAGCACTTGAGAGCTGGAGGTCAGGAGGATTGGGAGTTCAAAGCCAGCCTCCCAGCTTATCTATATAGCACATAGCTAGTTTGGGGCCATCCTGGGCATTAGACTCTGTCTGAAGAAACCAATCAAAAAAAAAAAAAAAAAAGTCACCAGGACCATTAATTCTTCACCAACATGTGCCCAAAGGGTAGGTCTTTGAGCTCCAGGGCAAGTGCTTCCTCCTTCAAGATGGTGCATTTATGCCCATAGGAACTAGGCTTACCAAAATTAAAAGTCAGTAGTAGAAATTGGCATCTTCTTCCATCAAGTTGTTTTTGTTCTTTTTGTTTTTTAACTCGGGGATGTCTTTATAACTTTTTAATTTGACTCCTTGTTTTATTTTTTTAATATTTTATTCATTTATTTGAGAGACAGAATGGGCACACCAGGGTCTCCAGCCACTGCAAACAAACTCCAGACGCATATGCCACCTTGTGTATCTGGCTTTACACGGGTACTGGGGAATCGAACCTGGGTCCTTAGCGTTTGCAGGCAAGTACCTCAAATGCTGAGCCACATTCTCAGCCCTCATGTGTCCTTGAGTTGAGATGGAAAGAGCTGGTTTAAAAAGTTGGGCTGGCAAGGATGCTGAAGCACCCCAATTTATTTTGTTTCCTAAACATTAGAAAATGACTGGTAAGAGTCAGCATTTATTGTGAGAATTCATGTTCTGAATTGCTCCTTAATGTTCAGACATCTCCAGCAGAATTTGTCAGGCTGGGTAAAAAAAAAAAAAAATCACTGCTTTGTCAATGCAAATCCATATTAAGCACATCTTACCCCATCCTTCTTGCAATCACAGAAGAGGTCCCGCACAGGTCAGAAACAGGCACTGAGGCAGAACAGGCTGCAGCAACAAGCTGGAGGTCTCCACTCTGCAGAGCCCTCACTGAGGTTTTCCCGGTCTCAGAGAGCCTAGCATAACACTCAAAACCTCCAGCCTGGACACACTAGCTCCCTAGTCTTTCTTTTATTTTATTTTTTTCTAAATATTTTTGTTTATTTTTATTTATTTGAGAGCGACAGACAGAGAGAGAAAGAGAGAAAAAAAAAATGGGCACACCAGGGCCTCCAGCCACTGCAAACGAGCTCCAGATGTGTGCGCCCCCTTGTGCATCTGGCTAACGTGGGTCCTGGGGAATGGAGCCTCGAACCTGGGTCCTTAGGCTTCACAGGCAAGCACTTAACCACTAAGCCATCTCTCCAGCCCTAATTTTATTTTATTTTTTTAAATTTTATTTATTTATTTATTTATTTATTTTATTTTTTTTGCTTTTTTTCGAGGTCTCACTCTAGCTCAGGCTGACCTGGAATTCACTCTGTACTCTCAGGGTGGCCTTGAACTCTCGGCGATCCTCCTACCTCTGCCTCCCGAGTGCTGGGATTAAAGGTGTGCGCCACCACACCCAGCTAATTTTATTTTTTCATTTGAGAGAGAGAAAGAATTGTCACACCAGGGCCCCAGCCACTGAAATCAAACTCCAGAGACTTGTACCACCTAATGGGCATGTGCGACCTTGCACCTGCCTCACTTTTGTGCCTCTGCCAAACGCGGCATCTGGAGAGTGGAACATGCGTCCTTAGATTTCACAGGCAAGTGTCTTAACTGCTAAGCCGTCTCTCCAGCCCAGTTCCCTGGTTTTTAATGGACTTCAATGTACAGCATTTTGTATGGTCCTCCCAAGAACCCCTAGTCTTTCATTCTCTATTTAATCCACAAGTGAACAGAGGCAAAAAAAAAAAAAAAAAAAAAAAAAACAAGAAGCAGCTACCCAGTGGTCACACAGGAAGTTACAAAGGCAGGAGGACTCTGTTGGATGTTTGTTTTTCAGTTTATCTACATAATGCTTTGTCCTGTTTAAAGGCTGCCCTCAACTATCAGTGCACCCCCGTGGATATGGTTACATCCCAGCCATCAGAATCATTTCCCTTATACTGACAAGAAAGCCGAGGTTCGGCCATGCTAAGATGCTTGCCAAAGGCTGACCGGGAAGACAAGGACCTGAGACTTGATTTCAGTCTTTCAATACATATTTATCACGCAACTACAACAGGCCAGGTACAGTCCTACCCCCTGGGGACATGGAGCCGACATGCTCCTAAGGTTTACAGTTAAGCAAGGGCGACAGACAAAAGACATGACATGTGGGCTGGAGAGATGGCTTAGCAGTTTGCCTGCAAAGCCAAAGGACCTTGGTCCAATTCTCCAGGACCCACATTAGCCAGATGCACAAGGGGGTGCACGTGTCTGGAGTTTGTTTGCAGTGGCTGGAGGCCCTGGCGTGCCCATTCTCCCTCTCTCTCTCTCTCTCTCTCTCTCCCTCTCAAGTAAATAAATAACTAAATTAAAAAATTAAAGAAGACATTTTATGTGGCAACATGTGATAAAGACGAAGCAAGGAGAGGGGTATTCCTTTCTTCATTTATTTTTGAGACAAAGCCTCATGAAGCCCAGGCTGGGTTTAATTGAATATGTATCCAGGGATAAACTTGAACTTTTGATCCTCCTGCCTCCAGCTCCCAGGTGCTGGGATTACAGGCACACACCACTGCACCTAGGTAAAGGCGCTGAGGGGGCTTTGTGCATGCTCAGCAAGACCTCTACCAAGTGAGCTACTTCCCCAGCTCGCGGTGTTCCTTTAGACAGTGGGTGAGGAAGGTCCTTTGAGATGGCAGATGTCTTGAAAATCCTGGGAGAACAGCGGTACAAGGAGAGCAAATACAAAACACAAAAGCTTCAGGCAGAAAGATTTCAGAGGTCGGGCAGGCCGCAGCCCCAGGGCCATCAGGAATTGATATCCACATGGTGGTAACAGGCCCTGTCATGGAGCCCTTCTGACTTTATCCTAAAAAGGGAAGATGCTCAAGAGCTTTCAACAGAGGCGCACCACACTGTGAACCACCTGAATGACAGTCTTAAAGAATCATGCCGGGGGTGGTGGCGCACGCCTTTAATCCCAGCACTTGGGAGGCAGATGTAGGAGGATCACCGTGAGTTCAAGGCCACCCTGAGACTACATAGTGAATTCCAGGTCAGCCTGGGCTACAGCGAGGCCCTACCTCAAAAAAAAGCAACCAGAAAAAAAAGAAAAAAAAGAAAAGAATCATGCAGGGTGGGCCACCGGCCTTCAATCAAACATACATTCCTGGGGCTGAAGAGATGGCTTAGCAGTTAAGGCACTTGCCTACAAAGCCTACGGACCTGAGTTTGAATCCCCAGAACCCACATAAAGCCAGACGCACACGGTGGTACATGCATCTGAAGTTCATCTGCAGTGGTTGGAGGCCCTGGTGCACCCATTTTCTCTCTCTCTCTTTCTCTCTTTCCCTCCCTCCCTCTCCCAAACAAATGAATAATTTTTAAAAACTCCACATCCTCACCCCAGCTTCTCCACACCAATTAGAAGGAACTGCATTCTTGCCAGTGCTTTTGCCCGCCCTCCGCCCCAGGAACCCAACTCCACATACCTCCTGCTTTAGCGGCACTAGACAGGCGGCGGGCATGATGCTAGCCCGGTAGTCAGGCAGCCTCCCTCGGGACATGCCGGGGCAGACAAAAGGAGTGAGGCACAGGGCTTGAAGATGATGGCTTAGCAGTGGCTGGAGGCCCTGGCGCACCCATTCTCTCTCTCATTCCCTCTCTCTCCCTCTCTCCCTCTCTCTCTCTCTGTCTCTTTCTCACTGTCAAATAAATTTTTTTTTTTCAAAAAGAAAGGAGTTAGGAAGAGATGAGTCCTGTGCTCAAGAGCCACATGCCGCAGGAGGCTGGCCCTCCTTTCCAGCCTGTGTGAGAGGGGGATGGTACGCACAAAGCCCAGTGAGTTGGACCCAGGCTCTGTCACCTGCTGGGTGACCCTGGGCTAATCATCTGACCTCTCTAAGCACAAGCTTCCCTCCCTCCCGAATCAGCTGAAGCTGAGGGGCTGAACACAAGGGTGGCCCCATAATGCTAAGGTTAAAACACAGTGCAAAGCCCTGTGACTCGTGGTGGGAGTCAGGAGGGACTGCCTGAGGTTTACCCACCACTAATAAGGGTAGGCGGAGGGGGGGGGGCAGCGCATGTGTGCTCTCCTTTCCCTTATCCTGATTATCTCAGACACCAGCCCTCTGGAGCTGGAATCAAATGGGCAACCTGGATTCCATTCTGGAACCCCCCCACTGATGACCAGTCTGTCCCTGGGCAAGTCTCTGAGTCATCTGAGCCTCAGTTTCTTTATCTGTAAAAGTGAGGAGAGGGTGCCAGGCATGGTGGTACACGCCTTTAATCCCAGCACTCAAGAGGCAGAGGTAGGAGGATCACGGTGAATTTGAGGCCACCCTTAGACTACATAGTGAATTCCAGGTCATCCTGGGCTAGAGCGAGACCCTACCTTAAAAAAAAGGGAGCGGGTCGAGGCCCACACCATCAATTAGAAAAATACTCTCAGGGAAAATAAGGGTTACTATGTTTACAAAAGAAATCACTGTCTGATGAGGACCGCCCCTGGAACAAGCCAAGCACCCTGACTGTTGTTACCAGCTACCAAAGTGAAGTCTGACTAAATGCAGGGTGCTCCCCTTTCCCCCTAGGAGAGAAGCAGCCACCATCAGCTTCTCTTCACCACTGGGGAAACTGAGGGCAAGGGTGTGGAAGTGAGTGACCACTGAAAGCGCTTCTTGGGCAAATAGCTCGAGCTTAGGGGAAATGCAGGTGCCCCTTTTCCTTTCCCAGGTACCACGTGCCTAGGAACCGACCCCAGCAGAACAATATTAAACTGAGTCCAGATGGGGGGCGCGGGGGGAGCAGGTACCACCTCCCACCAGATTCTCCCTGCCACTGAGCTACCCAGCGAGTACAAGTCCCTCAGACACCAGCAGAGGGCAGAATTGCTCCTCAAGACCACCGGACCCTCTCAGGGAGGAATCTGACATCAATGCCCAGTTACAGGCTTTACCAACGCCTTTGAAATGCCGCAGCCACCACCGGGTCAGCGCAAGCCCGAGATGGTTTCTACTGGCATCGCAAACACCCCCCGTGCAGGGCCTCGACCAAGCCAGGGCGCCTCGTATCGTCGCCCCTTGCTGCAGAAGGCAAAGGCTCTGTCCGGGTCAGTGCTGGTGGCGGGAGGTCGTCGGGGGCCAGGCAGGGTCACTGCCCCCCACCCCAGTGAACTGCTTGTAGGGCAGGGCGCAAGTGCCCGCGTCTCTTCTTCCTGACACCAGCTCGCACTCCGTCTCCGTGCCCCTCTGGTGTTCTGTCCCCGGGGCAGGAGTCCCAGGCCAGGAGCCGCTGGGGCATCGCGCCCTCACCCCGAGGTGGCCAGAGCAGGTGAGAGACGCGTGCTCCCCATTCACCCTCTGCACGCTGTCCCCGGTCCCCGACCCCCAGGGTCCCCGTGCCTGTCACAGCATCCCACGGATGCCTGGGGGTAGAGAGCAGGACCAGAGAAGGACCGGGTGCTCAGGAACCAGGCGGGAGGTCTCTTAAGGCCATAGGCTTCTCTTGGGCTTTGCCTCCTGAGGGTGACCACAAGGGTCCCCCGCAGGTCAGCCCATGCCAGACTCCCACAGCGCCCGGGGTTTTCAATGGCCATCACACCACAGCAACCCCAGTATCCAGCTCCCCCTGGCCCCTAACTCCTGGTCTCCTGCCTCCACCCTGCCTGGCAGGCAATGGGAGGTCAGATCAGGGGGATTTAAATTTAAAAAAAAAAAAAAAACTGCGCCCACGGACCCCCACCCCCACCCCCGGCCACCCTCGAGCCACGTGTACCGTCGTCCCCAGCCGGATGCTCGATGGCTCCAGCGCTCAGGACCACCGTGACACGCTGGGGTCAGGGGCTGTCCAGGTCTGATGCCACCGGAGGATTTGGGATCTTAAATGGCCCGAAAGGAAGCAACCCACAAACCCCGCACTCCTGGTGGACCAGCCCCTTAAAGGAGCGCGGTCCCTTTCCCTCCCAAGGGCCGGCCCCCAGGGAGTAGCTGCCACCACACAAACCCGTGAGCACCTCACCAAACCCAGGGCTGCTGGCGAGCTGTCACATTCCGGGGAGGAGTTGAGAGAGAGGTGGGAGATCCCATTGATTCCCTTATGCTTTTTAAGCAAGGTACACCCCTCCCCAGCACTCTGTGGGTGGGCTCTGGCTGCCCACCCCCCACCACCACTTTGCAAGAGGAAGGAATGAGAGTTCTGTGTCTGCTTCCCCCTAAGAAATGCAAACTCCTGCACTGAGTTTGGGCGCCTGTGAGATGGACAGCCAGGCACCCAGGTGAGAGCACCCCTAGAAGGATCTGAGGCAGAGGTGTACAGGGACAGGGTGAGGCGCTATCAGCAGCACACCCCCCCCCCCCCCCAGGGACAAGCACTTGTCTTCAATAGGGAGCCCTCCTTCAGCAATAACATCTGTCCCACAGTCCGCGGCAGCCAGGATGCTTCTGTTCCCACAAGGTGTTTTCTTTCCTGGCCAGAGCCCGTTTCCTCAGCAGTGATGGGGAGTAAGGCAGGGTCAGGAGCCCAATCCTTGTTCTGAACACACCTCCAGACGGTATGTGTGTGCCTATCCATCAAGCAGTCAGAACACAAGGAACTGTGGAGTTGACTAAAGTCAACACCAGGCATACGGGCGAAAAGGATCCCAGGAAGTTCCACTGGTTGTAGAGATGGAGCTGTTCACTAGATAAACTAGAGGAAATAAAAAAAAGGGGGGGGGGGGACTTCTATGTCCAGCACACTCAAGGCAACCAAAAAACCAAAGGAAGAAGGGACTAAGAGACAAGCTTTTCAGTCACCCAGAGCTCTTCTGCCAGGTGGAGGCTTTGTGACCACTGTCTGCCCACCCACCGGTCAACCATGAACAGAAAGTGTCCTGTGTGTGGTATGGAGCAGGTGACACTTGCGTGAGTTCAGTTTCCTCTTTGGACATCTAGCCCTGAAGGCATGACCCACGGGTTAGTTCTTGGGAGGTGAACCATCCCAAGCAGTGTGTGTGTAAAAGGCTGCTCGCTGCTCCCGAGGTTAGGCCAGAGCAGAGCTCGGGTATACAAAGTGTCCCCAGAAGAGAGGTCAGAGGATAGCAAGCCCAAGGAAAAAACTTGATTCCAAAGGTAATCCACACAGTTCCGGGGAAATGCTCAAGAAATGATGGCAGGGCTGGAGAGATGGCTTAGCGGTTAAGCGCTTGCCTGTGAAACCTAAGGACCCCGGTTCGAGGCTCGGTTCCCCAGGTCCCACGTTAGCCAGATGCACAAGGGGGCGCACGCGTCTGGAGTTCGTTTGCAGAGGCTGGAAGCCCTGGCACGCCCATTCTCTCCCTCTCTCCCTCTATGTCTTTCTCTCTGTGTCTGTCGCTCTCAAATAAATAAATAATTTTTTTAAAAAAAGAAAGAAATGATGGCAGCCGGCCATGGTGGCGCACGCCTTTATTCCCAGCACTCACAGCACTCAGGAGGCAGAGATAGGAGGATTGCCCTTGAGTTCGAGCCACCCTGAGGCTACATAGTGAATTCCAGGTCAGCCTGGGCTACAGCAAGACCCTACCTCAAAAAACCAAAAACTAAAAAACCAGCTCAGTAACTAAACTCTGCCTCACAAGCATGAGAAGCTGAGGTCCAACCCTAGAAACCATGTTTAAAAAAAAAAAAAAAAAAAAAAGAGCCGGGCATGGGGATGCACGCCTTTAATCCCAGCACTCCGGAGGCAGAGGTAGTAGGATTGCCATTGAATCCAAAGCCACCCTGAGATGACAATAGTGAATTCCAGGTCAGCCTGGGCTAGAGTGAGACCCTACTTCGGGAGGGGGGGTGAGGGGGTAATGAAAAAGAAAAATGCTGGAGCGATGGCTTAGTGGTTAAGGCATTTGCCCACAAAGTCAAAAGGATCCAGGTTCAATTTCCCAGGTCCCACCTAAGCCAGATGCACAAGGTTGTGCATCTGGAGTTCATCTGCAGTGGCTGAAGGCCTTGGTGCACCCATTCTCTCTATCTGCCCCTTTCTCTCCCTCTCTCTCACATAAATTAAATTAAAAAGACAGAAAGATCCCTGGGGCTCACTGGCCAGCCAGTCTAGCCTTCTTGGTGAGTTCCAGGCCAGTGAGAGACCCTATTGAAAGAAGGAAGGAAGGAAGGAGGGAGGGAAGGAAGGAAGCAAGGAGGGAGGGAAGGAGGGAAAGAGGAAAGGAGGGAAGGGGGAATGGGGAAGGGAGGGAGGGAAGGGGGAAAGGAGGGAAAGGAAGGAAGGAAGGAAGGAGGGAAGGAAGGAAGACAGAAAAAACAGCTAGGCATGGTGGTGTACTCCTTTAATCCCAACACTGAGGAGGCAGAGGTAGGAGGATCGCTGTGAGTTCAAGGCCAGCCTGAGAGTACATGGTGAATTTCAGGTCAGTTTGGGCTAGAGACCCTACCTGGAAAAAAAAAATTGTCCAGAGGTGAGCAGAGGCTACACATCCCTCCTTCTTGGGGTGCCCACCACTGGTCCTTTTGTTCTGGCCCTGTCTGCAAGAAGCCCTGGCAACAATGGGCACCTGTGAGGAAGAAGCCACTAACAGTTTCCCTGATCGAGTTCCAGCCCCGCCCCGGCCCCCTTCAGCAGCCACAGGGCTGGCTTCCTGCTGCCCACACAGCCTGTGCTCAGGAGCCTATCATAATGGCTCAGGAAGCTTGCTTGAAACATTCATTTTGAAGACTGGCTTGGCTTTTTTTCTTCAGCCCTTTCCCAGCCAGCTAGCCCCTCCTGTCTGCCTCCCCTCCCGGATGGCCAAGACACAGTCCAGCACAGCCCCCACTGGCCACTTCTCAGGGCCCCTGCCTCTCAGCCCTGAAGCGCCACATATCGGTGGCCTCCTCCCAGGAAGTGGTCAACTCCCACTTGGCAGCGCCCCACCCGCTCCTGCCCTCCCGAGCTGGCCCCTACCAGGGCTTCTGCGGTTCTGAACGCCAGGTTGCTGGATTTCTGAGTTTCTCCAGCCCAGTGCTCCCTTTGACAAAGTGGAAATTGCCGGAGGGGAGACCAGCAGCAGGGCCTGGCCCATCTTCCTGGTGTGGGAAGGGATCCCAGCCGAGGCATTACCAGGGGGCCCCTCGGTGCCAGGCCCTCCCTGGCCTCGGCGGGAGAGCGCTGCAGGCCCCGCGGCTAGACATACGGAGGTGGAGAAAGCAGGGAAGAGGTGAGTCAGGCTTGGAGGAGAGGGAAGCCTGTCTCCTGCTCTTAAGCCGCTTGTCATCTGGCAGGTGACACAAGAATGCTGGGCTCTGGGGGACAGGGACACAGGGGTGGAGAGCGGCAACAGGCAGTCTCATTTAGACAGAGCAATGACAAAGTACAGAGACGTTCCAGTGGAAAGCACAATGTATTGTAGAAGTTGCCTGTGGAGTCTGACAGACAGACAGCCGGCACAGAGACCCCGCGGCCACCCAGCCAGCCCACCTGGCTCTCCGCAGACCCATGGGTCCCATTGTCTTCCTGGGCTCCAAGGCGAAGAGGGGCGAGAGAGCAGTCTTGCAGGAAATAAAGGACAGTGACTGGTGACCCGAGAGGGGCAGCAAGCAGGCGTGGTGCCTCTTCCTCAAGAGGCCCGGAATGGAACATGTTGGGGAATGTGTGGTAGACAAGTAGGCAGGGAGGCCAGAGGTCCCTCAAAAGTCAAGCACCCTCCACCCCCCACCCCCTTCTCCCCCCCCCCCCGCCGCCAGGCAGGGAGACAGGGACCTGGGTGGTTGGGGGAGGCAGTGTGTGTGGTGGAAGCCAGGGCTTACCCCTTCCCTGTTCATCCCAGATCTACCCAACTCTGCAGTGCCTGAGAAAAATAGGTTGGCAGGACTGACGCCAGGGGCCTAAGGGGCTGCAGGGGGAGGGGGACGTAGATGGAGACTGCTTGGTGCCATCAATGCTGGCGCCTCCGCACCCCCACCCCGCACTCTCTTAACCCCGGTCCAATCAGGAGGCAGCTGGCCACAGGGGGCAGCAGGGCCTGGGAAGCAGGGGCGAGGGGGGCCCCTCGGCCTCCAGCCTTTGGGTCACTTAGGTTTGCAGGTGGAGCGCTAACAGCCCAGCAGCTCCAGGCGCAGCGTGATGCGGTTGTGCCAGGTAACGGGCAGGACACGCACGTAGCGAGCCACGAAGGGCGTCTCGAACACGTTCTTCTTGTGCGAGTAGTTGTCCGAGTTCCCAATGAACACCTGGAGGCGAGCAGGGTGTCAGGAGTGCCCCGCCGTCAGCCACCTCTCCTCCCCTCCCCTCGGAACCCCAGAGGGTCCCTGGGAGTGGCAGCCAGATATGTGCCCACCTTGCTGCTCCCCTGTTCCTCATACTCTGTCCACTTCACACCATCGTTGCTGTAGGCCACCTTGTAGGAGGCCACATACTGGATATGGCCAAAGTCACGAGCTCCCTGGGTGATGATGCCCGTCACCTGCTTCTCGGAACCCAGGTCAACCTGTGGGAGAAATCCACGTGGTCCTTGATTGGTAGACAGACAAGACATTTGGAGATGGCTTGTTTTGGGAACGCTACCTCACTTGGCTTAACCCCAGGTTTCCTCACCTATAAAACGGGCATAAATCCAGGCGTGGTGACACTTGGGAGGCTTAAGCAGGAATTCAAGGCCAGCCGGGGCTGCATAGTAACTAAGATAACTATCTCAAAATACCAAGGGCTTTGAGCACAGCTCAGCTTAGCAATGGCCAGTTCTGTTCCAGAGGAGAGGTCCTGTGGGGTGTCCCAGATGGGGGCCTCCACCATCCTGCCCTACTGCCCACCAGCTAAGTTTTGTCAACCCCGTGACAGTGGGGGTAGCTCTACCTCTACACAGGCACACCCCTGTGAGGTGAAGATAAAGGTTGGGGAATGTGGGTGGGACTTTAAAAAAAAAAAAATTTTCAGAAAGGCCCTTGAGGAGTAAAAACAGGTTGGGGCAGGTCATAGGCCCCATCACAGCCCAGCCACAGGCCTGGAGTGGCCCAGCCCACCTGCAGCCACTCGGAATCCGTGTTGCTCTGGGCGGTCCAGGCGTTGAACTTGCCCTGCATGTCCAGCCGTGCTAAGTGAGGGTACCAGGCAAAGGCGGGCAGGCCCCAGGTCTTATAGGTGCTAGATGCTGTGATCCTGCGGTCGGGAATCCTGTTGTCCTTCAGGCCCAAAGGTTCAGAGCAGCCTGTGGGCAAACGGGACTGTCACCAGACCTGGAACCCATCCTTCCCAGGGGTGCAGGTACAAGGGGATGAAGGAGAAAGTGTACTGGTTCCTGACCAGCCCCTTTTGTTTGGGGATTTATTTTTTTGGAGGGGGGAGAATAAGGGTTTCTTGTAGCCTAGGCTGGCCTTAAACTCAACAGCTAAGGATGAATTTGAACTCCTCATCCTCCCGTGCCCACCGCCCTACTGCTGGGATTACAGGCGTGTTACCACACCGCATTATGCAGAGCTAGGGACTGAACCCAGGGCTTCATGCATGCTGGGCAGGCACTCTGCCAGCTGAGCTATATCCCCAGCCCTGGCTTTGCTTTTTGAGACAGGACATTGCTGTGTTGCCCAGACTAGCCTTTGAACTCCTGGGTTCAACAGATCTAACCTCAGCTTCCCAAACAACTGGGCTGTAAGTGGGTGCGCCATGCCCAGCTTGGCATCCTCTTGGACTAAAGAAAGCGGCTCTATGGGCTCTCCAGTACTAACTGCACTGCCTGTCCCTGTTTTCTCTTTACCACAGCCAGCTGACCTCAAGCTCCTACCCCCACCCCCAACTTGTCCCTCACAGATCACCCCCAAACCTCCTGGCTACCAGTCCTCCACTTTAGCCCCTGGAGAGCTGGAGTTTCGTCACCTCCCATCTCCTTCGAGACTTGATTTGAGCAATACTTCCTCCAAGAAATCCGCCCTGATCATGTTCCCCGCCAAAGCCACAGTCCTGCCTCCTGCCTTCCCTTGCTCTCCAGCACAGCTCGGAGCGTGTTAAGCACCTTACATACTGGGCACTTGCTGCCATCATGGACTCACCTCCAATACCCTGAGGAGATATCAGGTATCATTCTGAAGGCAAGAAGACAGAGGCTGAGAGACAGAGTTCACCGTGCCTGCATCTCACACCCGACCATCATGCCAACTGTGACATCATCTTCCATGCCTCTGCCACCCCACTCCAGGACCTGCAGAGACCTGCCTTGGGGCTCATCAGCAGTGAGAGGACACTTCCGCACCCCAGCGGCAACTGACTGCAGAAGCCCAGGGATTCCCAGGGTTTGGGGCTATTCCTGTGGTCTTCCTGGCAACACTCCCTTACCATCTCTTCAAGTGCACTGGCTCACTCTAATGTTCCTGGGGTGCTGTAGTGCATGCCCAGAGGGGTTTATTTTTAAGATTTTATTTTCAGTTATTTATTATTAGAGACAGAGGGAGAGAAAGAGGGAGAAAATGGGCACACCAGGGCCTCAAACTACTGCAAATGAACTCCAGATGCATGTGCCACCATGTGCATCTGGCTTATGTGGGACCTGGAGAATCGAACCTGGGTCCTTAGGCTTTGTAGTAGGCATACACCTTAAGCACTAAGCCCTCTCTCCAGCTCCGATAAGTCTTTGCTTCCTCATTCAGCCTCCCTACACTGTTTTCAGGAAAAGGTGAGCTATTTGTGCTCACATATGCACCTGTGCATGGCCAAACAGCCAAGTCTGGGCAGGAGATAAATGCGAGTAACTCACACCTGGCAGGGTCCCCAGCCTATAGATGTGTCACGTGAGGAGATGAGGGAAGGGGAGGAGGGGGGCAGGGGGCTAGCGAGCCACACTTCCACCAGGGAAGCATTTTCTCTTGTTGTTCCCCATGCCTGCATCCTTGCCACTTGTCTCCCAAGCATGCTGAGACATCCCCTTGTGAGGGCCAAGCACCAGGCAGCCACTACCCCGCTCCGACCGAGGCTCCTGGGCGGATCGCTGAATTGACCCTTGGGTTTAAGACAGGGGCGTCCTGAGGAAGGCTAGCTGGGGTAGCTCTGCAGACAATAGCCGTTCTTGCTCTCTGCTCACGGGGGAAGACACAGTGTGGTTGTGGGTGAAGAGACTGCAGGCAGAAGGAATGGGCAGAAATCCCTTCTCCCTCTCTGGGTCTCAGGCCCGACCTCCTTGATAGCTCGTCTCACAAACCAGTGGGCATCTTGTTAAGATAAAGACTCTGGCCAGGTGTGGTGCGCACACCTGTAATCCCAGTACTCAAGAGGCTGAGGCAAGAGGATTGCAAGGTCCAGACCAGACTGGGCTACATAGGGAGACCCTACCTCTAAAACAAACCGAACACTCTAGGGGTACGGCTCAGTGGGGGTGTTTTCCCAGCAGGCAAGAGGCCCTGGGTTCTGCTCCTATACATCGAGGGTGGAGGAGGGACATTCTAAGAGCTTCCCAGGGCTGGCTCTCCAGCTGAACGACCCTCCTCTCCAGCTTTTCCTTGTGGCTGCTAAGGGCCTCCCTGTCTTTTATTAGCTCCTTATCTCAGGTTGACTCCCTCACAAGAATGTGAGTTCCACGAGGTCAAAGGTCTCCCTTGTATAATTCCTCAGAGCCAGGTATTCAGGGGGAGTTTAGTAAATGTCTTAATTAAACAGTTCATCAACTCACCAAGGATATGCCACATCCTGCTGCCAAGATTAATCCAGGTGTGGGGCACCAGTCTCCCCAGTGGATTCCTGGGACACCTGGACCCCACCCCACCCGCAGTGTGCATTCCCACATGCCCAGGCACAGCAACCCTCTTGAACTGCCTACAGAGAGTCAGACAAAGGAGCCCTGCCCCTTGGGGAGGCTGACCCTCACTCTCACTGAGCCTCAAGCAGCCCAGACACCACCACCCAGCAACATTGAGAACCGAAGGCCTAAGCCAACAGGGGCTGAGGGACCCCAGGGAGAGCCAGCCACACCTGCTTCTGTGCCTGGCCTTCATTTCCTTTTAACAGAAGACCAAGGTTCTTCCCACAACTTAAGTGACATGGCACAAAAGGCAATGGCGCTGAGAGGAAGCATGTTGCCTAGCATTCTCAAAGCTGGGTTCCATCCCAGCACCGAGAGAAGAGAGAAAGAAAAAAAAAAAAAAAAACACTCTAAATAAACAAAAGACAAAACCCAGAGAAGTATTGGACTGAGCCATGGGGTACTGCAGAGGGGGGAGGGGAGGCATGGACGCACAGTTCCCCTAGCGGCCAGCAGGTGGCACTGTGGCTACAAAGAGACCCAGAAGAGAGAGAACCTGGGGCTCAGCAGGGCTAAATTGTGCGCCGAAGCAGGCACTTGAACTTCTTCAAAGGGCAGTTTCCCTGCTTCAGCTGCGATCTGTCCCTTTCTGGTCGCCCTGCCTCCCCATCTGGGAAAGACTCTCTTGAAAAGGCAGAATTCTAGGGTCCCGGAGGCGTCCATGGGAGTGTTGAATACACACCACAGGAAGCTTGTGGGGAAAGCTCTGGATGGTGGGGTGAGAGACCTGGGGTCCACACCATGCTGTGCCCCTCCCAGCTGGGTACCCTTGATGAATAATACATCAGGCTCTTCCTTCCCTTGTTCATGCACTCCTCAAAGATTTACCAAGAACCCATGTGTTCAAGGCCTGGGAATGAGTGTGTGCATGCAGAAACATGCTCTGAGTCACATCTGCTCAGCAGGACTAATGCTGCCTGTTCTGGAACCAACCAGAGTAAAAAAAAAAAAAGTGCTCTGGAAAGTGAAGGGACCAGCCGGAAGACCCAGGGTGACGGCTTGGCAGACAGCACGCACCTGGGCAGGCGGGACTGGGCCCCCTCACCAACTCACTCACCAAGTGGGGACAGGGAAAGCCACACGCCACCACTTACCGTGGATCTCACAGCCAAGGAGCTCAAAGCGGAGTGTGCACTCCCGGTGACATGACACAGGGTACAGTCTCACGTACTGGGCCTCCAAGGGGATGCTGAACATGTTAAACTTCAGGCTGTTGTTGTCCACATTCCCCTCGAACTCCTGGGAGCGAAGAAGCAAGACTGGAGGGGCAGTGGGTATGACAGCGGCCCCTTCTGGACCTCTTCCTCTTCAGACCTGTCCCCGGGCTGAGAGAGAGTGAGCTCCCAAGAGCTCAGGCTGTAGCCTAGCCTTGTCCACTCCACAGCCTTCCCATCAAAGCCTCCTTTCCCTGTCTCCATGGACTCCCCCCTCCCCCATGTCAATCTCGGCGTTACCTACAGAATGCCTCTGCACATTAGGAAAAGGGATTCCATTCAAGAAACTATGACGACAACATTCTGACTGACAGAAACATACAAGTATCCGCACTGTAAGCGGTGCCCACTTAGTAATGACATCCTTGAGCAGTGTACAATCTACACAACTACAGACCGCAGCCCAGAAACCCACCTCCCCCACAACCAGCCCCCAGGTCATTATGCCACTTTGAGTTGTCTATTCTCATGTCAAGTGGGGCTCTTTCTTGGAACCACAGAGCACGGACACAGGCTGGGGGGGTCTCACCATTTCCACAAACCAAGATGCACTTGAAGACCCACCTCATGACAATCACCCAGGGTGTTTTTGCCCCTTTACTCACCGCTAGACCCCTAGGGGATGCTGACCTTAGTAGCCCTTCTTTAAGCCCCAGTGAGGCCCACCTTGTCTCCAGACCCACGCTCATCCTGGATGAAGCGGAACTTGCGTCCGTCCAGGCTGTGGGCCACCTTGAAGGTCTTCAGATACTCTGCCCTCCCGGCACGGCTGGCGCCCTGCGTCACCACGCCTGACACCCGCATCTTCCGCAGGAGGTTCACCTGGACCCCGGGAAAGGAAAGTAGCACCCTCATCACCACGTGCACGCGCGTGCACACACACACACACACACACACACACACACCCCGCATTCCTTCCCTGGGAGCTTTCTCTTTCAAGTCTTTGAAGCCAGTGCTCCAGAATGCTAACAAGGAGAGGCAAGGCCCTCAGAGGCCAGTAGGCGCCCAACAGTCTACAGGTGTGCGGGGGTGTGTGAGGGGGCGTGTAGAGAATGCTCTCCCCATACCCTACCCACTTGCTCTAGGCTCCAAGGTTGCCCTCCACCCACAGATACTCGAGCCATGGTCATCTGTTCCCTTGCTATGCGGACTGGGTTCTGAGCCCCCAATGTGGGCACATTCACCAATCCCTCTCTCTCTCTCTCCCCACCCTGTTCTGGACAGGGTCTCCGTACCTGGATCCAGGGATTGCTGTCATGGTTGCTGGCCTTCCAGGCATTGACGATGCCTGTGCGGTGCAGGCGGGCCAGCTCTGGGCCCCAGCGCTGCACACCCAGGAAGCCAATGTACACGGATGAGGCGGAGATCTGAGAGTCAGCAATGGCGCCTCCCTCCATGCCTAGCTTCGTAGAGCACTCTGGGGGGGGAGGGGGGAAGGGCAGTCAGCGAGTCACCCTGCAAGTTCCAGAGCCCAGCTGGGACCACAGAACAAGGGGGGGGGGGCGGTGGAAAAACCAGTATGGCTTCCGGCAAGGACCCAGAGAGAAGCTCAGCCCGTCGCTCAGAGTAAAGACTATGCAAGGGCACGAGGAAGGCAAGACGCACCAGGAGGTGCCAGAGGGAACAGGACGGCAGCGTCACTCACGAGAGGTTTGGGCCTGCTTGTTGGAAAGAGCAGACATGGGGACCAGGGTGGGGATGGCTGTGAAGGACAGGTGGTCTCCCCTCGTGTTGTGCTGGATCTTCTTGCCCGCTGGTGGGAGAGAAGAGCAAGGTGACCTCTTCCTCAGCAGCCCAGTCCTGGACCCCCCAGGCAGGTGGCTTTGGGAGCGGTGACAGCTTGGACAGTAGCAAACAGCACAAGGCCTCTACACAAAGCAGCAGCTCTGCTTAGAGGGCTGGTTGGGTCATTACTGTTCTGTCGTACTAGAGATTGAACTTGACCAAGCTGAGCAAGGGGCTCCTTCCTCGTCCTTCCTTAAATTTTGAGACAGGGTCTCACTCAGTTGCCCAAGCAAGCTCCAACTTGTGATCCTCCTGTCTCAGCCTCTTGAGTAGCTCAAATTACAGACGTGTGCCGCCACACCTGGTTCTACGTAGGTAGAACTTTCAAGAATCTCCCTGGCAGTTTTCTGAATGGAGCATGAACACCATTCTGCTTTCCCATGTCTCCTCTGTATCTTCCACCAGTGAGTCCGCACCCACCCAGTCATCTGCGATCCTCATTCCAGCCTGTCAGCCCCATCTCCTTCCCCCAAGACCCCAGAAATACAGCAAAGAGGGCCCAGGAGAATTATCAAGCTGCAGGCGGTTTCCTATACCCCTCGGGCACCTGCAGTAAGTTCCCAGGCCTCTGCTGCCAAGGGGGGGAACCTAGAGACAGACTTAAGGCTCCTCCTGCAGCCAAGGCTCACACTGAGTGGGCACTACCAATCTATTATTACTATTATTATTATTATCATCATCATCATTATTATTTAGAGCATGGGCACACCAGGGCCTCCAGCAACTGCAAACGAACTCCAGATGCATGTGCCACCTTGTGCGTCTGGCTTTACCTAGGTACTGGGGAATCGAACCTGGGTCCTCTGGCTTTGCCAGCAAGTGCTATAACTGCTAAGCCATCTCTCTCCAGCCCTAGTATTTTTTTAAATGTGTTATTTTTCTAAGTTTCACTCATGTGTATTATGTGTGCATGCCAGGGTCTCTTGCCACTGCAAACAAGTGCCAGGCCCATGCACCACTTTCATGTCTAGCTTTATATGAGTGCTGGAGAATCAAACCTGAGCCAGCAGGCACCTTTAACCACTGAGCCATCTCCCCAACCCAGTACCACTAATCTAGCAGAGAGGGTAAGGTGCCAAGTGGAGCCAAGTGCCCAAAGTCTGGACCTGCCATGGCTGAGCAGAGATCTGAGCCAAATCTTTCTGTGGATAGCTCTCATTCCTACCATATTCACACTCCAAGGGACCCAACTATGCGGATATGGGCTGGCACCAAGAAAAAAAAAAAAAAACAGCATTAACAAACAAGGAGGGCCCTCTGCTCCAGGGGTTGCCATCCAGCCTAGAGCAGACCCCAGGGCCCAGCAGCTCAGAGAAGGCAGGTGAGTCACTCCCGCACAGGCACACCATGGTTAGCTCAGCTCCCACTTGGTAATTAGCGGGCTCACCTGGCTCCACCAACGCTTAGCAGCCCCCATCCTCCATCCTTCCACCCAGGATCCCAAACTCATCTGGCCTCGGTCCAGAACCCAAGGCTTAAGGACCTCTTACCGCCTCCTCTGAAGTCAAAGGCATTCTGGGAACTTTGCCTGCTCCCTGCCAATCCCAGGGCCCAGCCCCCGCCCAGCTGACCGAGCCCCCCTCCTTCTGCAGGTTAACAAATTCAGTCCACCCCAGGATACTCAGTGCCTGACCAGCTAGATGGCGGACCCCACTCCACCCATCCTCAGGTAGAGCACTTCCCCAACTATGCACCCCACAAAGCGTGAGGTAAAGTCCTGATGTACATGAAGCGTGAGTTATGGGGGACAGCAGGGAGAACTGCTCAGGACTCCCCCTCCTCTCCAACTTCCATGAACAGACCATAAGTCAACCATACACCGAGCCTGATTTACTGAGCTCCTGAGCCCCAAAATTAAGAGTAAGCCTGTTTGCCTCTACTGGTATGAAAATCCAAGAGTTAACCCAAACTAACAGTGCATCTGGCTCTCAGATTCAGGAAATAGCATTCCCATAACCTCCAGGGTCATTCTCACCCCCCTTGGGCCTGGCCGCTAGTCTCAGGAGAAAAAGCTAGGCCAGGAATTCAGATGCCCAGAGGAGGGAGAGATGACAGGAACCTCTCCCCCAGGGCCTCACTGAAGCTCTACCCTTCCTCAGTCTCCCCAGGGGCAGCCCTGCCGCTGTGAATGAAGCCAGCGCAGGGCCTGTGCCCAGCAACAGGTCCTTGGTTTGGTACTTACTAGTCTCACAGTGAACGCCGAAGAAGCCCTGAGGGCACTGGCAGAAGTACTGAGTGAAGACATCCCCTCGGTGTGTGCCCTCAATCACCTGGCATTCGGCACCATTCCAGCAGGGGTTCGGGAAACAGGGACCTGGAGGGAAGGAGGCAGGTCAGATGGGCAGGTAATTGGGACAAGGATGGGAACAGGCCCAGCAAACAGCAGATGACCCAGACCCAAAGGATCCTCCACCCAAAGCAGCCCTCCATGACCTCCTTGTCCCCTCCTCCTATCTTCGTGAACCAATAAAGGTCCTGGAGAAGTTAATCAGGCCTGATACTGGAAGCACTAGTTTTCCAAGTGACGGGGAGGTTCCAGGGGGATGAGGGCTGCCCACTGGGGAAGAGCTAGAGGCTGGGGGGGGAGGGGCAACACAGTGGGAGCAGTTACCTTTCTCCGTCTCGTTGCAAACTAGACCCGTGAAGCCTTCGGGACAGAGGCAGTGGAAGTCACTTTCCTGGCCCACCAAGCAGGTCCCTCCATTCAGGCACAAGCTGGAGTCACAAAAGTCACCTGCAACAGCAGTCCCGCTGTCATCAGCTGGTAAATATTCTAGGGGCTAACTACTATGCACACGCTGGGTCCCCAAGACAGAAACTGGGTGTGATCCAAGCTTCAAGAAACCAGTAGGGCTGGCCTATAGTCCCATGTTAGAACACTTGCATAGGATGTGCAAAACTCTGAGGTTTATCCCCAGCACCATCACACCCCCCCCCCAACACACACACACACAGAGTGTGATTTCTGCCAAGCAGATGGAAATTTCACAGATGAGGGACACTTGAGCTGGTCTAAGACGGAACGGGGAAGGTCCCAGAGTGAGGAATGAGAAAAGAATGTGCTAGAGAAAAACAGACACTCTGAGTGTATGGTATGTTGGAAAACACTTAAGATATGACTGGAAGGATAGGTTAGGTCAGGTTTGAACCTTCCTTCAGCCTCCCCAGTATTATCCAGTAGGAACAGGTGAGCCCCTCCTCCACCACCCCCCACCCCACACACAGCAAAGCTCCCAGGAGTAAGGTGCCAGTGTAGAAACCAACTCTAAGTTGGGGAAAGACAGCTGAAAGAGCCACATGCTGGTGGGCTCCCCTATGCGGTTTGGGGAGCGGGGTGCAGACTAAGTAAGCCCTCGGGGTTAAAGGGGACAGAGCAAGGCAGAGCAAAAGGGACAAGAGCTGGCGGAGTGGGGGCAGGGCTGGAGAGAGCACCTAAGCTTCTGGATGGGCCCTGGGTGACAGAGGTGCATTGTCAGGCCCTCCCCACACCCACATCTAGACATGGGGCCTCAGAAAGCCCGCCTGATGATGCAGTCGCTCAGAAGGCCACCTCACTCCCAACAGTCCAGGATCCTTTGGCTCAGGTGCCAAACAAAAATGGCATCCCCCGGGTCTGCTGCACATAGGTTCCTCTGACAGACGTTGGCATTCTAGAGCCCACATCAAACCCCACGTTTGGTGTAAGACAGGAGGGGTCTCTTTCCCTCCCCACAGTCACCCATTCCAGGCAGAAGGGTCCTCTTGAAGACCCAAATCCCCAGAGAGCTCAGACTCCTCAGCCAAGAGGCAGACACCACCATTAATGAACTATCCACACAATACCTCAGCAGCGGCCTCGGGAGCTTCAGGCTGCTCCCGCAGAGCTATTAGTCACTGGCTTTAAATAGCAGGTTAATCCCCTCCTCTGACCTGGCTGGGCACAGACAAGAGTCTCATACGGCAGCGAAGCCTCTGGAATTGCCAAGGCCTGGGCTCCCCGGGCACTTCTTCCTGCCCTCCCAACCGCGGCCTCTGCCTCTCCGAATGAACCAAGCGTTTAACGGGGAAAAGGGAAACAGTGGACTATGGTCACCAGGCCTTAAACTGGGCGGAGGTGGGTCATCGCCAGGGAAAAAAAAAAAAAAAAACAGCGGGAGTCAGATCGCCTTTACAAAATCACCTTTGGGATCTCAGGGTCCTGCTCTGAGATGTATCCCAAGGGAATATTTAGTCAGGAAGCAGGTTTCAGGGGTAGCAGAGAGGAGCACAAAGGGACCCCGTGGATTCACCCATCTTTCCAGGTGGCTAGGAGGACCAGGAGGTCTTCTTGCGGCGCAGTTTGGGGCGCACAACGCTTTCGGTTCCATCCCTGAGCTCAGGTCTATCTCGGGACCGCTGAGCGGGACCCAGCTGGAGTGACCTCCCTTGCCTCAGCCAATCCCATTTTTTTATGAGAAGCCACTCCCACGGACACCTCTTTCGCAGGGGCCCCACGCAAGGAGAGTGAGTTCCCTAAGGGCGGCGTGCCCGCAGGCCCAGCTGTGCACGGGAGCGGGGGAGGACGACCGCGGAAGGAAGATAGAGCGGCGGGCCAAGGCCAGCGGAGGCAGGGAGACTCCCCAGCACGCGGCAGCCCCCCTTTTCCAAGTTTCTCCCGGGCCCCACCTAGAGCCCAGTCCCTCTCATAGACTCCCCATGCTTTCCGTCCCTCAGCTGACCAGACACCAACAAACGGGGTGCAAAAATTCAAGGAACTGGCAGGGCGTGGTGGCTCACGCCTTTAATCCCAGCAACCCAGGAGGCAGAGGTAGGAGGATCGCCATGAGTTCGAGGCCACCCTGAGACTCCATAATGAATTCCAGGTCAGTATGGGCTACAGTGTGAGACCTTACCTCGGGGGAAAAAAAAAAAAATTCAAGGAAGTACCCAACCAGCCGGGGTTAGAGGGAGAAGAGGAGAAAAGTGGGCTGGAGACGATGTATACAAACAAGAGTCCTAGAACCTTCCAGGGGCAGGCAGTTTAGGGGCCTCACTTTAGAGAAAAAAAAAGAACGAAGCCCGACGCAGCGGGTTCCTTTGTTATGTGTAAGTCACATCTCCGGGGGTGGCAGGGTGGTCACCCGGGGTCCCGCGTCCCGGCCCCCAGCGCAAGCCCCTGCGCAGACCGCGGCGCGACGGGGCGCGCGTCTCCCGCCAAGGCGGGCGCAGCCCGGGCAGAGCGCGGCCGCGCCGCCCGCCGGGGTCCCGCGCTTTGCCCAAGTTTGTCAACAGCGCTGATGGAGGGAGGGAGGGACGGGGGAGGCGCGGAGAACTTCCGAGGCTCGCGCAGTGGAGGGGCGAGGCCGGGAGGGCGGCGCGAGGGACTCACCCGAGGCGGCGAAGAGGCCGGAGGCGCAGAGCAGCAGCGCGCCGCACAGCGCGGCCAGCGCGCGGGGGAGCTGCATGCCGGGGCCGGGCTCGGGGACGCGGGCGCAGCAGCACGCGCTCCAATCCGCACCGCTCGCCGCGCTCGGCTGCCGGGACGCGCGGGCTACTCGCTCGTCCCTCTCGCCGACCCGAATAAATCCAGCCGGTTTCAGCTCCGCCCCCAAGCCCACGGGCTCCGCCCATGCCGGCCCCACGAGGAGTCGAGGGGGCGGAGTCCGTGAAGGACCGGGGAGGGAAGAGCTAGGGAATGCAGAGGTCCCTGGCACGCCTGGCATCCCGCGTCTAGTTCCCCGGGGCAGGGTGCCGCTTCCTCAGTGCCTTAAGACAGGGAAATTGCTCAAAGGTAGCTCAGTGGTGGAGTGTTGACCTATCATACTGAAGACCCTGGATTCTATCCCCAGAACCACAAAAATAAATCCATAAAATAAGCCGGGCATGGTAGCGCACGTCTTTAAATCCTAGCACTAAAGGAGACAAGAGGTAGGAGGATCTCCTGAGCTTGAGGACACCCTGAGACTACGCAGTGACTTCCAAGTCAGCCTGGGCTAGAGCAAAGCCCTACCTTAAAAAAGCAAAACATGGGCTGGAGAGATGGCTTAGCGGTTAAGCGCTTGCCTGTGAAGCCTAAGGACCCACGTTAGCCAGATGCACAAGGGGGCGCCTGCGTCTGGAGTTTGTTTGCAGTGGCTGGAGGCCCTGGCGCGCCCATTCTTTCTCTATATATATCTGCTTCTTTCTCTCTCTGCCTGCCACTTTCAAGTAAATAAATTTTTAAAAAGCAAATATATATATATATTCTCCATGAGTTTGAAGCCAGCCTGGCCTGCATAGTGAGTTCCAGGCCAGCCAGGGCCGCAGAGTGAGGACCTGTCTCTAATAATAATAATACATATTTAAAAGGTGATTAAACTCAAAATGTTAGTTTATTCATAATCAGATAACACCAAATTCAGACTACAATGAGTACTGTTTCACTTATCAGATTGACAAGTAACAAGTTGTGAACATTTAGGGGAGGCTGTGGGGTAACAGGCTGGGGCATGTGTCCTTGGAGACAGTATAAATTAGCTCAGCTTTTGTATTTAGTGACGACAACGGCTGACTGCGTTAGAGCCGGCGATTCTGCTCACAGTCATTCATTCCGTAGAAACTCAAGTGTGTAAGGTGACATGTATAGTAAGAAATAGTGAAAAAAAAAATCAACAAACTTCTTTGATAATGGTTCAGAAAAGAAAATATCTAAGGATTTCAGCCAGATGTGGTAGCTCAAGCCTGGAATGCCAGCACTGGGGACGCTGAGGCAGGAAACTTAGGACTGGGCTGAGCTACAGAGTGAATTCCAAAGGATGTACGTTCATAGGTAGAGTATGTGACTTCAGAGTGGATTTCAGGCCAGCCTGCGCTACGGAAGAGACTCTGTCTGGAAAGAAAGAATAAACGGGGCATGGTTTTTCACAGCTGCAGTCCCAGCATTTGGCAGGTGGAGAAGGAAGCATCAGAAGGTCAGTCATCCTCGACTGGACAAGGAGTCGGAGGCCAGCCTGGATTTAAAAAGACATTTCCTCAAGACAACAATTACAAAACAATAATATGAAATTTTAGAATTTGTGGAATATAAACCCATGCCAACCACTCACTCACCTTGTCTCTGAAAACAGCCGCATTCACAAGGACATAGCACTATGTGGTTGGTGAGGGCAAAGGAATCAGAGTGCGAGGGAAGATGGACTTGTGACTAGTGACTTATAACTGGTTCTTGTTTTGAAAATCATGCACAAGGATTGCCTGTTTATAAGTAAATGACTAGCAAAATGGAAAACAGAGCAGCCACACAGCTCCCGAACTAACTGCACAGAGACCTGGATTGGAACAAATCACTGGTTGGAGAACCTTCTTAAACTGCCCTGAAGTGTGGCACAATGGTGCATGCCTGTGACCTCAGCACTCAAGAACTGGTTGGCAAATGGAAGGAGGAGGATCAGGAGATTAAGGTTATCCTCAGATACCTGAGAGGGATCAGCAGTTCACAGCCATACTCAGCTACCTAGCAAATTCGAGGCCAGCATCAAAAGCAAAACCAAAGAGTACTGAAAACCTAATCAAAAGGCTATGGCAGGGGAGGTCATGAGCCTTAGGGGTATAAAGCCTGCTCTTGTCTGGATAAATGCATAAATTACTCTCATCAAATTGCCCTGAAAGCTCTACACTTAATGTCCATATTCATATATTAATGCTAATCTCACTTCTGGTTAGAGAAGCTTCTCTTTTCAGATGGTGATGACCACTGGGATGACCCAAAAGACAACATAGTGCTGAGAAGAAGGGACAGAGGAGTGTCCAGCACTGAAACATCTCACATCCTCCAAGGCTCAGGGTCCATTGTGGAAGAGGTTGCAGAAAGAATGTAAGAGCCAAAGGAAGGGTACCACTCCTTACATACAACTGTCCAGACAGAATTTGGCCTCAATATCCAAGACCTCACAGTGCCTAGCAATAACCACACAAGACCCTCATAATAGAAAAAAAAGATGATGACATCAAATTAAAAGAGAGACTAATGGAGAGAGGGAGGGGACATGACAGAAAGTGGAGGAGGGGAGGGAAATACCATGGTTTGTTGTCTGTAAGTATAGAAGTTATCAGTGTGTGTGTGTGTGTGTGTGTGTGTGTGTGTGTGTGTGTGTATTTAAAAACAAGTCAAAGAGACTGCTCCAAAGGGACCCACATGTGATCAACTCACCAGACACAGGAAAAGCCTTGGTTAATTATTCACCAGTGCTCCATGACAAAGCATTCTGCACACTAGGAGTAAAAGGGACATTGTTTCAACCTGATCCAAAATACCAGTGGGGGAAAAAAAGTGCAGCTGATACCATCAGTGATTGGAAGAATGAGTGCTTCCTCTAAGATGAGGAACATGACAACAAGTTCTGCTTTGTCACTTCTAATCAAGTTGTGCAGGACTTTGAAAACTACAACCAGATTGGAAAGAAGGAAGTAAAATTATCTCTACCTCCACTCACAGATCATATCATCTTGCATCTAGCAGTTGTCCTAAAGAAAGCGCACATGGCCTGAGATGGAGGTGCACACCTGTAATCCCAGCACTCAGAAGGAAGATGTGGGAAGATCACTGTGAGTTCCAGGACACCTGAGACCACATAGTGAATTCCAGGCCAGTCTGGGCTAGAGTGAGATCCTACCTTGAAAAACTGGAAACAAAAAAGGGGGAAGACTTCCAGTTAAGATGGCTGCGTAGGAACCACACCAAAGCAGCCTAGGGGAGAAAAAAAAAAAAACAACCAGCAAAATATACTCTTCTACTAAAAATTGAAGGTGTATAAGAAATTATCAACAAAAGCATAGACATAGGAGTGATCCAGAGAGTCTAAAGACCACAGAAGCAGGCAGAAGCAGCTCCAGCAGTCTGCATGGCAATGGTCACCAGGCTCGGTGTGAGCTGCAGGAAAAGCCAGGTGAGGGGATTCTCCATTCACACCAGCTTCCTCACAAACTCGAGAAATGTGAAGACCCGGGAGTAGATGACAGGGCCCAGCAGAGCAGCTCGTGAGGAAGAGGATGGCAAGGACCAGCTGGAGAACTTCAGCCACCATCCATAGTCACCCCTTCCCCCACTGCCAGCAAGTACCAGAGACCTGGGAAGGGAACTCACCTACACAGCACCCAGAACGGGTAATCAGAGCAGCGAACCAGTGACACAGCCAGCCTCCCTGAGCCCACAGTGCAGCAAAGAAGGACCCAAGCAGGGCACAGCATAACGGAGACCAAAATCATCCCACAAGGTAACTGGGATAACACCAGGTCAGTACCCACCAAAAAAGCCTGGTATATAAGCTTGCATCAGAAGTGCTAATTGCACCTTCCATAATAGGGTAAATTATGTGCTAAATCTGATAGATGGTCAGATTTGCCATTCTTAAATAAGATACATTTGGGGTGTGTCATTTGTTGCTTCCTGATTTATAGTGCCTTTGTCTCTTCTTCTGTCATTCATTGGGGCAGAATCTCATTCAGTCACAAGCTGGCTTTGGAAACCTCTACAGACCAAAATCTCAGCCTCCCAGTTGACAGGATTAGGGTGTGGGGCAACACACATCCTTAGGGACTTTGACTCTGTAAGAGGATCTGTTTGTCATAATACCTACTCTTGCATAAATGCTCTGTGCTGGTTTTCATTGAATATGTATATTGTTTAGTAAAATTTTAGAATTTGCCTGTATTTAGTTCCACTCAGCCTACTTGAGTACTCTCATAGCAGGCAAACTCAATAACTAGGGTGACTTTTGTGGTTACTCTGACAGTCTTAAGAGCCACACCTAGCACTTTAAGCTCCTACCCTGAAGATATATAACATCAGATTGATTGATACATCTAATAGTTCTACAGATTATTAGAAAACCCAAGCATTGAATTAACCCAAAATGCAAAAATCTCTACATTATAATACAAGTAACACAAAAAATCAAGACAGTATAAATCTGCCAAAAATTATAAATCCATGAGAAGTGACCTCCAGTGAGAATGATTTAGACGAAATGCCCTCGAAAGATATCAAAAGAATGGTTATAAATATGCTCAAAGAAATGAGAGAGGAAATCAAAGGAATCAAAGAAGACACAGTAGACCAATTTAATGGAATAAGATAGTCAATACAAGACATAAGGAAATAGAAATAATAAGAGAAACGAGTAAGAAATACTAGCAATGAAAAATACAGTCATTTAAGCTGGGCGTGGTGGCGCATGCCTTTAATCCCAGCACTTGGGAGACAGAGGTAGGAGGATCGCTGTGAGTTCGAGGCCACCCTGAGACTCCATAGTGAATTCCAGGTCAGTCTGGGCCAGAGTGAGACCCTACCTCAAAAAACCAAATATATATATATATATATATATATATATATATATATATATATATATGTATATATATATATATATATATATATATGTATATACAGTCATTCAAATAAAGACTCTAGAAAAATCTCACTAGTAGAATGGATGAAGGAGAGAACAGAATATCTAAACTATAAGACCAGGTGGCAGATCTAATACAGACCAACAAAGAGAAAGACAAACTAATACAAAGGTATGCATGGGAATTTCAAGATATTTGGGACACTATGAAAAGATCAAACATAAGAATTCAGGGTATAGTAGAAGGAGAAGAATTTCACTCCAAAGGCATAGTAGGCATTTTCAACAAAATCATAAAAGAAAATTTCCCCCAAATTGGGAAAGAGGTACCAATGCAAATACAGGAGTCCTTTGAACACAAAGAGACAAAACCTGGAAAGAACCTCTCCTCGCCATATTATAGTTAAACTACCAAACATACAAACCAAAGAAAATATATTGAAAGCAGTTAGACAGAAAAATCAAGTACCCTACAAAGACAAGCCCATCAAGATAACAGCAGATTACTCAACACAAATGTTAAAAGCCAGAAGGGCTTGGAATGATGTATTTCAAGTTCTGAAAGATAACTGGTAACCAAGGATACTTTATCCTGCAAAGCTATCCATTCAAATAAACAGAAAAATAAAGACATTCAACAACAAAAGCAGGCTAAAGGAATATTTGAAGACAAAACCAGCACTACACAAAATACTTGAAAAGATCCTCCATATAGAAGAGAAAGAAAAGCACACATATAAGGAACCTGGAAAAAAAACAAACAATACTCAAACACTAGTTAATACAAGAGAGCAAAGGTGAAATCAGAAGAACTACAGAACAAGAAAAAAGGCAAAAACAAATACACACCTTTCAATGATAACTCGTAATATCATGGCCTCAATGCCCCAACCAAAAGACACAGATTTGCAGATTGAGTTACAAAGTAGGATCTTGAGCTGGGCATGGTGGCACACACCTTTAATCCCAGAACTTGGGAGGCAGAGGTACAAGGATCACTGAAAGTTCAAGGCCACAATTCCACGTCAGCCTGGACTAGAGTGAAACCTTACCCCCCCCCCCAAAAAAAAAAAAAGTAGCATCTTTCAATTTGTTGCCTTTATGAAACATACCTTTCTACAAAGGATGGACACTATCTTAGGGTGAAAGTTTGGAAAATGGTGTTGCAAGCAAATGGGCCTAGAAAACAAGCAGGTATCACTATCTTAATATCTGACAGGGAGAACATCAGACCAACATTGGTTAGGAAAAATAAGGAAGGTCACTTTATATTGCTTAAAGGAACACTCCAACAGGAGGACATTATAATCCTAAACATTTATGCACCTAACATGGAGGCTCCCAATTTCATTCAACACATGCTATTAGAGCTAAAGTCACAGATAACACCAAACACAGTTGTAGTGAGTGACTTCAACACCCCACTCTCATCAGTTGACAGGTCATCCAGGGAAAGCATAAACAGAGAGGCATCTGGACTAAATGAGGTCATAGAAGGAATGGACCTGCCAGATGTCTACAGGACATTTCTTCCAAATGCGACAGAATATACATTTTTTTTTCAGCAGCATATGGAAATTCTCTAAAATAGACCATATATTAGAACACAAAGCAAATCTTAACAATTACAGGAAAATTGAAATAATTCCTTGCACTCTATCTGATCACAATAGGATCAAAGTACAAACCAATAGCAAGAAAAGTTATAGAGCATACACAAAATCATGGAAACTAAACAATATACTACTAAATGATGAATGGGTCAATGAAGAAATCAAGAAGGAAATCAAAAAATTCACAGAATCAAATGATAATGAGAACACAATATACCAAAACCTTTGGGATACAATGGAGGTAATCCTAAGAGGGAAATTTATAGCTTTAAGAAAATAGAAAGTCGGGCGTGGTGGCTCATGCCTTTAATCCCAGCACTCGGGAGGCAGAGGTAGGAGGATCACCATGAGTTCAAGGCCATCCTGAGACTCCATAGTGAATTCCAGGTCAGCCTGGGCTAGAGTGAGACCCTACCTCAAAAAAACAAAAAAAAAAAAAAAAAAGAAAGAAAGAAATAAACTAGAGCCAGGCATGGTGGTGCATGTCTTTAATCCCAGGACTCAATAGGCAGAGGCAGGAGGACCACTGTGAGTTTGAGACCACCCTGAGACTACATACTGAATTCCAGGTTAACTGGAACTAGAGACCCTACCTCAGGGAAAAAAAGAAATTAGAAAGGTCAAAACTTTGAAAATAGGGCTGGAGGGATGGTTTAGTGGTTAAGGCACTTGCTGCAAAGCCAAAAGACCTGGTCCAATTCCCCAGGACCTACGTAAGCCAGATGCACAAGGGAGTCCACATGTCTGGAGTTCGTTTGCAGTGGCTACAGCCCTGGAGCACCTATTTTCTCTCCCTCTTTCTCTCTCTCCCCCTCTCTCTGTTTCTCCCTCTTCCTTTCTGTCAAATAAATAAATAAAAATAAAATATTAAAAAATAAATAAAGAGGACTTCCAGTTAAGATGGCGGCGTAGGTACCATGCCAAAGCAGCCTAGAGGGAAAAAGACCAAAAAAACTCAGCAAAATACACGTTTTTACTAAAAAGTGAGGTGTATAGGAAATTGAGGCGGCAGCGGAGAAGTAGAAGAGTTATAGAGCATCCAGAGCCCGCACAGGCGGGAAAAGCGGCTCCAGCGGCTCAGGCAGCTCGGCCAAACGCCGCAGCCGCGGCGCAGCAGAAAACCGCCAGACCAGCTCGAGCCGCAGGAAAAGCCAGGTGCGGGATTTTCCCCTCACACCGCGCTCTCCGCAACTCGGGAAACGTGAGGGGAGAGCGGCAGCGAGCAGGGGAGGAGAAGACCGTGAGTTAGAACACGTGGAGCAGC
This sequence comes from Jaculus jaculus, assembly GCF_020740685.1. Lineage (NCBI taxonomy): Eukaryota > Metazoa > Chordata > Mammalia > Rodentia > Dipodidae > Jaculus > Jaculus jaculus. The sequence continues at coordinate 147,867,209 of NC_059104.1, forward strand.
GAGACAACCAGAGCAGCCGCGGCTCCCTCCCCTCCCTCACCGCCTGAGCCCAGCTCCAGTGAACACAGCAGCGGCCCGGGACCCGGCCACGCCAACTTGGGCTGACAGCGGGACCCAAGCAGGAGCAGAGTTCGGCAGCAACTTCAGCGGCTCCAGCACCGGTACCAGCGGCCCCAGCAGCAGCGGACCCAGGAGCGGCAGCGGCGGCAGATCCCGCAGCAGCGGCTTCGGGGGGAGCAGCGGCGGTGGTCACGGCAACGGCAGCTTCAGCAGCGGTGGTGGCTCCGGTGGTGGCAGCTATAGGAGCAGCAGAGGCAGCAGCAGTGGCTCGGTTTGCCCCGTAGGAAAAGCAAGTGCCCAGCTCCAGAAATCAGAACAGCAGCCCGACGACCCAGGCAGCAACTTGACTGAGACCAAAATCACCCAAGGTAACTGGGATCGCACCAGGGAAGGGTCTCACTTGGTCACAAGCTGACTTGGATCCCTCAACAGACCAGAAATCTAAACCTCTTTGTTGATAGAAGATCTGGTCATTATAATAACTACTCTTGCATACATACTCGGGGCTGTTTTTGATTGAATGTGTACAGTGTTTAGTTAAATTTTAGAATCTACCTGTATTTTATTCCACTCAGCCTGCTTGAACACTCCTATAGCAGGGAATATCAACCCCTAAGAACATCTTTGTAGATACTCTGAGAGTCTTAAGAGCCACACCTAATACCTTAAGGTCCTACCCTGAAAATATATTACATCAAATCAATTGATACAGCTAAGAATACACAGCTAGCTAGAAAATCCAAGCATAAACTTAATCCAAGATGCAAAAATATATACATTATAACACAAGAAACACTAAAAAGCAAGATGATATAAATCCACCTAAAAGTATTAATGCAGCAGAAATGTCCTCCAGAGAGAAAGAGTTAGAGGAAATGCCTGAGAAAGAGTTCAAAAGAATAATTATAAATATGTTCAAAGAGGTCAAAGAACACATGAAAACAATCAAGGAAGAAATCAAAGAGGAAATCAAAGGAATCAAAGAAGAGGCAGGACACCAATTTAATGAAATAAAGAAGGCAATACAAGACATAAATAGGGAAATAGAAATAATAAAGAAAAACCAGTCAGAATTACTAGCAATGAAGAACACAGTTAATGAAATAAAAAACTCTGTAGAAAATCTCACCAGTAGGATGGATGAGGGAGAGGACAGAATATCTAAGCTAGAAGACCAGGTGGCAGACCTAATGCAGTCCAACAAAGAGAAAGACAAACTTATAGAAAAGTATGAGTGGGAATTTCAAGATATTCGGGACACTATGAAAAGATCCAATATAAGAATTCAGGGCATAGTAGAAGGAGAAGAACTCCACTCCAGAGGCATAGTAGGCATCTTCAACAAAATCATAGAGGAAAATTTCCCCCAAATTGGGAAAGAGGTGCCAATACAGATACAGGAAGCCTTTAGAACCCCAGCCAGACAAAACCCAGAAAGAACCTCCCCTCGCCATATTATAATCAAACTTCCAAACACACAAACCAAAGAAAAATTATTGAAAGCAGTTAGAGAGAAAAATCAAGTTACCTACAAAAGCAAGCCCATCAGGATTACAGCAGATTATTCAACACAAACTTTTAAAGCCAGAAGGGCTTGGAGTGATATATTCCAAGTTCTGAAAGATAACAACTGTCAACCAAGGTTACTTTATCCTGCAAAGTTATCCATTCAAATAGATGGAGAAATAAAGACATTCCATGACAAAAGCAGGTTAAAGGAGTATTTGAAGACAAAACCAGCTCTACAGAAAATACTTGATAGAATCCTCCATGCTGAACAAAAGGAAAAGCACACATATAAGGAACCTAGAAAAAACAAGCTATACTCAAATACCAGTTAATAGAAGAGAGCACAGGTAGAACCAGTAACACACACACACACACACAAAAATGGCAAACATAAATACACACCTTTCAATAATATCTCTTAATATCAACGGTCTCAATGCCCCAACGAAAAGACATAGATTTGCAGACTGGGTTAAAAAGCAGGATCCTACAATTTGTTGTCTCCAAGAAACTCACCTTTCTACAAAGGATAGACACTATCTTAGGGTGAAAGGTTGGAAGACGGTGTTTCAAGCAAATGGGCCTAGAAAACAAGCAGGGGTTGCTATCCTAATATCAGACAGGGTAGACTTTAGTCTGACGTTAGTCAAGAAAGATAAGGAAGGTCACTTTATATTGATTAAGGGCACACTCCAACAGGAGGACATTACAATCCTAAACATATATCCACCTAACATGGGGGCTCCCAAATTCATCAAACAAACACTATTAGAACTAAGGTCACAGATAACACCAAACACAGTGGTGGTGGGTGACTTTAACACCCCACTCTCATCAATTGACAGGTCATCCAGGGAAAGAATAAACAGAGAGGCATCTGGACTAAATGAGGTCATAGAAGGAATGGACCTAACAGATATATACAGGACATTTCACCCAAAGGCTGCAGAATATACATTCTTTTCAGCAGCACATGGAACATTCTCTAAAATAGACCATATATTAGGACACAAAGCAAATCTTAACAAATTCAGGAAAATTGAAATAATTCCTTGCATTCTATCTGACCACAATGGAATTAAACTACAAATCAGTAGCAAGAAAGGCTATAGAGCATACACAAAATCATGGAAACTAAACAATACACTACTAAATGATGAGTGGGTCAATGAAGAAATCAAAAAGGAAATCAAAAAATTTATAGAGTCAAATGATAATGAGAACACAACATACCAAAATCTCTGGGACACAATGAAGGCAGTTCTAAGAGGTAAATTTATAGCCTTAAGTGCCTATATTAAGAAATTAGAAAGGTCGCAAGTAAACGACCTAATGCTTCGCCTTAAAGCCTGGGAAAAAGAAGAACAAGGCAAACCAAAAATTAGTAGACGGGAAGAAATAATAAAGATTAGGGCAGAAATTAATGAAATAGAAACAAAAAGAACAATCCAAAGAATTAATGAAACAAAGAGTTGGTTCTTTGAGAGGATAAACAAGATTGATAAACCCTTAGCAAATCTGACCAAAAGAAAGAGAGAAGAGACACAAATTAATAAAATCAGAGATGAACAAGGCAACATCACAACAGATTCCAGAGAAATTCAAAAAATCATAGGGACATACTACAAAAGCATATACTCCACAAAGTATGAAAATCTGAAAGAAATGGATGATTTCCTTGATCTATATGACCTACCTAAATTAAATCAAAATGAGATTAATCACTTAAATAGACCTATAACAAACATGGAGATCCGAACAGTTATCAATAATCTCCCAACTAAGAAAAGCCCAGGCCCGGATGGATTCACTGCTGAATTTTACCAGACTTTTAAGGAAGAGCTAACACCATTGCTTCTTAAGCTTTTCCAGGAAATAGAAAAAGAAGGAATTCTACCAAACTCCTTCTATGAGGCCAGCATCAGCCTGATACCAAAACCAGGCAAAGATAGAACGAAAAAAGAAAATTACAGACCAATCTCCCTCATGAACATAGATGCAAAAATTCTCAACAAAATATTGGCAAACAGAATACAAGAGTATATCAAAAAGATCATTCACCCTGACCAAGTAGGCTTTATCCCAGAGATGCAGGGATGGTTCAACATACGCAAATCTATAAATGTAATACATTACATAAACGGGTTGAAGGACAAAAATCACATGATCATCTCATTAGATGCAGAGAAAGCATTTGACAAAATCCAACATCCCTTCATGATAAAAGTCCTACAGAGACTGGGAATAGAAGGAACATATCTCAATATAATAAAGGCTATTTATGACAAGCCTACAGCCAACATATTACTAAATGGGGAAAAACTGGAAGCTTTTCCACTAAAATCAGGAACAAGACAAGGGTGTCCACTGTCCCCACTTTTATTTAATATAGTTTTGGAAGTCTTAACCATAGCAATAAGGCAAGAGACACACATAAAAGGGATACAAATTGGAAAGGAAGAAATCAAGTTATCATTATTTGCAGATGACATGATTCTATACATAAAGGACCCTAGAGACTCTACTAGCAAGCTGTTAGAGCTGATCAAAACCTACAGCAATGTAGCAGGTTACAAAATAAATACACAGAAATCAGTAGCCTTCATATATGCTAACAACAAACACACAGATGATGAAATCAGAGAATCACTCCCATTCAAAATTGCATCAAAAAAAATAAAATACCTTGGAATAAACCTAACCAAGGAAGTAAAGAATCTATACAATGAGAACTTTAAAACACTCAAGCAAGAAATTGCAGAAGACAGTAGAAAGTGGAGAAACATCCCTTGTTCCTGGATTGGAAGAATCAATATTGTGAAAATGGCAATCTTACCTAAAGCAATCTACACATTTAATGCAATCCCTATCAAAATTCCAAAGGCTTTCTTCATGGAAATAGAAAAAGCAATCCAAAAATTCATTTGGAATCACAAAAAACCTCGAATATCTAAAATAATACTGAGCAACAAAAAAGAGGCTGGTGGTATCACCATACCTGATTTTAACCTATACTACAGAGCCATAGTAACAAAAACAGCATGGTACTGGCACAAAAACAGACATGTAGATCAGTGGAACAGAATAGAGGACCCAGATGTAAGCCCAAGTAGCTATAGCCACCTGATATTCGATAAAAATGCCAAAAATACTCATTGGAGAAGAGACAGCCTCTTCAGCAAATGGTATTTTGAAAACTGGATAAATATCTGCAGAAGGATGAAAATAGATTCTTCTCTCTCGCCATGCACAAGAATTAAGTCCAAATGGATTAAAGACCTTAACATCAGACCGGAAACTTTGAAACTGCTAGAGGAAAAAGTAGGGGAAACCCTTCAACATATTGGTCTTGGCAAAGACTTTCTGAATACAACCCCAATTGCTCAGGCAATAAAACCACAGATTAACCACTGGGACCTAATGAAATTACAAAGATTTTGCACCGCAAAGGACACAGTGAAAAAAGCAAAGAGGCAACCTACAGAATGGGAAAAAATCTTCGCCAGCTATATATCTGATAGAGGATTAATATCTAGGATATACAAAGAACTCAAAAAGTTAAATAATAAGGAATCAAACAAGCCAATCAAAAAATGGGCTATGGAGCTAAATAGAGAGTTCTCAAAGGAAGAAATACGAATGGCATATAAGCATCTAAAAAAATGTTCTACGTCACTAGTCATCAGGGAAATGCAGATTAAAACTACATTGAGATTCCATCTCACTCCTGTCAGATTGGCCACCATCATGAAAACAAATGATCATAAATGTTGGCGGGGATGTGGAAAAAAAGGAACCCTTCTTCACTGCTGGTGGGAATGCAATCTGGTCCAGCCATTGTGGAAAACAGTGTGGAGGTTCCTAAAACAGCTAGAGATTGATCTACCATATGACCCAGCTATAGCGCTCCTAGGCATATATCCAAAGGACTCATCTCATTTCCTTAGAAGTACATGTTCAACCATGTTTATTGCTGCTCAATTTATTATAGCTGGGAAATGGAACCAGCATAGATGTCCCTCAACAGATGAGTGGATAATGAAGATGTGGTACATTTATACAATGGAGTTCTACTCAGCGGTAAAGAAAAATGAAGTTATGAAATTTGCAGAAAAATGGATGGACCTGGAAAGTATTATACTAAGTCAGGTAACCCAGGCCCAGAAAGCCAAGCGCCACATGTTCTCTCTCATATGTGGATCCTAGCTACAGATGACTGGGCTTCTGCGTGAGAATGAAAATACTTAGTAGCAGAGGCCAGTAAGTTGAAAAGGAGACATAAAGGGTGGAGAAAGGAAGGGAGGAGGATACTTAATAGGTTGATATTGTATATATGTAATTACAATGATTGTAATGGGGAGGTAATATGATGGAGAATGGAATTTCAAACGGGAAAGTGTGGGGGGTGGGGAGGGAGGGAATTACCATGGGATATATTTTATAATCATGAAAAATGTTAATAAAAATTAAAAAAATAAATAAATAAATAAATAAAAATTAGAAAATAGAAAGCTAAATGTTACATGTTCTCTCTCATGTGTGGATCCTAGCTACAAATAAAATAAAACTCAGTAGCAAAGTCCAGTAAGCTTGAAGAGGGATGTAAATGGAATAGAAAGGGAGGAGGGAGGCCTAATAGGATGGTATTATATATATGTAAGTAGAAGAAAAGATTAATGAGGGTGAGAAGGCCTAAGTGTGGTCAGAGGAAGAGATTGAGGAAAGAAAAGGTGGAGGGAGGGCTAATCAAAATCTAAGAGGATATAAATAAATCATATAAAAAAACTACTTTTTTGGACAATGGAACACTCAGAAGCCATAGGTTGTTACTAGAAAATTTTCAGTGCCAGGGATGGGATACCTTCCAGTGAGTTGTTGGCCAGGAAGGTCACCGATACCCCCAAAAACATTACAGGCCATTGCTGAGGATCTTGGTTTCCCACCAGGAATAGATGGTAAGACACTATTGCTGAAGACTCCGCATACTTGGGCTGCAAGGTCGCTAAGAAATCCTGTTCCATGTAGACCAGCTGACAGAGAGCTGGAAAAAGCTATGCTGCATGCAGTTCAATGGGGGAGAGAGAAATCACCAGTCGAGATATTCAACAGTGGACACTGCAAGCCTTATATTTGGCCAGCTAGGCCAAATGAGCCAACAGTTGCAATAGTGGCATGTCTGTTATGGGGGAAACCAACCACTCTCTGGAGGCCCACTCATAGGAGGGAATACATGCTGAAAACCTACAACAGGGGTAGTCGTGAGCCCTAGGAATGTAACATCTGCTGGTGTCTGCCTAAATGTATATACTATGCTCACCACACTTTCCAGTCAGCACTTCTTTTAATGTTCATACCCATACATTAATGCTACTCTCACTTTTGGTTAGAGAACCTTCTCTTTAAGATGGCAATGACCTTGGGATGACTCAAAAGGCAGCATGGTGCTGGGAAGAAGTGACAGAGGAGTGCTCAGCACTAAAATATCTCTATCACACCTTCCATGGCTCAGGGTCCATTGCAGAAGAGGTGGCAGAAAGAATGTAAGAGCCAAAGGAAGGGTAGGACTCCATACAACATGCTCTGCCAAACACAAAATGGCCTGGATATCCATGACCTCACAGTGCCTGACACTGCCTACACAAGACCATCATAATTGGAGGAAAAGATCATGACCTCAAAATAAAACAGAGGGCTAGAGAGATGGCTTAGTGGTTAAATGCTTGCCTGTGAAGCCTAAGGACCCCGGTTCGAGGCTTGATTCCCCAGGACCCACATTAGCCAGATGCACAAGGGGGCACACATGTCTGGAGTTTGTTTGCAGTGGATGAAAGCCCTGGTGCACCCATTCTCTCTCTCTCTCTCTCTCTCCCTCCCTCCCTCTCTCTCTCTCTCTCTCTCTCTCTCTCTCTCTCTCTCTCAAATAAATAAATAATAAACAAAAAATTTTAAAAATTAAAATAAATAAAACAGAAACTGATTGAGAGGAGGAGGGCTATGATGGAGAGTGGAGTTTCAAAGGGGAAAATGGGGGGGAGGGAGGGAATTACCATGGGCTGTTGTCTACAACTATGGAAGTTGTCAATAAAAAATCAATTAATTTTAAAAATAAAAAAAATAGGAAGCAAGAAGGAATGCATACATGCAAAGCAACTACTAAAGCTAATAAGTGAGGTCAGCAAGATTGCAGGACAAGGGCAGCATACAAAAATAGGTCATATTTCTTTATTTTATTATTATTTTTTAATGCTGGGTGTTAAACCCAGGGCCTTGTGCATGCTACAAAAATGTTCTGCCACCTTTTTTTGATTTTTTTGATTTTTTGGTTTTTGGTTTTTTGAGGTAGGGTGTCACTGTAGCCCAGGCTGACCTGGAACTCACTATGTAGTCTCAGGCTGACCTTTAGCTCACAGCGATCCTCCTACTTCTGCCTCCTGCGTGCTGGGATTAAAGGCGTGCACCACCATGCCCAGCTGCATACTCCCTTAACCCAAGCTGCTCTCACTCTTGTTTGGAGAATCTGCATTATTTTAGAAATGACAGAGGAGAACCAAATCCATTGATAAGAGAAGAAGATAGTAGACTGCCTACCAGGAGACATGCCACCTCTGCCCGGCTCAGGAGAAATTGCAGAGGAAGTGGTGACATGAATACTGCTTTTACTGCTAGTCTGACAACCAGCTCCAGGGTGATAGTGACAGACCTGGTAATTAATCAAAACCTATGCAAACAGCCAAGCATGGTGGCGCACGCCTTTAATCCCAGCACTCAGGAGGCAGAGGTAGGAGGATCGCTGTGAGTTTGAGGTCATCCTGAGACTCCATAGTGAGTTCCAAATCAGCCTGGAATAGCGTGAGACCCTACCTTGGAAAAAAAAAAAAAACACCCACCTATGCAAACAGAAATCCAGAGGCCATAGGGAACTCAGCACTAAATCAGACTGCCAATAAGCCTGCCATGGCTCAGGGAACATTGTGGAAGAAGGGGCAGAAAGATTGTAAGAGCCATAGAGTGAGTTTCCTTTCCTCAGTAAGATCTGTGTTCCATAAAGATACGAGGTTTGTTTGGATGAAAAATGCTTTTATATAAAATAGTGTTTCGTTCTTCTACCTTCCCTCAAAAAAAAGTTTCAGAGCCTGGCCTGGAAAAGGAAACCAAAATAAGGCTACACTACTGTTTCCTGAACCCCAAAACCATTATCTAGTTGTCATCACCATCTTCTTAACAACAAAGAAGGGGTGAAGAGATGGCTCAATGGCTAAAGTCATTTGCTTACAAAGCCTGATGGCCCAGGTTCAACTCCCAGGTACCCACATAAAGCCAGATGCACAAAGTGGTGCATGTGCCTGGAGTTGCTTTGCAGCAGCAGGAGGCCCTGGCACACTCACATTGTGTCTGTCTGTCTGTCTCTCTCTCTCTCTCTCTCTCTCTCAAATAAATCAATAAATAAATCTATCTTTTAAAGTAAGGTGATGAACTTGCCCACAATCATGTCTAGTTTACTTAGTGTAGCTTCCTAACTTTCAGGCAATACTAAGTGATTTCTTCTATACATCCGGAACAAGCTTGATATGAAAGTTTCACTAAACTCTAGTAGGGCTAAATGCTTACACACAGACATGCATGCAAGGGTCCACTTCCAGCCTTAGCCTCAGGTTAAGAGAGGACTTGCCTAACATACACACAAGACCCTAAGTTCAATCCCTAGTACTGAAAGAGAAAAAAAGATTTCATTCATATATATATATGCTGTTCCTCATCTGGGTATGGCACACATATCTATGATCCCAGCACTCAGTAGGCTGCTGAGGCAGGAGGATCAAAAGTTCCAACTCCATCATCTGGCTGGAGGTCCCGGCTCCAGACCCGGGGTGTGTGGGGGGGGTGGACCTGTGCGCCCCACCCCGTCCCGCCGGCTCCCGCCCCATCCGGGTTTATTTGGCCCGAAGTCCCGGGTCCGGAGGCTGCAGGGCTGGCTGGGCCGCGCGATGCCGCACTGTCCGGGATTCGTCCGCACCACGTGCAGCAGCCGTGGGGCACCGGGTCCGGACAGCCCTCGGAGGGGATGCTGGACCTCATCTTTCCCCGCACCCTGGGCGCCCTGATGAAAGTGGCGCAGGTGGTCACCCTGCTGATTGCCTTCATCTGCATCAAACGGAGCTCTGCCTGGACCGACTCCAGTGCCTGCAGATCCTTTGAAGTCACCATCTGCGACCTGCTCATGATCCTCATGTTCAACCGGAGCCACCTCTTCCGCATCTTCCATCTGCATCAGCAGGCCCCGATCGGAACTTCCGCACTGTTTAATCGGCACCCGGCTCCTCCTTATCACCTCCATGGTGCTGGCCTCCAAGAGTTACAACTACGGCTCACTGGTGGCTGCGCCGATCTTTGGGTTCCTGGCCGGCTTCCTGTGCTTGGCAAGCGTGCGGCTGTCCTATGAGATCTAGTGCGTCATCCAGTCAACAGCTGCATGTGCCTGACAAGGCCACAGCCCCCCGGCTTCTCCTAAGAATCCTCCGGATGGAGGCCCAGCCCCAGCTGTGGACTGGTCCTGACGAGGCCCATGCAGGCTGGTGAGCACCCAAGGGTCCGTGCCTTCCTCAGACTCTGCCAGGACACCCACTCCCAAAGACCGAGCCAGCCAAAGACGCCTTCTGCTGTCCTCTGAGAACATTTCTCCTTGTCTGGGCAAGGAACATGGCCTCCAGGGAAGTCTGTCTCTCCTGTCCTGCCCCTGGCACCGCTCAGGTACTGAGGACCACACTGAGCACAGCAGAAGACCTTCCAGCTCCTTCTGTGTAGGCACACCTCTCTTCACATCCCTCCAAAAACAAAGCTGTCTCCAGTTGTCATACAAACCATCCTCGTGTATCCGGCCTGTTCATCTGGTCCTGAGGCTCTCTCTTCTAAGTGGGGGTGTATGGCCAAACACTATGTGGTCATCCTGTTTTGCCCGTCCCTGTCTCGCCTTTGTCACCTGTGTGTGTGTGTGGTTGTGTGTTTTTTAATAAAATAGCCAACTGCAAGAAAAGGAAGGAAGGAAGGAAGGAAGGAAGGAAGGAAGGAAGGAAGGAAGGAAGGAAGGAAGGAAGGAAGGTTGGTTCCAACTCTATCCATGGTACACAGGGAATTTAGGCCAGCATGGGTTGCATAGCTATATCCTGTTGTTACAGTCAGGTTCACATTACTGGCAGAAATCACCTGACCAAGAGCAGCTTGTGGGAAAAAGGGCTTGTTTTGGGCTTACAGACTCGAGGGGAAGCTCCACGATGGCAGCGGAAAATGATGGCATGAGAGAAGTTGGACATCACCTCCCGGCCAACATCAGGTAGACAACAGGAACAGGAGAGTGTGCCAAACGCTGGCATGGGGAAACTGGCTATAACACCCATAAGCCCACCCTCAACAACACACTGATTCCAAGAGGCATGAATTCCCAAATCTCTATCAGCTGGGAACCTAACATTCAGAACACCAAAGTTTATGGGGGACACCTGAATCAAACCACCACATTCTGCCCCTGGCCCCCATAAACTAATAACCATACATAATGTAAATTGCAATGCATTCATCCAACTTTAAAAGTCCCCATAGATTTTGTCAATATCAGTGATGTTCAAACATCCCCATAATCCAAAAAAAAAAAAAACAAAAAGCCCACAAACATCCCCATAATCCAAGGTCTTTTAACTGAGCCATAATACAAAAAAAAAAAAAAAAAAAAAAAACCCAAAACCCAAAATGGCACAGAACAAATACACCGCAAAAGATAGCATTAGGCATAGCAAAGAAATATTAGACCAATACAAGATGTAAACAGGGCAGACATCAAACTCTGTATTTACAAGTCCAACAACTCTAGCCAGTGACAAATCTCCAAGTCCATTAATTCTAACCAGCAACAACTCTCTGGAGTTCCAATTCTGCCCCTCCAGCTAGGCTACTCACAGTCCTGGAAAACTTCATCTTTCCCTAGCATCCATCTTGTGATCCCAGCATCTCCACTGGGTCTCCACTGCAACCCATGGTTCATCCTCACAGCTCCATTGGGTCTCCATGCAGGTATCCCGCAAACCTGCTTCACACTGCCCATGGCAAAATGCAAGACCACATTTGCAAACTCAATGACTCTCTCTTTCCTGTATTTCTTATAATTCACAATACCAGGTAGGGTGCCAACCTGTTAATACAGGGGAGAATAAAGCAGACTTTAATTTTTTTTGTTTATTATTTTTATTTATTTACTTGAGAGTGACAGAGAAAGAGGCAAGTAGAGAGAGAGAGAGAGAGAGAATGGGTGTGCCAGGGCTTCCAGCCACTGCAGACAAACTCCAGATGTGTGCGCCCCCTTATGCATCTGGCTAACATGGGTCCTGGGGAATTGAGCCTCGAACCAGGGTCCTTAGGCTTCACAGGCAAGCGCTTAACTGCTAAGCCATCTCTCCAGCCCCTAAAGCAAACTTTGAAGAACAGGACACTCCTTGAGTACTCAGGCCCCTTCAAAAGAGTCTACATTCTTCCTGTTGCCACAGGAAATGTTAGCTGGCCCAATCTCAAAGGTTATAATCTTACATAATTGCAGCAGAATGGGCAGAAGTTTCAGCCCAAAGATTTCATTTCTGTGCCATATCCCTCTGCTCACACCAGTCCATTTCTACACAAAGCAATGCTGCACAACTTCTCAGGACACCAGCATAAGAACAAGCCTGTTACACAAACTGCTTGTAGCCCAGTCCAGGCAAATCTCTTTCTCAACCTCATAAGCCAAACCTCACAGTCCATATATAGATCTTGCTGCATTCAGGTCTTTCAACTCTGACCAGAATAATCCATCAATCTATACCTACAGCACTGCAAGGCATCTCTTAGGCCAAGGTTTCACATCCTTCCACATTCCTCTTGAAAATCAGCTCCAAAAGGCCAAAGCCATACAATCAAGTGTCTAGCAGCAATCTCACTCTCAGTACCAACTTTATTGTTGCGATCAGGTTCATAGTTCATATTGCTGGCAGAAATCACCCAACCAAGAGCAGCTTGTGGGAAAAAAAAAGGTTTATTTTGGCTTACAGACTTGAGGGGAAGCTCTATGATGGCAGGGGAAAGAAAATGATGACATGAGCAGAGGGTGGACATCACCCCCTCACCAACATCAGGTAGACAACATCAATAGGAGAGTTTGCCAAACATTGGCAAGGGGACAGTGGCTATAATACCCATAAGCCCGCCCCCAACAATACACTGCCTCCAGGAGGCATTAATTCCCAAATCTCCATCAGCTGGGAACCTAGCATTCAGAACACCCAAGTTTATGGGGGACATCTGAATCAAACCACCATCTGTCTTCAAAAAAAAAAAGGGAAAAAATTCTACATGAAAGTTCATTAAAAAAAAAAAAAGTGGCCAGGCGTGGTGGAGCATGCCTTTAATCCCAGCACTCAGGAGGCAGAGGTAGGAGGATCACCAGGAGTTCAAGGCCACCATGAGACTACATTAGTGAATTCCAGGTCAGCCTGGGCTAGCATGAGACCCTAACTCAAAAAAACAAACAACAGGGCTGGAGAGATGGCTTTGCGGTTAAGCACTTGCCTGTGAAGCCTAAGGACCCTGGTTCGAGGCTCGATTCCCCAGGACCCACGTTAGCCAGATGCACAAGGGGGCGCACGCGTCTGGAGTTTGTTTTCAGTGGCTGGAGGCCCTGGCACGCCCATTCTCTCTATCTCTGTCTCTTTCTCTCTGTCTGTCACTCTAAAATAAATAAAACAACAACAACAAAAAAAAACAACAAATAAATAAGTAAAACAAAAAAAAAAATTCAAAGCCAGCTTGGACTCAAAAAAACTAAAACAGGGATGGAGAGATGGCTTAGCAGTTAAGGTGTTTGTCTGTGAAACCTAAAGATCCAGGTTTGATTCCCCAGTACCCATGTAAGCCAGATGCACAGGTGATACATATGTCTGGAGTTCATTTGCTAGAAGCCCTGACATGCCCATTCTTTCTCTCTCTTTCTCTTTCTTACTCTCTCAAATAAATAAATATAAATAAAATATTTTTAAAGTAAAATGCGTGCACACATACACACACACACACACACACACACACAGAGGAGCTATAGCTCTGTGGTAGAGCGCTTGCCCAGCATGCAACAGGCACTAGGTTCAATCCCCGGTACTGAACATAATAAAGTTCTTCAGAGCTCCATCTCACATGGTAGAGAGCTTTGAGCAAAGTGCCCTGGTCAGCAGATACCACTCATTCCTGTAGAGCAGAGGCTCCTAACGGCCCTCTTTTTGCCACCCGCCTGCCACCGTTGTGTACAGCCACCCTGTTGTTTGAAACTTTTCCCCTGGTGAGATGTCAACACATGACTATTCACCCCAGGTAGGGCTCAGACAACGGAGAAAAGTAGGATTACACCAAAACCAGTTTGGGTGAACCAATGAGTTTAACCATGAGAAGTTACAGGAACATAGAGCTTCCAAAACAGCCAATCCTGGATAGTGACCTTCTCATGGCCATTTCAGGGAGCTCACATCCAGGATTACCTCTGGGGGAATGCCCTTTCCTCAGCCTCAAGGTGAGGGCTTACTTACCAAGCATGGAGACCCCAAAGCAGCCAATTTGGTGCAGCTCACTGTCCCTGCAGCTGGCACGGGGTGCCTGAGATCTAATGGTTGGGGGGGGAATGGTCTGATGACCTTCCCTGTTCCCTTCCTTCTATAGAGGAATGTCAACAGTCCCAATCTCAAGAGTGTCTCTTGAGTTTTCCAACTGCTTTTTTTTTTCAATTTTTATTTATTTATTTACTTGAGAGAGAGAGAGAGAAGGAGGCAGAGAGAGAGAGAGGGAGAGAGAATGGAAGAATGAGTGCACCAGGGCCTCCAGCCACTGCAAATGAACCCTAGATGCATGCACCCTTTGTGCATCTGGCTTATATGGGTCCTGGGGAGTTGAACCTGGGTCCTTTAGCTTTGCAGGCAAACACCTTAACCGTTAAGCCATCTCTCCAGCCCCCAGCTGCCTTTTTTATAATTTTTTAAAATTTATTTGTGAGGAGGAGGAGACAGAAAGCACGGGCCATACAGCCTCCTGTCACCGTAAAGCAACCCCAGACACATGCACCACTTGTGCATCTGGCTTTACGTGGGTGCTAGGGAGCAGAACCCAGGCTGACAGACTTGGCAAGCAAGCATTTTAACCACCCAGCCAGCGCCCCAGTCCCATCCTAGGTGCTTTTCATAAAGCTGACAACAGTTGTTCACAGCTTTTAATTCAGAGGAATATGCCGTACAGCACTCCACCCCTCTTCCGGCTCTTGCAACTTTCCACACCCTCTTCCATGATGTTCCCTGAGCCTTGGAGAGGGCGAGTTAGATGTCCATCTATGGTCAAGCATTGGACCACGATGCCACAGCGACAGTCACTTAGTCTCAGGAGTTTGTCCAGGCGAGTCTTTTCTATCAGCCACCACTACTTATTGAAAGTTGTTCTCTTTCAGCCAAGGCAGGCAGCAGTAACAATAG
The DNA here is from genome assembly GCF_020740685.1 of Jaculus jaculus. NCBI lineage: Eukaryota > Metazoa > Chordata > Mammalia > Rodentia > Dipodidae > Jaculus > Jaculus jaculus. The sequence continues at coordinate 147,882,298 of NC_059104.1, forward strand.
CAGTGATACTGTATGGGTATAACACAAATGTTTAGGAGGCAATTTGACAGGCACATCCCATCTATTCAACCAAACAATAGCACTTGCTTCCACACTGGGGCCCATGACCTCCCCAGCCACAGGCTTCTGACCAAGCTTACAGTACCAGACATGAACTCCTGAACCAGGCGTGGTGGAGCAGGCCTTTAATTCCAGCACTCAGGAGGCAGAGGTAGGAGGATCATTGTAAGCTCAAGGCCACCCTGAGATTCCATAGTGAATGACAGGTCAGCCTGGGCTACAGTGAGACCCTACCTCAATAAACAACAGTAAAAACAAACAAGCAAAAAAAAACCCCAAACTCCCTCCTGTGAAGCAGACCTTAAATTCAATCAAAAAGTTGATGGCTTCAAAATAAAAGAGAGACTGATGGAGAGGGGAAGGGGATATGATGGAGAATGGAGTTTCAAAGGGGAAAGTGAGGGCTGGAGAGATGGCTTAGCGCGCTTGCCTGTGAAGCCTAAGGACCCCAGTTCTAGGCTCAATGCTCCAGGACCCACATTAGCCAGATGCACAAGGGAGCGCACGCATCTGGAGTTTGTTTGCAGTGGCTGGAAGCCCTGGTGCGCCCATTCTCTTTCTCTCCATTTGTCTCTTTCTCTGTCACTCTCAAATAAATAAATAAAAATAACAAAAAAATTTTAAAAACAAACAAACAAAGGGGGAAGTGAGGGGAGGAGGGCATTACCGTGGGATATTGTTTACAATCATGGAAATTGTTAATTAAAAAAAAAAAAAGTTGAGCCGGGCATGGTGGCGCACACCTTTAATCCCAGCCCTGGGGAAGCAAAGGCAGGAGGCTTGCCATGAGTTCACGGCCACCCTGAGACTACATAGTGAATTCCAGGTCAGCCTGGGTTTGAGTGAGACCCTACCTCAAAAAACAAAACAGAACAAAACAAAAAAGGCTGATGGCTGTACCCTCTGTTGTGGAGCTACTACCACACAGGCGGGCACGTCTTGGGGCCCATAGCTGAGTAGGACTGTTAATGATCATTCTCGCCCAGCAGTCTACCTGGCACCTTCTACCATTAGGAAAGCCAGCCTGCAGGGAGGGAGTGTCTGGCTCCCTAATTCTTTGTAACCAAATCCTGCCATGTCCTCAGCAACAGTCTTACCATTTAGTTCTGGAATGCAACCAACCACAGTGGCAGTAGCCTTTTTCATTTGGGAAGTGTGGTTGTTTGAAGTGTGCTTCCCCCCATAGACTCAGGTGTTTTATTAACTTGGGTCTGCAGCCACCTGGCTGGAGGAGGCGGCGTCATGGCGGGGGGCGGATCCTGGCATCTAGCCCAAAGGTGTCTTTGGGGCTGGATCTGGATTGCAGCCCAAAGGCACCGAGAGCAGGTCTGTGCTGCTGCTGGTGCTGCTGGCTTTTTGCTTGCTGTACTTTTCCTCTCTGCTTGGATCTAGGGAAGTAAGCAATTTCTCCCGCCATTGGCAGAACTTCCCCCTGGATCTGTAAGCTTGAAATAAATCCCTTCCTCCCATAAACTGTGTCTGGCTGGATGCTCATCCCAGCATTGTGGAACTGGCTACAACAGGGGGGCTCATGGGCTTCCCTAGCCAACAACTCTTAAAGGGGCAGTCCACTCCTTACAGCGCGATTTTTTTTTCACTATTTATTTATTTGAGACAGAGCATGGGTGTATCAAGGCCTCTTGCTACCACAACCAGACCCCAGATGCATGTACCACTTTGTGTGTCTGGCTTTTTGTGGGTACTGTACCAGGGGATCAAACCCAGGCCAATCAGGCCCTGCAAGGAAGGGGATTAAGGAAGCAGTTAATCTGGACCATCTCTCCGTCCCTGACATTGTGATCTTATGGAAGGAATGCCATATATCTAATGTTTCTAGCTTATATCAGTTTTGATGAAGTGTAATCGATGTATCTATAAGAAATGTAAATGTGCCTGGGGATTCCAGTGAAGCGGCAGACAGTGCACTTCCCTCCCCTGAGACGGGGGAGAGTCCTCTGATAGGAGCTAACAAGAATTCCGTGACTCGGAGCCTGACCCCTTTGGACAATATGTAACTACCTTATCTCAGGAGACAGCTGCCTGTACTTAATGCCATTTGACAGAACCCTGTACTCATGGATGTAAATCTCTCCCCTCTCCAAGCACAAGAGAATTCAGACAAAGTGTTGTAAAAGATATGTCCAAACAATCTGAGTTCAGGGCCTCTGTCTTTCTGGCGTTAGCTAGCAGAGGTCCGTGCATGACTACAGGCTCCCGCTCTCTCTCAAGTGGATTTTGCCTGATTATTCTCATTAACTCATTAATTCCTATTAACAATCTTTATTCTTCAACAACCTCACGGCTTTTGGGGGTTCCCTTTTCTCTCTACATAGGATACCTTCCTTTAAACTCCTTAATTGCTATCTTCTTTACTTTGTCCCAGATACTTTCCCCAAAAGCTAAGACAGTCAAAGGTTCGCACTGCAACATTTATGTAATGAAACCCTCTTGCAGAGAGTGGGCAGGAGATCGCTAAAACTCCACAGCCATCCTTTCCAAGCAGCCATCAGTCAGCCTCAGTTTTCCTAGCTAAAGAAAAATATAGCAAGGTCCAATCCAGTATGAAAAGAGTCCGTTGCTTATGTCAAAAGAGCAATGTTGGGGACAGTACCGTGGATGGGAGGCACTATCCCATCTAACCTTATATAATCCACAAATATTCTCCGGGAGCTTTCCTGCTTTCTCATCCTAGGATGTTTCCAAAGGGACTCTTTGTATCCCACCGCCCCCCCTCTCCCCACCCCCCGGGGCTCAGTGGGGCCCACTCAAGCTGTTTGGCCCTGCCCGGGACCAAAGAGAATGAGGTTTCAGAGACTGCCTTTCCCCACCCTTTTGGTTTGACAGGCCCCAGGGGGCTGGCCCTAAGACTGTAGCCTTGGTTATCGGCTCCCCTCTCCCCCTCAGTCACACCTGGCTGCCCCAAAAGACTCGGGCTAGGCAAGTAATCTCCACCCCCAGCATACAGCTTGCATTACAAAGCCGACACAGCTCACACTACGGGCATAATTGTCCAGCTGCAGCGAGCTTAGTTATTTGCACCTGAAACACCTTATTTACGCATTCTAAGAACGGTTCTTTAGGCTTTAAAACTTTCCAGAGGTTCTCCAGCACAGCATTTGGCTCGCTGTTAATACTTTCCTGAGGAACTCCCTGGGTCTTGCCTCTTAGATTGTTTCACTGCTTTACAAACCCGGTCTATCACCTCTACCTCATTCTCTCTTTTTTATCTAATTTATCAGTCAATTTGGAGACTGATGCAACAGACACTGCCCATGCGCCCTTCCCCTTTGTAACTCTTTTCCACAAACTTATGGGCAGCCGTCTTGACTAAGCTCTATACCTTATTACCCATAACAATGGCCAGGCCGCCTCCGCAGCACCTCGCTGACACACTCGTTCTTTGTGTGACACACTCAACGCTTTCTCTAACCCTTCAGCTGTTTTTAGGGCATGTCACCACATACCACGTAATGAAAGACGGCCACCCTGGGATTCCTCCCACAGGCACCCCTCCTCCGATGACTCAGCCTTAGTTACATGTCTTACTGCTGTTAAAGGATTGGAGCTCTGGGAGGAATTAGAACTCCATAATGATGTAGGGGAGTCCCCCGCCCCCCACACTCATGAGCTCCCAACTTAGGGCTTTGTCCATTATCAAAGAATTGAAGGGCTGGAGAGATGGATTAGCAGTTAAGGTATTTGCCTACAAAGCCTAGTGGCCTGAGTTTGATACCCCAGTACCCACATAAAGCCAGATACACAAAGTGGTACATGCATCTGGAGTTTATTTGCAGCCACTGGAGGCCCTGGCGTGCCCATTCTCTCTGTCTCTCCTTTCTCTCTCTCTCTCTCTCTCTCTCTCTCTCTCTCTCTCTCTCTCTCTCTCTTTCTCTCTCCTTGCAAATAAATAAATTAAAAAAAAAAACAAGAATTGAAAAACACGGACACAGAGAAGGGTAAATTATGAGAATTTATTTATTTTTTAAATTTTTTTTCAGTTTTTTGAGGTAGGGTCTCTCTGTAATTCAGGCTGTCCTAGAATTCACTATGTAATCTCACAGTGGCCTTGAACTCATGGTGATCCTCTTACCTCTGGCTCCCGAGTGCTGGGATTAAAGGCATGTATCAAGGATATGGTGAAAACAGGAAAGAAGAAAAAGCAGGAAAGCCAAGAGAAATTCCTCCCCTGCCAACATTACTGGGAGGGAAAAGGAAAAGACCAGGGGAGAATTTCCCTCACATGCGGAAGAGAAGTCTCTCTGGAGGTAGAAACCTCCCACATCCGTGGCTCAGGCCCATTTATATGAATGAGTGTCCAAGTAGAAGGGCCTTATTACCAGGCTCAGGTGTGGAGGGAGGAATCTGATTGGTTGGCCCCAGGAAAGGCCCAACCACTGGGTCTACACCTGCAACAAGTTGAGGAAGAAACAGGAAGTTGCTGCTTCTGGCCATCTTGGATGAGATTGAATCAGGCTAGAGTTCAAGTCCAGCAGGCAGGGTGGCCTCCATGTTTCTGTGGGCCAGCTCCTAGCTGACTACCTACCAGAAAAAGCCACTTTGTTCCTAATTCATATCACTACCAATAGCCAGGCCCATGCAACCACTATCATCACACACCACCTGGGGAAGGACGGCCATGTGGGGATTTCCCACGCAAATACTTCCCATGGCCCAGCCCTCAGTTCCCTGCCCTGCTGACCAGCAAGGAAGGACCTGGCATTGCTCTGCCCCTCCCAGACTCACCTCCAGTCCTGCCTTATCCTTTTTTGTAATACCAGGTGTCACAACCACCCCCCCCCCCAAACTCATCTTTGGTTCTGTCAGGACCCTGTTGGTGACACGAAGTGGTGTGTGAAACTTTTTCCCTGGGGACACTCAAAGGCACATCTATTCACTCCAGATAAGGCACAGCAGACCAAAGTATGATTGCACCAGAATCAGTTTTGATAAACCAATGAGTTTAGTGGGGTTACTCACAGAGCTCAAAGCAGCTGTTCCCCCGAGAAGGCTCATCCCTTCATGGATGACAGCCTCCCCCTGGCTGCTTGACTGGGGCTCCCTAGTCAGGATTACTTTGGCAGATGCTCTTCCCTAAGCCTCGAGGTGAGGGCTCCAAAGCAGCACTTCAGTGAATCTTGTCCTTCGCTAATCTTTACCCCCCAAATTCTCTACCTCCCTCCCCAAGGCCTAGAGACTTTGTGCATCATTGCATATACAGCTGCCACAGGGGGCACCTGAGTTCTCAGGTAGGGGTCAGACAACCTTCCCCATGCCCTTCTATGGGAGAATGTTAGCAGTCTCTCGTAAGTTGTCCCAGCTGCCTTTTTTTTTTTTTTTTTTTTTGAGGTAGAGTCTCACTCTAGCTTAGGCTGACCTGGAATTCACTCTGTAGTCTCAGGGTGGCCTTGATTCTGCCTCCTAAGTGCTGGGACTAAAGACAGGTGCCACCACACCCAGCTGTCCCAGCTGCTTTTGATAAAGCTGGCAATAGCTGTTTACTGCTTCCAGCTCAGAGGACTATGCCACACAACATATTATGACTCATCCAGTCACAGAGTCATTCAACAACATTGAGTACCATCATGAGCACTGTGAATGGATATGTTGGCATTCTTTGTTTTGTTTGTTTGTTTTGGTTTTTCGAAGGAGGGTCTCACTCTAGTCCAGGCTGACCTGGAATTCACTATGGAGCCTCAGGGTGGCCTCGAACTCACAGTGATCCTCCTACCTCTGCCTCCCGAGTGCTGGGATTAAAGGCATGCGCCACCATGCCCAGCGGCATCGGTTTTTAAAATAGCACCAACCAGACTATTGCAGAGCAGTTTAAATGGGAATCCTAGGGAATCTATGGGACCCTGGATCTCCAGGATCCACATAGACAGCTGAATGTGGCCATGCACATCTGGAACTCCAGTCCTATGGGAAGCAAAGATGACAGAATTCCTGGACTCATTAAACAAGTCCTGGGATTAGTAAAATACTCTGGCTGAAGTAAGAGCTTGCCAAAGAGTGATGCAGCAGTACACCCCTTGTCCTCTCCCGACACTGGGGGTGAGCTCACCCTGCTGTGGGGGAACGCACAGGGCACTGCATGAGCATATCCACCTGCATGCACTACACACACACACCACACCACAACACACACCACGCAGTACACACACGTAATATAGAATATATATATTATTTTTTTTAAATAAAGAATTCCTGGTGTGGAACCTGAGCACCAGGATTCCTCCCCAGCTCCCTAGATGAGTCAACTGTGCAACAAGCATGAGAAGCGCTAGAGGACAGCTAATCACTGAGGACAGGAAAGATGTCAGCTTATAGCTAACAATAGGGTAATAGGGTTTGTTTTTGTTTCTTGTTTCTTTTCCCAAGGCAGGGTCTCACTCTAGCCCTGGCTGACCTGGACCTCACTCTGTAGCCCCAGGCTGGCCTCGAACTCACCACAATCCTATTACCTCAGCCTCCAGGGGGCTGAAATTAAAGGCATGGCTGGCGCTTGACAACAGGTTATATGACCGTTGGATTGTTCAGTGGGTAGTACCTTCCCAGCCTGTTCCGGGTCCAGCACCAGGGCATCACAGCATAACAAGATGTGGTTAGATTTTCTAACCCTATCCCACTGTGATCGTAGTCCATAAAAACCTGCAGTTTTAGTTTCTGCAAATGATAGGGAAGCCAAGCATATGCCTGGTTTTTGCCCCACACCATTAGGGAACATATTGTTTTCCAGAGACTTAATATAAATGAATTAAATTGATAAATTCTCCTCAATGGGGCTGAGGGAAAAGTCAATACACTTATACCTCATCAGTGGAGCTATAAATTGGTTCAGTCTTTCTGGACCACAGTCTGACTATAACAAGGTTTACAAAGTTTGACCTGGTGATCACTTTGGACAAACTCACTGAAAGGAAATTACCCAAATAAAAAATAATATACAAACTAGGCGTGGTGACACATGCCTTTAATCCCAGCACTCAGGAGGCAGAGGTTGGAGGATCACCCTGAGTTTGAGGCCACTGTGAGACTACATAGTAAATTCCAGGTCAGCCTGGGCTAGAGTGAAACCTTATTTTGAAAGCCCCTTCCCCCCCAAAAAAATATATATAGTGTTACACAGTTGTGTATACACACACACAATCTGGGCCTGGTGGTGCACAACTGATTCCCAGTGCATGGCAGAACAACACAGGAGGATCACTATGAGTTCAAGGCAAACCTGGGCAATAGAATGAGAACCTGTCTTAAAATAACAACAGGAAAAGGGATATAAAAAGAGGTACACAATTTCACCATTTAAGGTTTTGGAAACTTGGTAATAGTTCAGAATGGCCAGAGGTAGAAAGCTAAACAAACTTGCTATGATAGACCATATTAAAAAGTGAAAGAGAGTAAAGAAAAGGTGGAGGGAGGGCTAATCAAAATCTAAGAGGATATAAATAAATCATATGGAAACCTACTTTTTTGGACAATGGAACACTCAGGAGCCATAGATTGTTACTAGAAAATTTTCAGTGCCAAGGATGGGATACCTTCCAGTGAGTTGTTGGCCAGGGAGGTCACTGATACCCCCAAAACCTTACAGGCCATTGCTGAGGATCTTGGTTTCCCACCAGGAATAGATGGTAAGACCCTATTGCTGAAGATCCCACATGCTTGGGCTGCAAGGCCACTGAGAAATCCTGCTGGAACTGAGGTGAGAACCTCCTCCATGTAGACCAGCTGACAGAAAGCTGGAAGAAGCCATTCTGCATGCAGTTTAATGGGAGAAAGAGAAATCACTAGTGAGATACTCAACAGTGGACACTGCAAACCTTATATTTGGCTAGCCAGGCCAAATGAGCCAACAGGTGCAATAGTGACACATCTGTCATGGTGGAAACCAACTGCCCTCTAATTGGACTGGAGGCCCGCTCCATGGGGATACATCTCTGATACTGAAAACTTAAAACAGGAGTAACCTTGAGCCCTAGGGGTGTAACATCTGCTGCTGTCTGGCTGAATGTATATACTATGCTTATCAAACTGCCCAGTAAGCACTTCTCTTAATGTTCATACCCATATATTAATACTACTCTCACTTTTGGTAGAGAATTTTCTCTTTTCAGATGGCAGTGACCTTGGGATGACTCAGAAGGCATCATGGTTCTGGAAAGAAGTGACAGGAGTGCTCAGCACTGCAATATCTCTATCACACCTTCCAAGGCTCAGGGTCCATTGCAGAAGAGGTGGCAGAAAGAATGTAAGAGCCAAAGGAAGGGCAGGACTCCTTACAATGTGCTCCCCCCAAACACAAAATGGCCTGGATATCCATGACCTCACAGTGCCTGACACTACCTACACAAGACCATCATAAGAGGAGGAAAAGATCATGACACCGAAATAAAAGAAAGACTGATTGAGAGGGGGAGGGGATATGATGGAGAATGGAGTTTCAAAGGGGAAAGTGGGGGGAGGGAGGGTATTAAGATGGGATATTGTTTATAATCATGGAAGTTGTTAATAAAAAAAGTTCTAAAAATAAAAAGTGAAAGAAAGCCCAGCACTTGGGAGGCAGAGGTGGGAAGATTGCTGTGTGTTCAAGGCCACCCTGAGACTACATAGTTAATTCCAGGTCAGCCTGGACCAGAGTGAGACCCTACCTTGGGGAAAAAAAAAAAGTGAAAGAGTTGGGCGTAGTGGGTCACACCTTTAATCCCAGCACTTGGGAGGTAGAGGGAGGAGGATCACTGTGAGTTTGAGGCCAGCCTGAGTGAGACTATATAGTGAATTGTAGGTCAGCCTGGGCTAGAGCAAGACCCTACCTCAAACAATCAAAAAAAAAAAAAAAAAGTGAAAGAGGGCTAGAGAGATTGCTCAGCAGTTAAGGCATTTGCCAGCAAAGCCTAACAACCTGGGTTTGATTTCCCAGTACCCATGTAAAGCCAGATGCACAAAATGGTGCTTGCATTTGGAGTTTGTTTGCAGAAGCTCGAGGCCCTGGCATGCCTGTCTTTCTTCTCTCTCTCTTTCTGCTTGCAAATAAATAATTAAAAAAAGTTTTAAGTAGAAGGGTGTTCACTTCAACAACACATATACTCAAATTGGAATGATTCAGAGAAGATTAGCACGGCCCCTGTGCACGGATGACATACAAATTCATGAAGCATTACATAAATTAAAAAATAGTGAAAGGGATGTGGAAATTTTCCTGGAGAGAATGTGAACTGGCAAAGTAAAATATCTGTCTATATGTCCTGTGTACCCTACCCACACACTTATATAAACATGCCTCTATGTAAAAACAAGTCATACCAGGCATGGTAGTGCATGCCTTTGATCCCAGCCCTCTGGAGACAAAGGTAGGCAGATCCCTGTGAGTTTGAGGCCAGCCTGAGACTACATAGTGAATTCTAGATCAGCTTGGGCTGACCCTACCTTGAAAAGCCAAAAGTAAAAATAAAAAATAAACAAGTCAGGGCTGGAGAGATGGCTTACCAGTTAAGGAACTTGCCTGCAAAGCTCAAGGACCCAGGCTCCATTCTCCAGGGCCCATGTAAGCCAGATGTACGTGGTGGCACATGCATCTAGAGTTCATTTGCAGAAGCTAGAGGCCCTGGTGCGCTCTCTCTCTCTCTCTATCTCTCAATCTCTCTCTCTCTCTCAATCTCTCTCTCCCTCTTTCTCTCAAATAAATAAAATATTAAAAAAAAAAAAAGATTCAGGTGTGGTGGCACACACCTTTAATCCCAGCACTTGGGAGGCAGAGGTAGGAGGATTGCCATGAGTTCAATGCCACCCTGAGACTACATAGTGAAGTCCAGGTTAACCTGGGCTAGAGTAAAACCCTACCTCGAAAAACCAAAAAAAAAAAAAAAAAAAAGAGGCCAGGGATCGAGAGCTTACCATCATGCACAAGGACATGGGTTTGATTCCCAGCACTGAAAAAAAAAAAAAAAAAAAAAAAAAAGCCTAGAACATATTTCACAGGACCTGTAACTTCCAAACTCCAGAGAAAAAGGCAGGAAGATAACTGTCATGTCAAGGACAGCCTGGTGTACATGGTTAATTAGGAACCAGCAAGGGCTAAATAATAAGACTGTGTCTCACACAAAAACCAAACACACACACACACACCACACCACACCACACAAAGTTCTTTATTCTGGATATAAGGTCTTTATAAGATAAAGGATTTGCAAACATGTTTTCAGAGTCTGTTGGCTTATCTTTTATTCTCTTAACAGTGTTTTCACAGAGCAAACCATTTACATCAGATAAAGTCCAGTTTATCAATGTTTTGTTCATGGACCTTCTTGCTTTTGACAGTATATCTAAAACCCTTCCACTAAGCCAAAGGTCAAGCAAACTTTCTTCTAAGTTTCCAGCTGTTTCAATATCGATTGTCAAAAAGACTTTCTTTCCACTGAACGACTGTGGCACCTTTGTCACAAATCATTTGACTTGATGTGAGTCAGTCTGGGCTACTTGGTTCCTTTATCAGAACTTTGGCCTTCTCAGCTCTTGCCTCAGGGTAAATGTTACCTTTGTGAAAAGGCCTTTACTGGCCAAGCAAGGACTCTTATGTAAAGGTACAAAATGCACAGCTCAATTTTAAAAGTAGGCTAAAGTTCTGAAGAGCAGCAAAGATAGCAAATACAAATCAAAAGATGCAAAATATACTTTTTCATTGCTGTGGCTTGGATAGATTTTTTTAAATTTATTTTATTTTATTTACTTTAGAGAGAAAAGGAGAGAGAGAAAGAGGCACATAGAGAGAATGAGTACACCAGGGCCTCTAGCCACTCCAAATGAACTCCAGATGCATGTGTCACCTTGTGTATCTGGCTTTATGTGGGTACTGGGACCCTTTGGATTTGAGGGCAAACACCTTAACCACTAAGCCATCTCTATAGCCCAGATATATACTTCTTTTAGACAGGGTCTAGCTTTGTAGTCTAGGCTGGTCTTGAACTCACAACCTTCCTGCCACAGTCTCCCATATGCTGACATTATAGGCCTGTGAGACCATACCTGGCTTTAGTTTTAACCTTAAATGTCTCCCAAATGCTATGTATGCTATCTTGACCCCCAGAACATGGCGCTACTGGGACATGTAGAGGTGGAGACCAGAAGAAGGAAGTTAAGTCCTTGAGGCCAAAGGGGATATTGAGGCCCCTGCTGGTTCTCTTTGCTTTCAGGACGCCATGTGGTGAGCAGCTCCCTGTGCCACATGATCTCTACCGTGATGCTCTGCCTCACCACAGCCCCAGAGCAACAGGGCCAAGTAACCATGGACCGAAATCTCCAAAATCATGAGTCAAAGTAAACTTTTCCTCATTTACATTGATTACTTCGGGCATTTTGTTACAGCAAGAGAACGCTGACGCAATAATTAAGGAAATAAATACAAATGACAATTAAAAAATCAGTGCACACCTGTCACAATGAATAAAATAAAATGAAAAACTTGTCCATACTAAATGAGGGCAAGGATGCAAAGCGTTTATTCATTGATTGTGATAATACAAAATGGTGCAGCCACTTAGAAGTGACAGAGGAGTACTCAGCACTGAAATGTCTCAATCGCACCTTCCAAGGCTCAGGGTCCATTGCAGAAGAGGTGGCAGAAAGAATGTAAGAGCCAAAGGAAGGGTAGGACTCCTTACAACATGCTCCTCCAGACACAAAATGGCCTGGATATCCATGACCTCACAGTGCCTGACACTACCTACACAAGACCATCGTAATAGGAGGAAAAGATCATGACATCAAAATAAAAGAGAGACTGATTGAGATGGGGGAAGGGTATGATGGAGAGTGAAGTTTCAAAGGGGAAAGTGGGGGAGGAAGGGAATTACCATAGGTTATTGTCTATAATTATGGAGTTGTCAATAAAAAAAATAAATTAAGCTGGGCATGGTGGCGCACACCTTTAATCCCAGCACTTGGGAAGCAGAAGTAGATGGGTCACCATGACTATGAGGCCCTGAGACTACATAGTGAATTCCAGATCAGCCTAGACTAGAGTGAGATCCTACCTTGAAAAATCAAAAATAAATAAATAAATAAATAAATAATAATTAATTTTTTAAAAAATTTTTGTTTATTTTTCGTTTATTTATTTGAGAGTGACAAACAGAGAGAAAGAGGCAGAGAGAGAGAGAATGGGTGCACCAGGGCTTCCAAAAACTGCAAACGAACTCCAGATGTGCACCCCCTTGTGCATCTGGCTAACGTGGGTCCTCCGGAATCGAGCCTGGAATCAGGGTCCTTAAGCTTCACAGGCAAGCGCTTAACCGCTAAGTCATCTCTCCAGCCCTTAATTTTTTTTTTTAAAAGGATGAACCTGAGTCAGGTGTGTACAGGCCTGTAATTCCAGAATGTGGGAGGTGGAGGCAGAAAAATGAGAAGCTTAAGGCCAGCCTGCATGAGAATCCAATTCAAAATAAATTCAAGTGTGTGTGTGTGTGTGTGTGTGTGTGTGTGTGTGTGTGTGTGTGTGTTTGTAGGAATATGTATACGAAAGGAAAAAAGAAAAAGAAGTCAGGCGTAGTGGCACACGCCTTTAATCCCAGTACTTGGGAGGTAGAGGCAGGAGGATAGCCATGAGTTCAAGGCCACCGTGAGACTACAAAGTAAGGTCAGTGTGGGCTAGAGCGAAACCCCACCTTGAAAAAAACAAAAAATAAATAAACAAACAAAAAGCAGAAAGAAAAAACAAAAGGCCAAGGGCATGTTAGAGGGACATGGAAAGCAGTGTGAGAGCAATCCTGGTTGCCATTTATTCCACATTTCTTATGTTGCTTAATAAGCTTAGTAATAAATAATATAGCATTGTATTGTATCAAAGTAAAATAAGTCTTCGTGAGTCCATACATATATATGCAAATAATGAATTGAACGAATGAGTAAATAACTGAATAAACAAGCAAGCAAACAAATAAATAGAACTGGAGGGCTGGAGGGATGGCTCAGCGGTGAAGACATTTGCCTGCAAAGCCAAAGGACCCAGGTTCAATTCCCCAGGACCCATGTTAGCCAGATGCACAAGGGGGCACACGCGTCTGGAGTTCCTTTGCAGTGGCTGGAGGCCCTGGCCTGCCCATTCTCTCTCTCTTTCTCTCTCCCTCTCTCTCCTTTCTCTGTCAAATAAATAAATAAATAATAAAGATTTTAAAAAATAAATAGAACTGGAGAGGAGAAAAAAAAAACTTCCGTTCTTTTCTTTCTTTACTTCTTTTTTTCTTTTGAGATGGAGTCTCATGCAGCCCAGGCTGGCCTCAAACTCAACATGTAGTTGAGGAGGACCTTGAACTTCTGATGCTCCTTCCTCCGTCTCTCAAATGCTGTGATTCTAGGCATACACCATGTTGAGCATGGGGTGTACTTACTGACTCGTTTCAATGATCTGCTCTGGAGGGTTGAGGACGTAGGGACGAGTAGAAGGGAGTAGCTTGTTTATTGGAGAAACTTTTTAGAAAGGGGAGCTATTCTCTTGACCAGGCGCTCATGGTTGACAATGTCACTAATAGGTCAGGATAGGAGCCTTTCCCTCAGCATCATGTGATGGTAACTTTATCTACTGGGTCCTTCTAATAGCACATAGCTCCAGTTTACTCCTTAGGAAATCATCAAACTCCATTTGCGGGTTCCTCCACAAAATACTAGACCAATACTCCCCCAAACCATCAAGGTCATAAAAAAACAAAGAAAATTGGAGATGTCACAGGCCATAGGAGACATAGTGACCAAATGTAATATGGAGTCCTGGATGGATCCTAAGACAGAAGGACATCAGTGAAAAAGTCTCTCTTGCCTGAGAGTTGCTGGGATTATAGGCTTGTACCACTTTGACCAGTACTTAGGAGATAAAGGCAGGAGGAGCCTTATAAGTTCAAGGCCAGCCTAGTCTACACCTAGCAGATTCCAGATCAGCCAGGGATACACGGCGAGACTCTGAAAATGAATGAATGAATGAATGAATGAATGAATGAATAAATAAATAAAAATAAAGCCAGGCGTGGCAGCACACACCTTTAATCCCAGCACTCGGGAGGCAGAGGTGGGAGGATCGCTGAGAGTTCGAGGCCACCCTGAGACTACACAGTGAATTCCAGGTCAGCCTGGCCTACAGTGAGACCCTACCTCAAAAAAAACAAATAAAATAAAATAAAAATAAAGCTAATGACATCCAAATAATATCTGGAGAAAGGACAACAGCCTTGGTCCAAGACTGACAATTGTTCCACAGTGATGATTCAGAGACTCTGAATTATCTCTGAACGTTTTCTGTTATAGTCATTTATCTACATATTTTGGCTTTTTTTGTTTTGTTTTATTTTGTTTTGCTTTTGAGACAGGGTCTTATACTGTAGCTCAGGCTGGCCTTAAACTTGTGGCAATCCTGCTTCAGCCTTCCAAGTGCTGGGATTACAGATGTATGTTATCAAGTCCAACTACAAGTGTTTTTTAAAAACTACAAAACTATTCTAAAACTACACACACACACACACACACACACATATGTCCTTGGGCTGGGGAGATGACTTGACATGTAAAGCACTTGCCATGCAAACATGGGGGCCGGAGAGAGCCCCATTCACCCTGAGGGGGACTCCCCAGCCTCCACATACACAACTGAGCATGGCCAGCCACCGCAGTGCTAGAAGTAAAGACCAGAGACTCCCCTGAGGCCTGTGAAAACTGGGTTGAGACTGCATCTCAAAGAGATACACAGATGAGTGACAGAGGATGGATGGCCAAGGCTCTCCTCTCCTCTCCACGTGTACACACACAGGGCACATGCATCTACACACACATGTGCACACACACAACACCACACATTGTATACATGCATACCAAACCACATAAAAGGCCTTGAGGGCTGGCGATGGAGTTCAGTTTAGAGTGCTTGCCTAGCGAGGACAAAGTCCTAGGTTCCCTCCCCAGCACCGCAGAAATTGGGAGTTGAAACGCTGCGGGAGACAGTTTTCTGGGCACATAGATTGGGGGGTAAAAAAAGCCCTTGGTAATACAACACAGCGAAAGGAGGCTATCATAGAGGAGACATGACTTCTGGAGGAATTTCCCCTCGTTAGCGCTGATTGGTGGGCTGGCCTGATCAGCTTCCTATGACTACAGTGGATGCCAGTAAACCAATCAGTGCCTCTCAAGTTCACTTCAAGCCAGCCAATCACACACTCAAGACACCTGGCTGGCTTTTCCCTTTCAATAAATGTTCAATTCCCTCAGAAACGGTGGGTATTTACCAGTTCTGGAAGCCCCCTCCTCTGTGAGAAGCTGGTTTTCTTTCCTTCTTACTCTAAAATAAACTTTATTCTTTTAAATTATACTTTCCTAGGAAGTGACTGGAGTACTGAGTAACATCTCCATCACACCTTCCAAGGCTCAGGGTCTAATGCAGAAGAGGTGGCAGAAAGAATGTAAGAGCCAACGGAAGGGTAGGACTCCTTACAATGTGCTCCCCCCAGACATAAGATGGCCTGGATATCCATGACCTTATAGTGCCTGACACTACCTACACAAGACCATCATAAGAGGAGGAAAAGATCATGACATCAAAATAAGAGAGAGACTGATTGAGATGGGGAGGGGATATGATGGAGAATGGAATTTCAAAGGGGAAAGTGGAGGAAGGGAGGGTATTACCATGGGATATTTTTTATAATCATGGGAAATGTTTTAAAAAATTGAGAAAAAAAAATACTTTCCTGCCTCTTACTTCCTTAATTGGCAAAGAATACCAGATCTGATTGCCCCTAGGTGGTATCAGTGTGGTAGTGCACACCTATAATCTCAGAAAGTGGAAGGAGGAGAATCAGAGGTTCAAATCCAGCCTCAGTTACACAAGACCCTGCCTGTAAAGAAATAAATAGGCTGTGAGAAAAGTTCAAATCTGGCTGGTTAATCAAGAGAAACAAGGGCCAGGCACCAAGCTGGACTAAGTAGAGAGGAGAGTGAGGGAGGGAATTCAAAGAGGCCACAGAGAGACAGAGGCCAGCCTGCATGTCCTTGTCAACCTCAGTTTTAGTCCTTGGTATGCCACATACCAAGTGGGCGATCTTGGACAAGCTCTTTAGCCACTGTATAAATGGGGCATTATGAACCTTCCTGATAGCTTCTCATTTCCTTCCTGATAGCTTCTCACTTGGATTTGATATGAACATTCTTTTCTTTTATTTGAGAGAGAGAGAGAGAGGCAGAGAAGGAGAAAGAATGGGCACACCAGGGCATCCAGTCACTGCAAACAAACTCCAGACACATGTGCCACCTTGAGCATCTGGCTTTATGTGGGTCTTGGGGAATCAAACCTGGGTATTTTGGCTCTGCGGGCAAGCGCCGTAACAGCTGAGTCATCTCTCCAGCCCCGATATGAACATCCTTATGCATATCTTTTTTAAATATTTTGTTTATTTACTTGTTGAAAGAGAGGCAGACAGAGAGAATGGGTGCTCCAGGACCTGGCATGTGCCACTTTGTGCATCTGGCTTACCGTGGAAGGGGAATCGAACCTGGGTCCTTAGGCTTCACAGGCAAGCACCTTAACCACTAAGCCATCTCTCCAGCCCCTTATCCTTTGATGAGCTATGTATACCTGAATGCTGGATATTTCTCTGGGCACAGGCTCAGCTGTAGAAGGTAGTAAGGCTTTGTTCCTCTGATGGACCTTAGGTGGGCTTTCTTGTTTTTTGGTTTTTTGTTTTTTGGGGTTTTTTGCAAATAGATTAAAATATACCCTTTTTACCATTAACCCAGTAAATAGAATGTTGATCAAAAAACCAAAGTACTTGTTCTGTAAGTCTATGTATATGAAGGCCAAAGTCAGAAAGACAAATCAATAGCTTAGAAGTTAACATAGTGGTCACTTTGCAAAGGGCTAGTTGGGGGGCGAAGTTCTGCTTCCAGATCTGAGTGCTCTGGCTGCCTGATGTACTCACATTCTGAAGCTCCATTAAGATGAACACTGATGGGCTGGAGAGATGGCTTAGCGGTTAAGCGCTTGCCTGTGAAGCCTAAGGACACCGGTTCAAGGCTCGATTCCCCAGGACCCACGTTAACCAGATGCACAAGGGGGCATACATGTCTGGAGTTCGTTTGCAGTGGCTAGAAGCCCTGGTGCACCCACTCTCCTCTCTCTCTCTCTGCCTGTCGCTCTCAAATATATAAATAAAAATCAAAAAAAAATTTCTAAAAACATGAACACTGATGGTCTGTGTAATGTCTTGGTTTCTTATTGGTGGTGCAGAGAATCAGACCCAGATCGCCGTGAGTTCAAGGCCACCCTGAGACTACAGAGTTTATTCCAGGTCAGCCTGGACCAGAGTGAGACCCTACCTCGAAAAACCAAAAAAAAAAAAAAGAGGATCAGACCCAGGGCCTTACCCATGTTAAGCAAATGCTGTGCCAGAGAGCTAGATCCCCAGTTCCTTATAATGCTTTGACTACCTATAGCTCTTCATGAAAATTTCCTAAGGAAACCCATTATTGTATACAATTAGTATATACCAATTTAAAAAAGAAAGACCCGGGCTGGTGAGGTGGCTCGGTGGCTAAAGGTGCTTGCTTGCAAAACCTGACAGCCCAGGTTCGATTTCCCAGTACCCATGTAAAGCCAGATGCACAAAGTAGCACATTCATCTGGATTTTTTGTTTTTGTTTGCTTGCTTTGTTTTTCAAGGTAGTGTCTCACTCTAGCCCAGACTGACCTAGAATTCACTATATAGTCTCGGGTGGCCTTGAACTCATGCAATCCTCCTACCTCTGCCTCCAGAGTGCTGGGATTAAAGGCATGTGCCACCACGCCTGGCCCATCTGGATTTTTTTATTTTATTTTTTATTTTTTTGCAGTAGCAAGAGGCTCTGGAGTATCCATTCTCTCTCTTTCTCTCTGCTTACAAATAAATAAATAAAGTTTAAAGAAAACCATCTACTGCAGGGTTTTAAGGAAGAGTGTTGGTAGTTTGTTTTAAAAGATGCCTCTGCCTATGGCGTGGAGAAAGGGCCCGGGGGAGGAGGGAGAGAAGGCCAGAGCCTAGCTGGAAGGTCAGTGCATGGTTCTGGGAGAGAGAGGGTAGTTACTTGGGACTGGGAGGAAAATTAATGAAACTGGCCAAAAGAAGGGGAATGCCATATGTGTTTTGGAAGCAGAACCAGCCAGAGGCGCCGTGCTGGTGGGTGGGGTGTGGAATCAGGCAGAAGAGGCACCAAGAAGGCCACCCAGCTTCTGCTTAGGTGGATGTAATTCCCCAAAATAAACTGCCTGCCGCCCATTGACCTCATCTTACTGATGACCTTCTGTCTCCATGACTGGGCGCAGTGGCCAGCACAAAGGAAGGAAAGTACTTCCCCCAAATATATGTTGAATGTCTGAAGTGACTATTGTGCAGCACAGGTCCCCAAAGGTGTGGGAATGACGTAGTCGGGGCGGGGGGGGTCATGGCGCAGACCTGCAATCCCAGCATTTAGGATCTTCGCTCAGTATAATCATGAGGTCAAGGCTAGCCTGGCTGCCTAGAGACTTTGTTTCAAAGAAGAAAAGAAAGAAAGGCAGAAGTACCTTAGATAAAGCCACGCTCTTTTGAAAGATGAGGTCTGGGCTGAGCTGGAGAGATGGCTTAGCGGTTAAGGGTTTGCCTGTGAAGCCTAAGGACCCTGGTTCGAGGCTCGTTTCCCAGGGACCCAAGTTAACCTGATGCACAAGGGAGCGCATGTGTCTGGAGTTTGTTGGCAGTGGCTGGAGGCCCTGGCCCTCCGGTTCTCTCTATTTCTCTCTATCTGCCTCTTTCTCTGTCGCTGGCAAATAAATAAATAGAAATAAAAACAAAAAAACAAATTATTTGAAAGCTGAGTTCTGTATCCAGAGGGGTGGACTGCAGGTGTTGGGGTGAGTTCATTGTGATGATTGTCGAACCAACAGGCTGTTTTAGGAAAACAGTATCTAATGAGGACAAACGACTTCAGAGGTCTACACTCCTAGATGCTGGATCATTCACATTAGTCAGTGCTGCCAGACTGCTCTCCACCAGCATGGCGAACAAGGAGGAGTCTCTCTAGCTGGGGCCTCCTCCTTCTCCTCCAGCAGTGGTCTCAAATGCAGACCTGATCTGAGTTTGAGCTGAACAGCACCGAAACCGCACACTTACCCCTTGTAGGCGCACACCCAGATGCTCTGGGCACACACCATAGGCTGTGAGCAAAGACCCAACTCAGGGATCAAACAACCCCCTTTTGTTTCTAAGCCAGAGGTCAAGGGCAGGAGGCCAGTGCTGGAGAATAAGCATGTCTTCTGTCTAAAAATGTAAATATGTTTTCTCACTGAAATGGGTCTCTCAGCTTCTGAGTTTCCCTTGTGTGATTTTTCCAGACTGTCGTGGAGGATTCTGTTGACCACCATCCTCCAAATAGCTCTGGCACTCCCTTTAATCCTGACTAATTTCCTCTTTTCTGAACACCTTGCAGGGGGAACCCTTGGAACCAGCCAGCAACCTCTCACTCTCTGTGGAGCAGTGACCTACGTGTCTTCTCACCTCTGAGATGGGCAGCCTGGGGAAGTACAGAAAGATCTAGAATCTGGACCTGGATTACAGGCCCTTGTCACATCACATGCCTGATGACTTTGCCAAATTGTTGATCATATATACTTATTTTATCTCTTCAAATGTTGCCTCTGGGGTAATGGCTTAGTGGGTAAGAGCGCTTGCTGCCCAAGCATGGGGTCTGAGAGGACCTAAGACAGACTGAGTTTAATGCCCAGCATACACGGAAAAAGCTAGCATGGCCAAGTCAGGCATGGTGACACACACCTTTAATCCCAGCACTTGGGAGGCAGAGGTAGGAGGATTGCTGTGAGTTCGAGGCCACCCTGAGACTCCATAGTGAATTCCAGGTCAGCCTGGGCTAGAGCGAGACCCTACCTCAGGAAAAAAAAAAAAAAAAAAAAAAGCTAGGCATGGCCAAGTACATCAGTAGCCCCAGTCCTGTGGGGAGCAGAGGCAGGAGAATACGCCCAGGCAAGTCAGTCAGTTGAACAGCAGCTCCAGATTCAGGGAGAGACTCCATCTCAAGGAATCCAGCAGAGGAATGACAGAGGATGAGGACATGCGACATTCTCCTCTGGCCTCCCGAGGGGCGTGCACATCTCTACCCACATGTACATCACACACATATCACACTACATACCACATCATGCACACACCACACACACAATGCCAAAACAAGCAAACAGAAAACAAAGTTGCCTCCTGGGCTGCCAGGATGGTTCAGTTGGTCAAGTGCGTACCATGGAAGCATGAGGACCTGAGACCGAATCTTGGAAAAAGTTGATAAAAAGCTATGTGTGGTGATAAACGCCTGTAGTCCCAGCACTGGGGAGGCGGAGACAGGAGGATTCCCGGGGCTTGCTGGCCAGCTGAGTCAGTGAGCTCTAGGTTCAATGGGAGACCCTATCTCAAAAAAAATGGAACAAAAGTGATTGAAGAGACACGAGTATGGACCTCTGGTCTCCACATACAGACCACACATATGCACCACACATATGCACCACACACATACAAACACACCACTCAAAAAAGAATTGCCGCAGTGCGTGGTGGCACACGTCTTTAATCCCAGCACTCAGGAGGCAGAGGTAGGAGGATCGCCATGAGTTCGAGGCCACCCTGAGACTACATAGTGAATTCCAGGTCAGCCTGAGCTAAAGTGAGTCTCTACCTTGAAAAAAAAAAAAAAAAAAGTTGTCTCCTAAGCTAGGTGTGGTGATATAACACATCTGTAATCACAACACTTGAGTTGGGCATCCCCCTGCCCCCTTCCCAGATTCTGGCAGTGGCCATCCATTGACTCCGTGGCATTCTAGAAGGCTGTGTCTGTTGTAGAAAGGTGGAGTTGGAGAAGTATCTCAGTGGTAGAGTGCTTGCCTAGCATACACAAGGCCCTGGGTTCAAACCCTAGCACCAAAAAGTAAAAAGGGAGGGGGGCTCTGGAGAGATGGCTTAGCAGGTAAGGCTCTTGCCTGCAAAGCCAAAGGACCCAGGTTCAATTCCCTAGGACCCACGTAAGCCAGATGCACAAGGTGGCACATGTACCTGGAGTTCATTTGCAGTTACTGCATGCACTGATGCACCCATTCTCTCTCTCTCTCTCTCTCTCTCTCTCTCTCTCTGCCTCTTCCTCTCTCAAAGAAATAAATATTTTTTTAAAGGGGGGGGAACAGTGGTGAAAAGGAACAGGCCTCAGGCCTCAGCCTTGTTCCCATATTTTGTCTACAGAGTGGAGATCATGGAAGAAATGCCTTAAAAGATCTATTTTTAATGGGGCTTTGCTCAAAGCCTTGCTAGCCGGGCCAGCTGGACATCTGGACAACCCATCTTGCCTGAGCTCTCATAAAGACCATTTCCGGAAGAACATCGAGTTCTCTCTTGGAAATCAATACCAGGGACTTCTGCATGCCATGAGCGCCAGACCACAGCAAGAGCCCAGGCTGACCACAGGCCCAGGAGAGCCATCAGCAACTGTTCCTCAACCACCCACCTATCTACCCAGCAGCCGGTTTCACCAGCCGGCCCGGTTCCTCCTCTTCCCACCCTCCCGGGGATTGTGTGAGAGTCTTTCAACCTGAAGCTCCCAACCTGCTGAGGCGCTAAGGGTCTCCTTTGCCCTGTTCACTGCTCTCGTTTCAAGCTGGTCACCTCAGCAGAACTTGTCAAACACTCCCTTGTCCCACTTTGTTCCAGAAAAAAGTGCCCGGTCAATAAACCGAGTAGCCGATTTAAAATTTCAGGCTTCTTAACTCAAACTTGCTGCTCCCTAGCTCTGGCCTCAAAGGTTCTTAGAAACCAGTCCTGAGTCCCTGCGATCGTTAGGAAAGACCCAGTGAGTAGGCAGGATCGCCCAGTCCCTGACAGTTTCCAAATATGCTGAGTTCAGAAGGAGCCCAGGCTGCTGGGATGAAGGATCACCAGAGAGAGAATTTGGACTTCATCTGCCCAATCTCCATGTCACCTGCTTGACCATCAAATAATAGCCTCCCTACCTAGCTAACCCTGCTATGTTCATTCACTCACTAATTCATTCATTCAGAAATATTGACTGAGCAACTGGCAGCTGTACAGAACGAGGACCCACCCAGTGGGCTGCTGCGTTCATGCAACGGTGATCTCAAGGTAAAGACATGTGAGATTCTCCAGATGCAGGAAGCAGCTTTTGTCTAACTCTCTTTGTCTAACTAAACGAAAACAGTTCTGCGGAATGAAGACTCCCATGAGTTCTCTTTGGGGGAGTACTTCTACTCCCCGGGAAGAGATCAAGAGTAAATCGAAAGCCAGGCGTGGTGGCGCGCACTTTTCATTCCAGCACTAGGGAGGCAGAGGTAGGAGGGTTGCCATGAGTTCGTGGCCATTCTGAGACTACGTAGTGAGTTCCAGGTCAGCCTGGGCTAGAGTGAAACCCTAACTTAAAAAAAAAAGAAAAAGAAAAAGAAAAAGAAAGAAAGAAAGGAAAGGAAAGGAAAAGGAAAAAGAAAAAGAAAAGAAAAAAGCAAATCTACCATATATGTCCTGGTGGAGGTTTATCACCCTGAAGACTGAAGACCATTCAAACACTATCAGTGCCCTTTGTTCTCCAAAATGCCTCATCTGTGTTTCCCAAAGATACCTCTTTACTATGTGTCCTTCTCTCCTCTGTCCCTTCCCCTATCAAAGTAGGTGTGTCTTAGTCCATTTCATGCTGAACAGAACAACTGAGTCGGTGTAATTAATTTATAAAACCAGAATGTATTGCTGACCCTTTTGGCACCTGGAAAATCCCAGGTTAAGACTCTGGATTCTACATAGATCGTTACAAGAAAATTTTGGTGTCAGAGGGATGATTGAAGGGTCAATGGCCTTCCCTAAAGACCAGAAGGGAGCTAAAGAGTTAATGGCATCCCCAAGGCTCAGGGCAATAAAAGAAACAACAGAGGCATTGAGCCCCATTAAGTTTGACACCTTTCCTGATTGATGTACTCCCCTTAGCCCAGATGGCCTTGAAGGACCAGGGACCATCTGAGTATCCTCCCTTAGACATCCCTGGCTAAAGAAGCCTATTCTGAACAAGGACACAAACAGCTATAATTTTTTCAACTGCACCTGGTACACAGCGTGGCTTTTCCTTGGGATTCTCCTTATAAACTCGCACCCTAGCCTGGCTCAAAGTTTCAGCCTTCATCCAGCCGGAAGCTGAGGCCCCTCGCTGTTTTCTTTCAATAAAACAGTCGTGTCTGTAGAGAGCAAGTCCCGTGTTCACTTTTGCCTTTCCTTACGATGATATTCTCCAGTTGTTGGTCACAGAAGCCCCTTGTGCCACGCCCCCCCCAACATTACAAGCTATTGCCAAAGATCTTGGTTGCCCACCAGAAATAAATGTTAATGAAGGAAGGACATTAGAAAAATGGCGCTTTTTTTATAGGCAGTCAGCCAGGGACAAAGGTAAAAGGAGAACTTGGATGTCACCTTGACTGCCCTGGAGGGTCTAGAACCTGAGTCTGATCTAGACTCATTCAAGATGGCTGCAAACAACCCTTCCTTGTGGCAGCCCAAGGGTGGGCTGCCCCCTCTTGAGTCAGCCTCTTGAGTCCACCAACCGATCAGGTCTCTCCTCACACACCTGAGTCTGATAATGAAGTTCATCTTGATTGGATGTCTGACTAATTGAATGTCTGACCCATGTCAAGAAGCATAACCATGTGTGTAAAAACTTTCTTGGCATTCTTCTCTCTCTCTCCTGACTCCCACTGGTAAGCTCTCCTCCTTCCCAGCTAGGCGGGGGGTGGGGGGGGGGCGGAGGAATTTCCTTTTGCTGTGGATTTTCCTGCTTGTTTTTTTACATGTATTTTATTTCTGTATGGTTTCCTGTTTTACTATGCATGTAATCTCTCTATAAGCCCCAAGTTCTTTTCTTTCTTGGTCTTTTCTGACCCCCCCCCACCCCCCATGTGAGGGAGATCTTGTGGCTTGTTGCTTTCTGTGGGGGGGGTTGGGGGGGAAGTGCTTTGCAATTCTGTCTTCCAGACGCAAAGCAATCTTGGCATTCATGACCTCACAGAGGCTGACACTATCTATTCAAGACCTGCATAATGGGAGGGGGGAAATGATGACGTCAAAATAGACGAGAGAGGGCTGGAGAGGCAGCTTAGCCATTAAGGTACTTCCCTGCAAAGCCAAAGGACCCATCTTTGATTCCCCAGGACTTACGTAAGCCAGATGTACAAGGTGGTGCATATGTCTGGAGTTCATTTGCAATGGCTAAAGGCCCTAGCGTGCCCATTCTCTGTCTCTGTCTCTCTCCCTCTCTGTTTGTCTGTGTCTCTCTCTGCTTGAAAATATTTTTGTTTTTAAATTTTCATGGATTTTGTCGTCAGACCGGGGTATGTAAGGGATTGGCTCACGGACTCAGGGGGATGACCCTAGGCTAGCCCTAGGTAGTGTGCTGAACTGAGGAAGCATCAGGGGTGCTGCGGCCATTGTGGATGAAACTGGATCGGGCATGAGTTCCAGTTCTGCCAAGGCAGGGTGACATCTGGTTCTCTCTTTGAGCTCCTGTCCCTAACTAAAACTGCCTAAAAGAAGCTACCTTTCTCCTGTCTCCTTCAATGGAGACAGAGGAGAGAGAGAGAGATGGAGAGAGAGACTGCATGCAGGAGAGAGAAAGCAAGAATTCAAACTCACAGCCTCAAGCCCTTTTCTTTTTTTTTTTAATTTTTTAATTTTTATTAACATTTTCCATGATTATAAAACAATATCCCATGGTAATTCCCTCCCTCCCCACCCCCACACTCTCCCCTTTGAAATTCTATTCTCCATCATATTACCTCCCCATTACAATCATTGTACTTACATATATACAATATCAACCTATTAAGTACCCTCCTCCCTTCCTTTCTCTTCCATTTATATCTCCTTTTTAACTTACTGTCCTCTGCTACCAAGTATTTCCCTTCTCAGGCAGAAGTCCAATCATCTGTAACTAGGATCCACATATGAGAGAGAACATGTGGCGCTTGGCTTTCTGGGCCTGGGTTACCTCACTTAGTATAATCCTTTCATTGCCAGATCCATCCATTTTTCTGCACATTTCATAACTTCATTTTTCTTTACCGCTGAGTAGAACTTCATTGTATAAATGTGCCACATCTTCATTATCCACTCATCAGTTGAGGGACATCTAGGCTGGTTCCACTTCCCAGCTATTATAAATTGAGCAGCAATAAACATGGTTGAGCACGTACTTCTAAGGAAATGAGATGAGTCCTTAGGATATATGCCTAGGAGTGCTATAGCTGGGTCATATGGTAGGTCAATCTTTAGCTGTTTTAGGAACCTCCACACTGATTTCCACAATGCTCAAGCCCTTTTCTAGTGAGCATTAATGCATTCGTGGAGGTGCAACCTTCACCATCTTCACACATCCCACCAGACCCAGGGCACTTGATCTTGAACTGTAAACCTCACAACTGGGAGCTAAATAAACCTTTGGTCTTTATAAAGTTGGCTGCCTTGAGTACTACATTCCAGGTAAGAAAGAGCTGGCTCATACACCCCCTTGTCAGTTATTCATCAGCAAGCACTCCTGAATGGTTGTGGTACACAAATGCAGAAACCTTTTTTTTTCTTGTTAATTTAATTGTCTTTGTCAACTTAATTTGCAGATCCCCAGCTACTAATTTTTTTTTTAATTTTTATTTATTTATTTGAGAGCGACAGACACAGGGAGACAGATAGAGGGAGAGAGAGAGAATGGGCGCGCCAGGGCTTCCAGCCTCTGCAAACCAACTCCAGACAGGTGCGCCCCCTTGTGCATCTGGCTAACGTGGGACCTGGGGAACCGAGCCTCGAACCGGGGTCCTTAGGCTTCACAGGCAAGCACTTAACTGCTAAGCCATCAATCCAGCCCCAGCTACTAATTTTAAGAGGGTAGAGAGAAGGTGGTCTTTGTTGCTTCTTGCTTTACTTTCCCGTTCACAGCAGGGCCAACCTCTTTATCTTAAGATGTTAGTTAAACCCTTCCCCCAGGGCCCTCGGGGATTGTCCTACTTCCTACTTCCTGTCTATGGATCTCCACATCTCCACGTGTCTCAAAGCTTTAGAGAAAGAACTGCCAGAGACATGGGCCTGGAGCCAGAATCCATTTCCTCTTCTGAACATCCTTAGGTCAAAGTTACTTATCTTTCTGGAATCTAGACTCTAGACTAATGCCTGGGAAGGTCCCTGCCAGCCAGCTGAGCCTAAGTTCCTTGAAGTTTGCTCTTGGCTGAAGATTTGAAATGACTGCTTGTTAAGGTACAAAATGGGCTCCCAGCCCAGAGTGGCCCTCCTCTTCTGCATGCACATAGGGAAGGGCTTGTTCCTCTGGGGATCTTAATGTTTGAGTATGTGAAGCTGGGGTGTGTTCATTCATGTATGCATTCAAGCAGTTGGAAGTTCTTTCCAGAAGCAACTTCACCCACAGGAATAGAAATGAGAACCAACGGTACCAAGGTGGCAGCCCAGGACATGAGAGCGGGGCAGACTCAGGGAGAAGGCAAAGCTATGTACTTTCACCACCCAACTTGGCAAAGATGCCCTCAACATGCCCTGGCAAAGATGCCCTGGATCCCCCAAATACTTCAAAGATAAGAAGGGACAGGAAGCCAGGAGTGGTGGCGCACACCTTTGATCCCAGCACTCGGGAGGCAGAGGTAGGAGGATCGCTGTGTGTTCGAGGCCACCCTGAGGCTACATAGTGAACTCCAGGTCAGCCTGAGCTAGAGTGAAGTCCTACCTTGAAATTTTTTTTTTTTTAATTAAAAGAGCAGACAGACAGGAATCAAGAGGCTGAAAGTGCCACTAGTCACTGAAGTAACATTAGGACATGATGTGGCCATCAGGCTTCCTAAGTCCTCCTAAGTCAAGAGAGCCATTAAAGAAAATTACAGGGACATGGACAGGGAAAGGAGTCTCCATACCTGTGTCTAGTGGAATTCCTGACTGCTGAGAGTCAGAATTAGTCAACACAATTAGCAAATGTACTATTAAGGTTGCCAACATAGGTGATTTATGTATATACATATATATACATATACATGCATACATACATACATATGGATATTTCAGGTGAGATCCGGTGTGTTCAGGGTGGCATGGCTGTAGAGATAATCCAAATAAGAATGTTAACATAGCAATGAACCATGCTTATGGCCTTTGTGTGTATGGCTGCAAACACGCAGTGTGCTGAGAATCTCACAAACAAGGTGATAAACTTTATGTACAGTAAAAGGCATGTCCTAATCTTGTTGTGCAACCTTTGGGACATTTATCATACTGTTATCCTACCAAAGTCACCTCAAGAAGCACCCTATGACCTCATTTACCAGAGAAAGAGAGATCCTTAGAAATCCTTTGAAAAGAGTAATCTCAGAAGCCGCCGTAATCCTATGCGGATGGCTGCACTAAGACACTGAGACATCACTCTCTTGAAAAGCCCACTCCCACACCTGAGTGTGTACTGTCCTTTCCTAAATGCCTCTTTCTTTTTTGAGTGTTTTTTGTGTGTTTGTTCTTCTTTATTTATTTGAGAGAGAAAGACGCAGAGAGAGAGAGAGAGAGAGAAAATGGGTGCACCAGGGCCTCCAGCCACTGCAAACGAACTCCAGATGCATGAGCCACTTTGTGCATCTGGCTTACGTGGGTCCTAGAGAATCGAGCTTCACAGGCAAACGTTTAACTGCTAAGCCATCTCTCCAACACCTAAATGTCTCCTTCTAGCAATGTTCATGCTTAAAGCCATGTTCAAGTCTCTTCTTAATAAATTTCAACTCTGGACTGGGAATGTAGCCCAATGGAAGAATATGTGACTAGCATTAGTAAGCACCATAAATAAATAAATAAATAAATAATCCGACTCTGTTTCATACTGACTCATGCCAAAATTCTTTTCTGTGGGGAATTTAAGGTTCACCCGAGTGGAAGCTGCTACAAGAGGCAGCATGGAGCTGTGGCTTTGGTTCCCACTTCCACTGCCACTCCAATTGGAAATGGCTCCAGCCATCTTCATAACGGGGGTCAAGTACTTAACATGCTACACCCAGATGGAAATAAAAATGCAAGATGCTTTGTTCTGAAAGAATTTTAAGGCCAAAGCAGTGTAATGCGAGGGAGGAGGCCCCAGGTGAGAGTGCACAGATCTGATGTCCACGATGCGCTGATCACGGCGCAACCCTTGGGAAATCTGTTTTCCATCCCTCTGACTCAGAAGTGTCTCAAAGGGTTGATGTCACAGGAAGTGAGATGTCACCAACTCGACCTCAAGGACATAGAAGGAGCTAACACTTGTTCTGTTCCTTTGTCCTTTCTTGCTTCATAAGACCATTCATTCCTTGAGGGAAATGTCAATCTTTTCCCTCTTCGGGACAACAGTGTCTGGCATACAGTAGGTGCTCTATAATAGTCACATAGCATCATGTTCCAGCTCTCAGTGAGCATAGACAGTAGTATATGTCTCCAACCCATCACAGCATTTGAAAAGCTGAGGCAGGAGGCTTGCTGCAAGTTCAAGGCCAGCCTGGGCTACATAGTGAGGCATTATCTCCAAACAAAACAAGGCTATCAAAGGGGACTGGTCTGCCAGCTCAACATTCCATATTTTTGCTCAAGTCACAGGCCTCTTGGCCCTTGACTACAGAATTTCCACCCCATCCCAAGGAGCAGACCATTCAAATCTCTAGTTTTCTTCCCATAGATGACCTCTCACCCATGTTTGGCAACTGAACCACCTAGTTGCAACACTCAAGAGGTGTTATATCTTCTCCCCACCGTCTCCCCTCCCTTCCCAGCCTCAAGAAGTCACTACTTTTCTTTTGTAAGGCCAACTGTTTTAGCTCCCACATATAAGTGGGAGGATGCTGTATTTATTTATTTATTATTTTTTTTGTTTGTTTTTTGTTTTTCGAGGTAGGGTCTCACTGTAGCTCAGGCTGATCTGGAATTCACTATGTAGTCCCAGGGTGTCCTCAAACCCACAGTGATCACTTCCTCTGCCTCCTGAGTGCTGAGATTAAAGGCATGCGCCACCATGCCCAGCTTCTGTATTTATCTTTTTGTATCTGAATTTATAATATGCTCCAAACTCATTGATGTTGGAGCAAATAACAGGGTCTCAATCCTTTTTAAAGATTAATTTATTTGTGCATGTGTGCATGCCTGTGTGTATGGGCATGCCAGGGTCCACTGCTACTGCAAACAAACTCCAGGCGCTGGCACCATGTTTTGCATTCAGCTTAGATGGGTGGCTGGGGAACTGAACCCAGGCGGTTGTGCAGCGAACTCCTCAGAATGAAAATATTGCCTCCTGAAGACAGGAAGGAGTTAAGAGGTCAAAAAATCTGGGAAAGCTGAAACTTAAAAGGTCACATGACCACTCCCCAAGGTTACAGAAGCAGTCAGCCACTGTTAAAGGGCAAACTCTGACCAACATTGAATAGCAAACCCCTCTGAATTGAAAGATTACCTCCTGGAGAGAAAAGGGAATCAAAAGGTTAAAAAGTGTGTGTGTGTGGGGGGGGGCTGAGGCCCCTCCCTTAGGCTATATAAGGGGTGAACAACTGCTTTTGGGGAGAGATGCTCCAACCCGCTGAGCTGCCCTCAGGTCCTGCAGTGGGCTAGAGAGATGCAACCTCAGGTGGGCGTCATCGCCTATGCTGGGTGGCCTTTTGAGACAGAGCTGTCTTTGTGTCACCACGCTCCTGTAAGCAACCCTTTGCCCTGCTCTGTAAGCAACCCCAATAAACTCACTGCTTCACCAAAACTCGTTTTCCAGTAACCATGCTTTGGCCTGTCCTCGGTGCCCTCTCTGGGGTGAACAGACTTGTGTTCATGTCTCCCCTGGGAAAATACTTTCATGAAACATTTAGCACCCAGTGAGGGGCATAGCAGAGTAAAGATGAGTGTGGGAGGCGTGGCCGCATGTTCCTGGATATGGGTAGCAAGGCGTGCAACTGAGGCTGGGGGCGGAGCACCCTGGGGGACTCCCACCACGGCTGCCCCTCCCCGTGCGCCCTGTATGCGCTGTCTTGTGGTGGCCACAGTTGTGTGTTTTGCTATGGGTGGTAAGACATGAGCCTAAGGCTGGGCATCAGGAGGTAGAGTGTCTGTAGGGGGAATTCCAGGGTGGCCACCGTCCTCGTGGCAGCGTGTCTGACTGATGAACGGGATCCACCACGCGAGACGGGCCAGAAGGTCGAAAGCAAATATTGAAGTCCCTGAGTGCTGGAACTACAGGCACAAGTCAACACGCTCACTCCCTGGTTTGAGTTCTAAGGCATAGTTTGTATCCTAATTTTATTTTATTTTTTTTCCTTTTTTTATTTTTTTTTATTTTTTTTTTAAAATACTTTTAAATTATTTATTTATTTATTTGAGAGTGACAGACACAGAGAGAAGGACAGATAGAGGGAGAGAGAGAGAATGGGCGCGCCAGGGCTTCCAGCCTCTGCAAACGAACTCCAGATGCGTGCGCCCCCTTGTGCATCTGGCTCACGTGGGACCTGGGGAACCGAGCCTCGAACCGGGGTCCTTAGGCTTCACAGGCAAGCATTTAACCGCTAAGCCATCTCTCCAGCCCATGTATCCTGATTTTAATAGGTTCCTGCCCCCTTGGCCTGCGAGGCGGAGGACAGTAGGTATCCAGACACTGTTCCCGATCCACAGAGTGAAGGAAATGGTACTTTGTTCTTTCAGACCCACCATAGCCACCTTATCACTTTTCTTTTCGCTATGAGCAAATACCTAACAAGAAGCAAATTTTGAGTCCAGCGTGGTGGCGCACGCCTTTAATCCCAGCACTCAGGGGGTAGAGGTAGGAAGATCACCATGAGATCTAGGATGCCCTGAGACTACATAATGAATCCCAGGTTAGCCTGGGCTAGAGTAAGACCCTACCTCAAAAAGCCATAACAAATAAGCAGAGTTATGAGGAAGAGTTTATTTTGGTTCCTGGCTCAAAGGATGCAGTCTATCACGGAAGGCATGGTGGCAGAAATGTAAGGTAGTTGGTCACATTGCTGTCCTTAGTCGGGAAGCAGAGAGAGGACAGGAAGTGGGGCTGGGCTATAAAATCTCATGGCCTGCCCCCAGTGTCCCATTTCTTCTAGTGAGGGCCCAGCTCCTAAGGTTCCAGAACCTTCCAAACACAGCTTACATTAGGGACCAAATGTTCAAATGCATGAGCCTGCAGGGGACATTTCATTTTTCAAACCATAACAGACATCTTATCATCCATTTTAACATTATTGCACTTGTCTCACAAAAGCTCCAGATGAGCATGGAGTGGTGAGGTTATGTTAACACATGTGGTTTTCTCTGACCTGGATCATCCCCTCAATAAGAGAGGAGTCAGGTCCCTGGACCCACAAAGCCATGAGGGAAGGAGCATGGCCTGTGCCTGAGGTCCTCATGTATATTAAAGTGAATGTTGCTTCTTTTTTAAAACATAGTTAATTAATTTATTTATTTGTTTGAAAGAGAGAAAGAGAGGCAGAGAGAGAGAGAGAATGGGTGTGTCAGGGCCGTTAACCACTGCAAATGAACTCCGGACGCGTGTACCCCCTTGTGCATCTGGCTTACGTGGGTCCTGGGGAATCAAACCATGGTCCTTAGGCTTTGCAGGCAAATGCCTTAACCACCAAGCCATCTCACCAGCCCTGAGAGTTGTTTCTTAAGGTAGAGGTGAGCAGAGTAAGTAGTAAGCGTAACGCAGTATACCTAATGCTCTAAGCCCCAGAACCTCTGAGTGTGACCTTCTTGGAGGAAGTCTTTGCTTTTAGCATTAAGGTTCTTGAGAGAAAGAGATCTGCTTGTATGGTCACCTCGATGGCCTGTAAGCCCAGTGACAGAGCAGAAGAGAGGAGACACACAGGAAGGGGCGGGGTAGGACGAGGCATGTTTCCCACGTGACAACAAAGACAGCGTGAAGGAATGCAGCCAGAATCTAAGAAAGAGCAGAAGCCACCAGAAGCTGGGAAGGGCAAGGAGAGGTTCTCCCCTTAAGTTTTTGGAGGAATCTTGGCCAATCAAATACCTTGATTCCTGGTTCTGGCTTCCAGAGCTCTGAGAATGAGTATCTGTGGTTATAAGCCCTCGGGTTGTAGTGATTTATGACAGCGACCAACGGAAGCTAACACTATCTCAGAGCAAGACTCTTCCTGAGTGCTTGAGCCATGGGAGCTAACTGCTGGGAAGACAGGTTCTTATGCCCCACTTGTTCTGACCTGCAGCCAGGGTGCCAGGCACAGGCACCTCTGGCCTTCTGCCAGGCCTCAGGATGGCTCCGGGTACTACAGCTTCTGAAAGGATGTGATCACCTGGACTTTCCTGCCAAGGAACTTGGCGATGGGCCTGGCATTTCAGGAGACCCGTGGACTCAGGTCAAGTCCTCCAGCACTGTGGAACATGTGGCTTCAGGGAATCCTCCAAGGAGCTGTCCTAGCAGGGGCACCTCAGGGTCCATCAAGCCCATATGCCCAAGGGTCATAGTGTGCCCTCTGGTGCGGTGTTCCCGGTCCTCTGGAAGTGATGGCTGGAGGCCATGGAAGTCAAGGTCCTCACCCCTGTCCAAGGCCAGCAGTCTCCTTGGGAGGCTGGGAGGCTAAGGCAGACAGGGACTGCTTCCTCCAGCCCCCTCAGTGCCTTTTGTCCTTGGGGGAGGATCAGGCAGCAATCTTAGGAATTTCCAAATGGAAGGGGCTTCCTTAGGGGAAGCTGATGTGGAAGGGCTTTGAGCGTTAGGACTGAGGTTTTAGCCGAGAAGGGATGAAGCACTCAGCTCTCCAGGGAGCAGCCTCTTCCGGACCCTGGAACTTGGCAGTAGTGGCGGAAGCTGGAAGGATGTTTCTCCTTCTGCATTGATTGTACTCTCTGGATCTCACGAGTTCTTCAAGTCTCTCCATCATTGTGTTGACACAATACAAAACTCTAACTCTGGTCAGTGTATCGTCATATACCTAGAATGGTCACCTACCAGATTATCACAGCCAAGGCATGGTCCCACCCATCATTGACTATTGCTGTTTGGGCTCAGGGTAAGGTGATCTGACACACTGTCAGAACTGTGTTACATGTCTTTCTGGCTGAAAAGCCCCCACTCCAGCTGACACTGGGCTTTCACCTTTATGCTATCCCAGCATGAAAATTCCAGGGAAATTCCAATGCCTGGATAGTCTTAATCGTCTGGTAGCTGAAGGAACATCTTTAGAACATCTTTCCCTGCCGGGATCATTACACTGGGATTGTAGGTGTGTGCCAAAACACATGGCTGTAAGACATTAGGTATGAGACCTGAGGTCACACAGCTAGAACCTGTGGTGTACCTAACTTGTCTTCTGAAATAAGCTAGTAGCTCTGAGAGTTGTCCTGGGCCTCCTGGAGAACCCACGTCCTGGCTGAACACCGAACACACAGTAGGCCTGCACTGTTAGCAGACAGGAAGTCTACTGGGCATGGAGAGGCGGGGGTAATTCTGAAAAGGGGATTCATATTGGGCAGATGCCAGGCCCCAGGGTTGAGACCAGAGGCCACAGAGAGGCACATGGCTTCTCTCCGCAAATGGGCCTTTTGGGGTTGATTTGCTTCTGGCAAGAGGTCACATCCTAATGTAGACACTTCCTGCCTCCCAGCCCCAGGGTAGCGACCCTGCCATGGTCAGCTAAGGCCTCTGCCCTTGTTTTTCTGAAGGCTGACCTTGAAAGTCGTGTTATTTTCGACTTTCCACTTGGCACTCATACCTTCAGAAATCTGGGTGATTTTTGTATTTTCTGTAAATGGCCCCTGGGAATAGGATTCCAGTCCAAGATCCATTATCCATCATTTCTAGATGTATGACCCTTCTGGACTTCAGGGCACCCCTGACCAGCAGGAATCCTTGTGCCTCTCTGCACCCTTCCTTGTCCAGCAGTGTGAAACGCACTTCTTCTGCCAAGCTTGAGGGCTCCAACAGCACGTCCTGAGGGCCATGCCTTACTGGCGGGTCATCTATCTTAACACCATCCTCACAGCAATAAAGCCAGGCCTTTTTGTCTCTTTAGCACCTAGCATGGGCTAGGCAAGCTCATCACCATTGAGCCCCAGCCCTCATTTGTTAAATTCAAATTATCATTGTTTTTGTTTTCCTTGTCTTTTTTTCTTTCTGATATAGGGTCTTGCTAACATAGCTTAGGTTGGCATTGAACTCACTATGGAGTCCAGGCTGGCTTCAAACTCATGATGATCCTCCTGCCTCAGCCTCCCAAGTGCTGGGTTACAGGTCTGTGTCATGATGACCAGCTGAAACTTATTTTTTAATGGATATTAACTTAAATTATTACAAAAATTAAGGCTTCAATCCAGGCCTCAAATTTTTTTTTAATATATAATAATTTAAACAATTCAGAAGCTTAGAGCTGTAAGCTGAGTGTGATGGCTTATATCTGTAATCCCAGCAATTCTGGAAATTGAAGCAGAAGGATGGCCAAGAACTCCAGGTCAGTTTGGGCTGTAGTATGAGACATTGTATCAAACAAAATAAAATCAAATTTAAGGTTTTAATAGGTACGTAGTTGGCACTGTACCTATGGGGTCTATGTCAGTGGAGTCAACCAACCACAGATGGCAAATATGCAGAAGAAAAACAATCTCTTACATGTTTCCCAGACATTATAGATGTTGATTAGGATCAGATGCATGGGTTGAGATATTCCAACCTCAGAGCAGGCTAGGTTCAGAGCAAGGCTCCTGTTGTCTCTAGACAGAACCAGAAAGAGTTAACCTTAACAAGCCTCAGCTGCAGTCTCTCTTAGGGTATTCTGATACCACTAGAGAGAATTCCAGTTTGGCTCCTTGGTGACCCATGCCTACCTTGACAGATAGCAGGTCCTAAGAAGAGACAACCCACAGCTTCTTTCTCAACAAAATAATGATCTATCCGCCCCACCATCCGGCTCTGAGCCCCACAAAGGTGTTCTACCCAGTAAGACCTAAAAACAACCAGGACCCTGTGACGCTACACTGAAATACCGACTGCCCGTGTAGAAACCTCCCTATGCGAGCAGTCACTTAGACTGGCCCTGTGCAGACAGTTTCTCTCTACTGTCTTGCCTGCTGCGGCTGCATTGCAGTAGATGCACTAAGCTTTCCACTCGTGTAGTTCGTCTTGAATTCATTCACAGCCCATCCATCACCGGCCTCTCAACACTACCCACAGCAGGACAGACACATGCAGACTTTTTTCTTGACATTATTTCCCAAGCAACATAGTACAACAATTTACATAGCATTTACATCGTAATCCCTGTCATAAATCATCTAGAGGCGATTTAAACTCTACAAAAAGCCTGGAGAGATGGCTCCGGGAGCTACGGCTCAGCTTTAAAGGGACGTTTGTGCAAAATCTGCTGGCCTGGATTCAGTTCCCCAGGACCCACGTACAGTCAGATGCGCAAGGTGGTGCATGCATCTGAAGTTTGTTTGCAGCAGCAGGAGGCCCTGTGTGTCATTCATTCTCATCTTGCTCTCTCTCTCTCTCTCTCTCTTCCTTGCAAATAAATAAATAAATAAATAAATAAGAAAAATATACAGGAAGATGTGTCAAGATTATATGCATATACTATGCCATTTTACATAAGGACTTTGAACATCCTCAGATTTTGATATATGAGGAAGGTCCTAGGATGAATCCTCTGTGGATCTGAGGGCTGATTGTATTAGAGGGAAAAAAAAAGTGACACATTACTACTGTTAATGTTCTTGTCCTTGTTGTACAGATGGGGATGTGAGGCTGCCTTGAATATAGACTGTTCTTGGGAAAGGTTTACGCCCTTCCCTGCTCCTCAGGTACCCAGTGGCCCTTCCTGGGGGGGAATCCAAGCAGCCCATTTTGGGTTTGTCTTTCCAGAAACAGGGTATGGCCACACCCACAACAGTGTGCAAACACGAGCTCCCTCCTCCTAGAAGGGTGGCACAGTGTCCCTGCATTCTGCATCTGGCGTTTTTATCCCCGCTCCCGTTTGTCTTGCTTGCTTCCTTCTTTTCTTTCTTTTTTTCTTTTTCTTTTTTCTTTTACATTTTACTTATCTATTTTATTTATTTATTTGAGACAGAGAGAGGGGGAGAGAGAAAGAGAGAGAGAATGGGAGTGCCAGGGCCTCCAACCACTGCAAACTCCAGATGCATGCGCCACCATGTACATCTGGCTTACATGGGACCTGAAGAATCGAACATGGGTCCTTAGGTTTGGCAGGCATATGCCTTAATCACTAAGCCATCTCTCCAGCCCCCTTTCTTTCTTTTTTTTAAATCTGCTTGTAATATTTATTTATTTGAGAGAGAGGGAGAAAGAGGCAGAGAGGGAGAGAGAATGGGCCCACCAGGGCCTGTAAACAGTACAACAAACTCTCAACACATACTCCATCTTGTGCCTCTGGCTTACATGAGCACTGGGGAATTAAACCTAGGTTCTTAGGTTTTGCAGGCAAGTGCCTTAACTGCTAAGCCATCTCTTCAGCCCTTTACTTTGTTGTTGTTGTTTTTTCTTCAAAGTTTTTTCTTTTCCAAGGCAGGTCCTCACTGTAGCCCAAGCTGCCCTGGAATTCACTATGCAGTCTCAGGGTGGCCTCGAACCCATGGCAATGCTCCTAACCTTTGCCTCCCAAGTGCTGGGATTAAAGGCCGGAGCTACCACAGCCCACCCCTTCTTTCTCATAAGACATCCTCTCCTCTTACTTTAATAAGACCAGGGGCAGGCACTGAATGCAAAGCCCATGCCTCACTCTCCCAGGGAGCAGACTCTGGTTTAAGCTCCTGGATGTGCCCATTCAGGACCTTTCTTCAATGAGCCCTGGGCTCTGAAAACCCCTCCCTGTGCCAAGGCAGCTGGGAAAGAACCAATCAATGGCCAGACCTGGCAGAGGGTTTGAGGGGCTGAAGAGAAAAGGATTTTTGTTCTCCGCCCCACCGAAGACTTTCAAGAGTTGGCCTGCTGGGCTCTACTGCCTTTCTCTCCTCTCTCTCCAAGACCAAAGAACATTTTCTATTCCTGCCAAAGGCCTGAGGGCAGCCTGGCATAGGGGAGAGGGGGGAACCCGTGGTGGCCCCCTAAGGGCCCGGCTCCCACGCCTCACCTCCTGTTGATGGCCTTGCTGGAGATGGGCAGCTGTGGCTGTCCCTGCCAAAGCCTTGGGACCTGGCCTCCCTGGGAATATGCATCTGCTCCCAAGTTTGGTTGTCGTCGTTGCCCAGGGACGGAACTCTGGGTGCCCACACTTCGTGCCAGCCGGCCTGCTGTGGATTGGCTCAGGGGTTCTGTGGGGGGGGGGGGTGTACAGGGAGAGCTGGCCTGCTGGCTAATGAGGAAATGTCACCAGTGACTCAATGTGTATTTATTTATGCGTTCCCCTACAAAGAGCCCCATTTGTGGTTCCCTGTCACACGCTCTCCTCCAGAGGCTCCTCTCTTTAGGAAAAAAAAAAAAAAAAAAGTTCGGTTTCAAAGGTTTCAAAGCTTGCAGGCAGCTTCCGGTGCCCTGGGCTGCTGATCTGGGATCCCCATGCCAGGCTTGCTAAGGCCGAGGGAGAGGTGTCTTCCACCACTGGCACCTTGGAGGGTATTCGTCCCATGGCACCCAGGGCTCCAAGCCACTCAGTCCTCAGAGCATTCACTCCTAGGCACACCCACCCACCCACATCCCTTGCCCAGCAGACAGCCTACCTAGGAGTGCCTATGCCTTATCCCCTGCTGGAACGGGCGCAGTGAGGAGGTGCCATGGCAGTGCGGGTGCCCAGCTCAAGCAGACACAGGGACAGACCACAGTCAAGTCTTCGGGGGAGAAATGCTGCTGAGGGAACAAACTCAGAAAGTGAGCGTGGGGCACGTCTGTCACCCCAGCACTCAGGAGTCTGGAGCAGGGCAAGGCTGAGTTTCAGGCCAGGATGGGTTCAGCAGCGAGTCCAGGGTCAGCCTGGGTGACTTGAGGAGGGAGCAGAGGCCCTCACCCTGGAACCCAGTTTGCCTTTTCCGCTGAGTGAGAGTCAAGAAACTCCGTAATAACTCGTAAAGCCAGAATTGCCTGCAGGATCAAGCAGTGAGTGTTTTCCTAAGGACATCTCAAACAAGGATGTCACAGACAAAATAAACCACACTTACTTAGGGTCAGAATGTCTGTGACTGACATTTACCTTATTAGCACTCCTCTTTCATCCCTAAACCTAAACAATTCACTTCATTAAACCACCTTACAATTCCATTTACAAAAGGAAATTCCTTAAGAAATGTAGGCTGGAGGGATGGCTTAGCAGTGAAGGCATTTGTCTGCAAAGCCAAAGGACCCAGGTTCGATTCCCCAGAACCTACATAAACCAGATGCACAAGGGGGCACATGCATCTGGAGTTCATTTGCAGTGGCTGGAGCTCTGGCACACCAATTCTCTGTCTCTCTCCCTGTCTTTCTCCCTCTTTCTCTCTGTCAAATAAATAAAAATAATTTTTTTAAAAAAGAAATGTAACTCAACCAGCTCGTGTGTGTGTGTGTGTGTGTGTGTGTGTGTGTGTATGTATGTATAATTTTGAAGTTTGCTTAAATTTTAGGTTTTGCTCAATTGTTAAACCTTGTTATAAAGTAAAGCCTTGGATAAATGTAACTTAGAAGGCCACAAAATCATATGTAGCCGTGTAAAAACAGGGCACCCAAGTGCTACTCTTTTTCAAGAAGTCGACACCCATATCTTAGATGTACACTGTAACTTTCTCTTCAGTCTCTCTCCCCTGCCCCAAGCTCCATTCCAAAGTATGTCCTCTTCCCTGTCTTAATAAACTGGTGCGGGGTCTCCAGACTTTAGTTTGTCACAGGGACTCTTTGATCTTGTCTGCTGCTCCCAACTCCCTTGCGCTCTTCTGTCCCCTCCCTAATCTTTTGGCTGAAGAGAAGGTCACCACCCCCCCACCAGCCCCCATGGATTAAGATGTTAACTCCTAAGTCTCAGAACCAAGAATATCTAATGGCTGTGATATTAGCAGGTCCTCAGGATGTTGAAATCCATTGCCAAGTTACCAGGCTCTTCAGTCCATAAAACCTATCACCTTAGTTTCTCTGTGTTTTCTTTCTTCCTTTCCTTCCTCCCTCTCTTCCTTGCTTATTTCCTTCCTTCCTTTGAGTTTGAGAGGGAGAATGGGTATGTCAGAGACTCTTGTCACTGCAAACAAACTCCAGATGCATGTGCCACTTTGTGCATCTGGCTTTATGTGGGTACTAGGGAACTGAACCCCAGACTGGCAGGCTTTGCAAGAAAACACCTTTAACCTCTGAGCCATCTCCCCAGCTCATTTCTCTGTGTAGTAAAAGAAATTAGTAAAGGAAAATGGATTTGTTCACAGTTTGGCCAATGAGGAACAGGTAGGGGGGTGTCTTATTTCTTCCCCGCTATGCCTGTGGCCATTGTACAATTACAGAAAATTAGATAAAGGCTAGAACATGTAAATTTAACTGTGGGCAAGGCTGATTAGTTCTTTCCTGAGGGAAAGAGTACTTTGGTTCCATGTTATCTCTGCTCTCTGTTACCAAGACAGTTTTTAAAAAATATTTTATATTTTTATTTATGAGAGAGAGATTGAGAATGGGCACCCCAGGGCCTCTAGTCACTGCAAATGAACTCCAGACATATGCCTCACCATGTGCAACTGGAGAATTAAACCTGGGTACTTAGGCTTCACCTTAGGTTAAGGCAAGTGCCTTAACTGCTAGGCCATCTCTCCAGCTCCTGAGATAGTTTCCACTTGTTTGTGTGTGCTCTTAACTCTAGCCATCTCTCTAGCCCAAGAGACCCCATTTTTGTAAAAGAAAAGAGCCTCAGGTTTTTGTGGGATAGAGACCCTCAGACACTTCCACGCCTGACAAGAGTTTTTTGTCCAGGTTCTCTGATGTGAATCCAGTCCTTCAATAGGTGGACAGCAGAAGTCTTTTGTTATTTTTTCTTTAGAGGTCTGCTTCAGTTCCTGATCTCTGCATTTTTGTTAAGCACGCTTCTTTTATTGAGAACTTACAGGAAATATTTTCATTTGATTGATTTGATTCCCATCCTGTTTTCATCTTTTGTCTGCCCTCTGCTGCTCCCATCAACTGAGAGCCTTCCTCTTTCTAGGTAGTCGTCTCCTGTTTTGCTATTTCATTCCTTTGTCTTCCTCCATCTCTCACGCCCAATCGCTGATGGGCTCAGAACAGTGTAAGTCTTGTGGGGGGCGGGTATGGACAACCCCTATTGGGGCATGAATGCACTGGTTGATTCATGTTGGGAAGACGGTGCCCCAACATACCCCTTCCCACCCTGTGGCTTGTATATTCTTTCTACCCTCTTGTCTACCTTTCAAGGTATAGGAAATACACTAATTCTGAAGAGGGAAAAAAAAAAAAAAGGTTAAGGACACAAGTGTCTCTTTAGAATTCCTTCTCTCCTGCCAGGCCTTCAGAATAG
Organism: Jaculus jaculus; assembly: GCF_020740685.1. Taxonomy (NCBI): domain Eukaryota; kingdom Metazoa; phylum Chordata; class Mammalia; order Rodentia; family Dipodidae; genus Jaculus; species Jaculus jaculus. The sequence goes on from NC_059104.1 coordinate 147,922,865, forward strand.
GATTCCAGTTAACATTCCTGCCAGAAAAAAAGGTGAGCGGCTCATCTCTGGATGATGAAGACCTTGCTGGGTACGTGGCCATCCTGCCCTCTTCGTCCTTTCAGTCCTACAAAAGTTCCATGAGCCCCTGAGCCCTGCAAGATGGAGCTCTGACTGGAGAACCTTCCTGATCTTCTTATGACTGGCGGCCCTTGAATATACCTGGTTTCTCCCGAGCAGCTGCTGTGAAGACACTGGATTCAGTAACAGGCTAGGGGGCTGCCATGGGGTGGGGGTGTGCTGCCAGAGGCCTATGGACACGGGCTCAGAGAATGCTACGTGCCTGCAACGGCCTGCCCCGTTTCTGAGGGCCACTGTGGCTTTTTAGATAGGATCTTGCTGTGTGGGTCAGGCCAGCCCCAAATATAAAGTCCCTTGCCCCAGCTTCGGGAGTGCTGGGGTTACGGGGTTTTTGCCACTGTGAATTGGTTTCCTTCCAGATCACCATCACGTATCTTTGGCATTCAGTGTCAGGCCTAGCAGATGCTAAATACTCAGAAAGAGGAGTGAGAACTTAATGGCTCATCTGTAATTGGCTAGGGCCAGGCTTCAGGTGTGAATAACTAATGTGGACTGACAGTGGCTGGTAATTACAGGGGTCCAACTGGTTTTTCTGAGTCACTCTCCATTTTTGATCTTTCCTCTTCTAGCAGAGCGGAAGAGCCTATAACACAATTGGTAGAAGGTTTGAAATTAGGGGCTGACCTCACACATTTGAGAATAGGGAATTTGTTTAGCCCAGAAGCAGCACTGTGTAGTGGTTAGCAGGGGACCCGGGAGCCAGCTGTGAGCTGAAAAAAAAAAAAAGAGGGGGAGAGAAGATGAGGAAAGGTGTATATGTGACAAAGAAAGCAGATGAGACAAACAGAGATTCAGAAACACACATCTTACTTTATGAAGGAGGTCCAGAAACAGAGAGAGAATGGCACATGGCTTTTCATGTCTATGCCCTTGGGGCATGGCAACTTGCCTAGTGGGAGGAGCAGGGCTTGTAGGGGTGTGAGCCAGTGTTCGGGTAAGGAGCCAGGTTGGCTAAAGGGAGGGAGGGAAGGGTAGGGACTGGAAGCTCTGAGACTCTAATATTCCAGCATCTTTGCTTATAGTTGAAAAAGAATAGGGGCTGGAGAGATGGTTTAGCAGTTAAGGCACTTGCCTGCAAAGCCAAAGATCCCCAGTTTAAATCCCCAGGACCCACGTAAGCCAGAAACACAAGATAGTACATGCATCTGGAGTTCATTTGCGGCGGCTGGAGGCCCTGGTGCACCCATTCTCTTTCTCTTTCTCTCTCTCTCTCTCAAATATATAAATAAAACTATTATTTTTAATTTTTATTTGAGAGGGAAGAGGCAGAGAGATAGAGAGAAAATAGGCACAACATGGCTTTCAGCCAATGCAAATGAACTCCAGATGCACGGGCCACCTGTTCATCTGGCGTGTGGATCCTGGGGAAATCTAACCTGGGTCCTTTGGCTTTGCAGGCAAGCACCTTAACTCCTAAGCCATCTCTGCAGCCCAATAAGGAGAGAAACTCCTGGATCATAGTAAATCTGTTAGCCATTATGATCTGGTCATTCTATTTATATATTAATGTTGTGCATGTGACATGACATGTACAGGTGATACATCATGTATGTATGATGACTGAGGTTGAAAGTAGTGATGGAAACAGGTGGTAAGTAAGGAAACAAGGAGTGTTGCTTGTAGTAGTAAGGAAGAAGGCATTCTTATGTTGGGAATAAGTCTTTTACTTACTTGGTACAAGCTAGAGATCTCAAATTTAGAAGAGTTAGTGGAAACGTGTCAGGCTGTTACATAGCAGAGTTAAGTTAGTGGAAGTGATGGGAAAGGTCTGTGGTTGCCCACTCTTATCTTGATGAACTGGAAAGACCTGAGCTTCCATGTCCCGTGAGCCTTCGTCCCTCCCAACTTCTAGGATGGAACCAATAACAAGACCAAAGCCCCTTCTCTCCCTCTTTTTTTCTTTTCTTTCTTTGTATTTATTTTTTATTTTGTTTCTCTTGGTAGGCTTTTGCTCTAGTCCAGGCTGATCTGGAATTCACTATATAGTCTCAGGGTGGCCTTGATCTCACAGCAATCCTCCTACCTCTGCCTTCCGAGTGCTGGGATAAAAGGCGTGCGCCACCACACCTGTCTCTCTTTTTGCTTTAAATCAACATAATAATTGTATACATTTAGAGAGTGCAGTGTGACATTTCACTATAGATACATAACGTGCACCTATCATATCAGATCAGATCAGCGTCACTGCTATTTCTATGTACGTCCTCAGGCATTTCTCATTTCTTTGTGTTAGGAAAGTTCAAACATCCTTTCTCCTAGGTGTTTTTTGTTTTGTTTTGTTTTGTTTTGTTTGATTTTTCGAGATAGAGTCTCACTCTAGCCCAGGCTGACCTGGAACTCACTCTGTAGTCTCAGGGTGGCCTTGAACTCACAGCAATCCTCTTACCTCTGCCTCCTGAGTGCTGGGATTAAAGGCATGTGCCACCATGCCCGGCTCTCCTAAGTATTTTGAAACATATAGTTAATTATCATCAACATAGTTATTTAACTGTGCTGTAAAACATTAGAACTTATTCCTCTTTCTCAACTGCATCCCTGTATCTGTCTATTGATAGATGAATAGATCAAGAAAATACAGCAAAGACTTGCAATGAAATATTAGTTACAGAAAGAATGAGACCCTTGGGACTGGGAAAATGGCTCAGCCGTTAATAAAGCCTGTTTCAAAGGAAACTTTTTTTTCTGGGGAGATGTGAATACAGGTCTACTCACCCCAGATATGGCACAGATGATAAACCAAAGCCCTACTGCACCAAAAACTAGTGTTGGGGAACCAGTGAGTTTATTGGGGTTGCTTCCAGGAGCAGTGGATGCCTCAAAGGCAGCGGCATCACCAAAAAGCTGTCACCCCGGGGAGGCTTCCCGGCTGTATCTCTCCAGCACACGGCAGGGCCTGCAGGCAGCTTGCCAGGTAGAGGTCTCTCCCCAAGCAGTTGTTTACCCCTCATAAATCCCTAGGGAGGGTGTCTTGCAACCTTTTCCCCAGACCTCCTTTGTTAACCATCCTGATTCCCTCTTCCCTCCAGGAAGGAATTTTTAGCTGAGAGGAATTTTCTCTACAACATGGTCTGTCCTTCAACAGTTGTTTACCGCTCTTATAACCTTGGGGAGTGGTCATGTAACCTTTTCCAGTTTCAGTTCTCCCAGACTTGTTGACCTTTTGTCTCCCTCCTCCCTTCAGGAATTTGCTATACAACATTCCACCCCTTCCCCCAGCTCTTGCCCGCGTGCTGCCCCCTCATCCACAATGCTCCCCGCGCCTTGGAGGGGGTGAGGTGCGTGTCTATGTATAGCTAAGCACTGGGCCACTACACCTCAGCAGCAATCACTTAAGTCTCAGGAGTGTGACAATTTCTCTCTGTTGCACACTTCCCATTGTAAAACATAGTTTCCTTCTGTGACCCCAATGATCTATGGCACGAACACAAACGTTTACCAGGTGATCTGACAGGACCATCACATCCTTCAAACAAAACAATAGCAGTGGCTTCCCCATTGGGGCCTGTGACATCCCCAGCCACAAGCTTCTGACCAGTATCAGACATGAACTCTCTCCTGTGGAGCCGGCCTTGAATCCAATCGGAAAGCCGTTGGCTGTACCCACAACAATCATGCCACTACCACGCCAGCAGGCTCCCCCCTGGCACGTTGCTAATGCAGCATGCGGGGGGCCACAGCTCAGCAGGCCTGTTGGTGACCGTTCTTCTCCAGCAGTTTGAATAGTACCTTCGGGCCCTGCGAAAGCTAGCCAATAGTCAGGGAGCTTCCAGCTGCGCCCTTGCTCAGAATAAGCTTTTTCAGTGAAGTTGTCTAGGGAGGAGACCCCAGATGGTTTCTGTTCCTTTGAAGCTTCCTGAGTTCAGGGAACTTAATCAATCAGGGGAGTTGTCAGGCTTGTCTGGGACTGAAAGCCTCTGATATTTCTTCAAGGCCTTCTAGTCTTAGGGACAGTCATTAACTCTCTAGCTGCCTCAGGTTTTCAGGGAGAGTCATTAACCCTTCAAATCCCAATATAATGAGCCCCACTGTAGTGTTGCTTTGGGGTCTCCTACTCCTGGGCAGGGACAAAGAGTGTCTAGAAGGAGCCACAGGGAAGCTGTCATTCAAGGTACAATGGGACTTCTCTCTGGGGTGGAACATATATTCCTTTATATATAAAACCTCACTCTCTCTCTCTATGTATATAATATATACATAGAGAGAGAGAGGTTTTTTAAAAGTCTGCACTCCCAGTTGGGCGTGGTGGCGCACACCTTTAATCCCAGCACTCAGGAGGCAGAGGTAGGAGGATCGCCGTGAATTTGAGGCCACCCTGAGACTCCATAGTGAATTCCAGGTCAGCCTAGGCTAGAGTGAGACCCTACGTTGAAACAAAAAAAAAAAAGTATGCACTCCCAAAGAGATTAAAAGGTAAAAACTGGGCTGGAGAGATGACTCAGCAGTTTTAGGCACTTGCTTGAAGAGCCTAAGGACCCAGGTTCGATTCCCCAGGACTCACATACAGCCAAATGCACAAGGTGGCACATGCATTTGGAGTTTGTTTGCAATGACTAGAGGCCCTGGCATACTCATTCTTTCTCTCGCTCTCTCTGCCTCTTTCTAGCTTTCTCAAACAAATAAAATTAAATAAAAATTAAAAACAAGGAAACGCTTTTTAAAAAAGAGCAATGATGGGGAAGGCAGCAAAATGAATATAGGCACTACCCCATTTGACCTTCCAGGATCCCCAGATATTTTCTAAAGGTCATCTTTTTTGTTTTGTTTTGTTTTTTGAGGTAGGGTTTTCACTCAGCCCAGGATGACCTGGAATTCACTATGTAGTTTCAGGGTGGCCTCAAACTCATGGTAATCCTTCTACCTCTGCCTCTCAAGTGCTGGGGTTAAAAGCATACACAACCATGCCCAGTATACCATCCTGCTTTCTTACCCTGTGGTGGTTCCATGGGCCTGCCTTGCCACCTCCAAGGGTTCAGTAGATCCCACGGAAGCTGCTTGGCTTGCCCAGGAGTAGGAGACCACGGAGCAGCTCTTCACTGGGACTCACTGTACTCCTCCTTCAGCCTGGGGGTGAAGGCTTGCTTACAGAGCACGAGACCCCAAAGCAACACTACAGTGGGGCTCATTATATCAGGATTTGAAGGATTAATGACTGTCCCTGAAAACCAGAGGGAACTAAAGAGCCAAGGGAGAGTGAGGCCACTCTCCACCCGCAGCTGGATACGGATTAGGAACAAGACAGCTTTGAAGGAACTAGAACATGAGCCTGATGCAGTCTTACCCAAGATGGCTTCCTGTTCTGTACGACCCCCAAAACGAGGACCCCACACTCTGCCCGGATATGGCGACACCCCAGATCACTCACGAGAAGCGGTCTTGATGCAAACTGCAAGAGGATTTTATTCCAAGCGCGCTGGGGCCCACAGTCGTACACCACGCAGGGGTAGAGGACTGCAGAGCCCCAAATGCAGGAATGGGACAGTTTTTATAGGGTTTCTAACAAAGCCTGTGCATTAGACCAATCATTTTTTAATATCAGGAGCCCGCGGGGTGCGAGCCAGTCAGTTTGTGCCACTCCATAGTTTCTAAGCCAATTAGTTTAATTTGTTCAAGCCCCTCGTGGACCAATCATTCTCTTATGACCTTGGTGGTCAGCATTTGCGCAGGTCCTTGGGTGGGAGTAGCAGAGTGTGGTACCAGTCTCCTATGACCTTGGAGGTCAGCATTTGCGCAGGTCGTTGGGTGGGGGTAGCAGAGTGTGGTATCAGTCTCCTATGACCTTGGTGGTCTGAGGCAAGCTGCTACGGCTTATGGTGCAGGCTACTAAGGCTTACAGTGTGGGCTATTAAGGCTTATGGTGCAGGCTATTTACAGAAACCAAATAAGTGGTTCACTTCATTACTTATTTCCCATCCTTGAGGGCTATCTCATGCCCTTTTTACCTAGTTTTATATTAGGAGCGGGCTCTGATATAATGAGAAGAGGGATTCTTTACTTGCTTCCAACAGAGAGTAAAGCCTGGAGTTTGAGGTTTGCAGGGGCCCGCTTAAGCTCCCTTTGGAGCGTGATAGTATTTCTGGGCTTCTGAATTCTTGGGCCTTTTAGTTCTTCCTCAGGTTTTTTGTTTGTTTGTTTGTTTTTTCTTTTTTCTTTCTTTTTTTTTTTTTTTTTTGGCAGGCTTAGTTAGCACCTGTGGGCTGCCCCTTCCAGAGTCAGCCTCTTGGGTACCTGTCAGCCAGTCAGGATCCCTGTACACACCTGAGCCTGACGATGAGGCTCATTCTAGTTGGATGTCTGATTCATACAAATACAGCAGAGCCACCTGCAAGACATCCTCCCCCCACAGGCTCCTTCTCCACGTGAGGGAAACTCTCCCTTGGTCTTTGGCTTTTCCCTCCCAGCAATTCTGGCTTTCCTGTTTTTTCTTCTCCCCTGTTTCCATTCTACTTTATTTATTTAGAAGTTTTATTTTAAAAAAATTTTTTTTAGAGAGAGCAAGTGCATGAGAGACAGACAGACAGACAGAGTTGGCCAGTGCCTCAGACATTGCAATAGAACTCCAGACGCTTGCGCCACCTAAGGGGCATGTGTGACCTTGCACATGCCTTGCCTGTGTGCATCTGGCTTACATGGGATCTGGAGAGTTGAACATGGGTCCTTAGGCTTTGCAAGCAAGCAAATGCCTTAACCACCAAGTAATCTCTCCAGCCCTTATTTTATTTATTATTATTTTGGGGAGGGGGATTTTTAAGGTAGGGTCTCTCTCTAGCTCAGACTGACCTGGAACTCACTATGTAGTCTCAGTGATCTTCCTATCTCTGCCTCCCAAGTACTGGGATTAAAGGCGTGCACCACCATGCCTGGCTCCTCTGTTAAAAAAAAAAAAAAAATGTGTTTTTTTTTTTTTGTTTTTAGTTTTTTGAGGTAGGGTCTCACTCTAGCTCAGACTGACCTGGAATCTGGAATTTACTATGTAGTCTCAAGGAAGCCTTAAACTCTTGGTGAACCTCTTACCTCTGCCTCCCAAGTGCTGGGATTAAAGGTATGTACCAACATGCCTAGCCTCTTATTTTATTTTTTTTTTATATTTTATTTTTATTTATTTGAGAAGAGCAGATAGAGAGAATGGACATGCTAGGACCTTTAGTGGCTGCAGATGAACTCCAGATATATGTGCCACCTTTTGTATCTGGCTTTACAGGGTCCTAGGGAATTGAACCTGGGTCTTTAGGCTTTGCCAGTAAGCACCTTAACCACTAAGCCATCTCTCCAGCCCTCTAGTCTACTTTAATAAATACTTTATAACCTCCTATTCTCTGACTCAGACTTTTCAATACTTTCTTAAATGTGGCTAAGAACCTGGGGCTTGTGATGCTTGGAGCCCCCGTAACCCCAGTTCCAATCTTGCAACATTGTGCTTGCCCCTTAAGGTTGGCTCCCACCATCTGATAGGCTCTGAGGAGCCAGCACTGTGGCCATTGCCTCTCCCTAAGACATACCTGGATGCTGTGATCACCTCAGGCTAGGCAAGCAATTTTCACTCCCAGCGTGGCTTTCTGCAGGATAGAACTGTGCATGGCTCACTCTGGGGGCTTAACTGTCTACCCCTGGGGCAAGCCTAGTCCTCTTAACCCACCCTGGTTGATCAGCTATGACTTCTGAGAACTGTTCTTTCGGCCTTAGAGGCTCAGTAGCAGGGCTTTTCTGTTAATGTTATCCCTCCGGCTCCACAAAAATCTTGCCACATTTGCCTTTGAGTGATCTGAACAGATCTTTTTGTCTGTTTGGCTCTCCTTTCATCTTCTCTAGATTAATTTCACATTTTATGACCTCGATTCTCATGCTGGTCTAACACACTGAGATCTGCCAAAGCCTCTCTTACCTTGTACAGGTCACCTCCCTCCACAGGCTTTAGTAAGCCAAGGTTTGCTGGATTAACTTCTCGTGACTCTTGTGAATGGTAACCCTATCGACGCAGTGAACTGAGCATCAAGCACCACTCCTCTCAATCCTAGTTCCCTCAGCAAAGCCTGTCCTCCCTCTATTGTCTTCCAGTCCCAGATCCTCATAGAGACCTCTGCCAGCAACAACCAAGCGTCCAAAGTGGCTAGTATGAACCAGTCCATCAGTAACCAACTTCCTGTGTATCGCGTCAGGCTATGCAGCCTTCGTCTCAAGGAAGGATAAGGAGTTACATGACCGAGTTTCTCAGCTTCCACAGCACTCAGACTGCTCCTATCTGAACCCATGTCCCACACCTCACAAGCCATTCTACAACAGCGTCTTCCCCTCTTGCTTAAAAGTCTTCCCAACCAAAGTAGTTCAGTGGCACAATGCCCGACTATCAGGGTTTCTTGAGCTGGTCCACTATTAAGGTCCCCCATCTACTCACGGCGTCATGGACTTTTCCTTTCTCTGTCCTAAAGGTCAGATCATTCTCTCCCTCTTACTATCCGACACCTTCACATGTTCCAAGGTTTTTGATCCCATGAGCGGCTTTTCAACACCAATCTAATTTGTGCTTTGTTTTCTTATTGACGCATAATTATAAGAGATGGTAAACCAACACCTCTATCTCATCTTCTCTGTTATCCAATTTACCTGCTAAATCAGAGGCTAATGGAGAGAACATGAGCCTCAGGTCCTTGTCTTGTTGTAACTCCTTTAAAAAATTTTTAGGGGCTAAAGAAATGGCTTAGCAGTTAAGGCATTTGCCTGCAAAGCCAAAGGACCCAGGTTCAATTCCCCAGGATCCACATAAGCCAGGTGCACAAGGGGCACATGCATCTGGAGTTTGTTTGCGGTGGCTACAGGCCCTAGCACACCCATTCTCTCTCTGTCCGTCTCTCTTCTCTCTAGCTCTCTCGCTCTCTGCTTGCAAATAAATAAATAAAAATAAATTATTAAAAAATTTAAATATCTTTCTCTATTCACTTATTTTAGAGAGAGGGGGGTCAGTGAGTGAGAGAGAGAATGGGCATGCCAGGGCCTGTAGCCACTGCAAATGGACTCCAGACACATGTGCCACCTTGTGCATTGGCTTACGTGGGTACTAGGGAATCAAACCTGGGTCCTTATGATTTGCAGGCAAGTGCCTTAACCACTAAGCCATCTCTCCAGCCCACAACTCTTTTACACGGGCATCTCAGCCTCAGATGTGTATCTTTTTTTTTTTAATTTAATTTTATTTTTTATTTTTTTAAATTTAGTTAGTTAGTTAGTTAGTTATTTGAGAGCGACAGACACAGAGAGAAAGACAGATAGAGGGAGAGAGAGAGAATGGGCGTGCCAGGGCTTCCAGCCTCTGCAAACGAACTCCAGACGCGTGCGCCCCCTTGTGCATCTGGCTAACGTGGGACCTGGGGAACCGAGCCTCGAACCAGGATCCTTAGGCTTCACAGGCAAGCGCTTAAACGCTAAGCCATCTCTCCAGCCCTCAGATGTGTATCTTATTAGCCATAACAACAGCAAAGCCACCTCCGCCACAGCTTGCCGACACTCTCATCCCTTACGTTCCACACTCAGTATCATTCACAATAGCCAAGAAGTAGAAACAACCAAAGTGTCCTTCATCTAGGGAAACTATCGATAAAGAAAATCAGATGTAGCCAGACAATGGACGATTATTCAGACATAAAAAGGAATGAAGTACTTACTACATGCTACGGAATGAACAAACCCCACAAACATGATGCCGAGTCAGAGCAGACACAAAAGGCCCACATGGTAATTATTCTGCTTATATGAAATGCTCAGGCCAGGCAAACTCATGACGACAGATGTATATTGCAGGGACTGGGAGTGTGCTCAGTGGTGCAGTACGTACCTAACATGTGTGAGGAACTGGGTATGATCCCCAGCACCCCTCCAAAAAAAAAAAAAAATGAGGAAGATAGGAAGGGAAAAAGAGAGAAGAGAGATGGGAGATAAAAGAGATCAGTAGGAGGCCAGGGGCTAGGTGAGAGAGAAAGTGAGACAAGCCTGCTTCTGGATGGGTAGGAGGGAGGCTTACCAGCATAAGGGCCTGAGTTCCAGCCCGAGACCCCCATGGTGGCATGTACTTGGAAATCTCAGCGCTGAAGACATGGAGACAGGAGGATCCCTCGGACAGGCTGGCCAGCCACTCTAGCCTAATCAGCAAGCCCCAAACCAATGACAGACTCTGTCCCAAAGAAAAGAAAAAAGTGGTCAATGGCATTACCAAGGAATGGAAGAACTCTCAATATGTGAGGTTGTCCTCTGGGCTCCAAACACAAATCCACACACATTCATGGGCAACCCCCCCCCCCAACACACACACACACAAAATAGGTAGGAGGGTTTCCCTATGGAGTATCACAAAATCATGTATATATAAATGTTATTTTAAAATGATGAGTTTGGCCGGGGGTGATGGGAAAGAAAAAGAAGAAAAAAAATTTTATTGGACAAAGAGAAAAAGCAGGTAGGTAAAACCCTGGTGATACCATAAGACAATAATAGAGAGGTTCGTGAAGTGTAAATAGAGGCAGAAGTGAGCAGCAGTCAGGGAGTCTCAGCAGAGGGTGTGCAGGCAGAGGGGTGAGGGACCTCTGCATCTGCCAGGAGGCTGGAGCTCAGACCAGGGCCCTGATCAGACCCCAGCCCCTGGCCGTCTTCCTGGGTCTGTTGTGACTGCTTCTGACTTGCCAGCTGCGCACCCTCTTGGCTCAGGAATCCTGACCAGAGCCTCCTAACCAGAGTTTGAAGATCTCCCTCACCCAAGGCTACTTCTGCCTCTCCTGGTGGAATGCCCTCCTCCCTGTATTACCACGACCTCAAGGTGCCCCACATTTTCCAGACCAAACACACCCCCTCCAAAGTAAAGAGTATGACAATGCACACCAGTCCTCCTGGCACTCAGGAGGCTGAGGCAGGAGGATCACAATTTGGAGGCCAGCCTGGGGGCTACACAATATGACCCTGTCTCAAAACAAAGCAGCAACGATTCTGTCTCTTCATCCCCCCCTCCCCATGCCACCGCATGTTTGTGACGCTGGTGGCTCCGTCTGGGGCCTTGACTGTGTGTGACCTTGTCAAGTTGCATAAACTCAGCGCTATGAAGTGAGTAACATTCACACTGCCATGCTGGGCAGTGTTTTATTCATTTATTCATTTCTGACAAACTTAGTATGGATACATCAAGTGTTGATGTCAGCCTTTTCCTTGTCTCTGCCCCCAATCCTCTGGGGACCCTCCTCAGTGGGGTCGCAGGTGTTCCCCATGGGGTTATGCATTGCGGGAGCAGCAGTCAGTTGTTGCGGGGGAGGCAATGCCTCTGGGCATGATGTCCCAACCTGTGGCTCTTACAACCTTTCCGTCCCCCTCTTCCCTAAAATTCCCTAGGCGGTGAAGAGAGTCAGAACACAGGAAAGGATCTGGTAAATGGAAGGGTGTGTAACAAATTCAGAGGGAAATTCTCATCATAAACTGGGGAGACGTCAAATCCCAGCCTGACTTGGCATATTCCCTTTCTGTCTTTGGCAGTGACCTGCCAACACTATACCCACCCCACCGCCTTTGGCCCTACCTGAGGGCTGCATCTCCCAGGTAGAGCACTGCCAAGGGGCCTGCCAGCGCTGTGCCCGCGGCTGCATGCGCAGTTGCTGCCCATGCAACCCCCAGCCACTTCCTGCCAGCGCCCAACTCAGGACAAGAGCCGCCAGACAGCCCCGGGGTTCTCTAACGGCGCAGAGGCCCACCTGCGCAGTGAGCGTCGTCTGCGTGAACCCTGCTTTCCAACGAAGTGTCTCCAATTTCCCATCTCAAAAAATGCTTCAGAGAGGGCTGGAGAGCTGGCTCAGCGGTTAAGGCACTTTCCTGCAAAGCCTGATGACCTAGGTTCAGTTCCCCGGTACTCAAATTAAGCCAGATGCACAAAGTGGCACATGTATCTGGAGTTTGTTTCCAGTGGCAGGAGGCCCTGGTGTGCCCATTCTCTCCCTCTCTCTCTCTCTCTCTCTCTCTCTCTCTCTCTTCCCTTGCAAATAAATAAATAAAAATATTTTTTAAATGTCATTTTAAAATGCTTCAAAGAGTCCATCCAGATGGTTAATGCCTTTAATCCCAGCACTTAGAAGACTGAAGTCAGGTCATCATGAGTTCAAGGCTAGCCTGGCCTTCATGAGAATCTGCCTAAAAAAAAAAAAAAAAAAAAAAAAAAACCTTCAAAGAAAACAATTGAATTCTGAATGAAAAGTTTGGGAAATTTTGCTGACCTAAATATAACCTTCTTTTCTTCCCCTTCCTCCACCAATCTCAGAAACATACAGTGAGTGACCTTCAAAATCGGGATAACATCAGGATCAAGGGGCATCATTTCTGCTTGGTTTTGTTTTTAAGGAAGTTTCCAAAACTAAGCATAAAAATTACTAGCAAAATAAACCCTTCACACTCATCTCCCTTCAACAAAGATCACCACTGAAGAATATGGGGCTAGGGGCTGGAGAAATGGCTTAGTGGTTAAGGCGCTTGCCTGCTAATCCAAAGGACCTGTGTTCAATTTCCCCGGGACCCACATAAGCCAGATGCACAAGGGGCACATGAATCTAGAGTTTGTTTGCAACAGCTAGAGGCCGTGGCACACCCATTCTCACTATCCCTGCCTATCTCTCTCTCAAATAAATAAAGAAAAATAAAATATTTTTTAAAAAAAGAATATGGGGGCTGGAGAGATGGCTTAGCGGTTAAGCACTTGCCTGTGAAGCCTAAGGACCTCGGTTCAAGGCTCAAATCCCCAGGACCCACGTTAGCCAGACGCCCAAGGGGGGCGCACGTGTCTGGAGTTTGTTTGCAGTGGCTGGAGTCCCTGATGCACCCATTCTCTCTCTCTCTCTCTCTCTCTGCCTCTTTCTCTCTGCCTGTTACTCTCAAATAAATAAATAAAAATGAACAAAGAGTATTAAAAAAAAAAGAATATGGGGCTGGAGAGATGGCTTAGCGGTTAAGGCGCATGCCTGTAAAGCCCAAGGATCCAAGTTCAACTCTCCAGGTCCCACATAAGCCAGACAGTACATGGTGGCACATGCGTCTGGGGTTCATTTGCAGTGCCTAGAAGCCCTGGCATGCCCATTCTCTCTCTCACACTCTCACTCTCTCTCCCTCTCTCTCTAACTGTAATAAATAAAAATAAAATCTTAAAAAGAAAAAAAAAAAGAATATGGGGCAAGCAGGAGTGGGGGAGTCAACGGAACTGTCCTGCCAGTAGGCGTGAGGATGCTGGCCAAGTGGTTCAAGCTCTGTGACTTGTTCCTCAGTCATAAAGGGGGAATGACACCACATACGTGGGGGTAGTAAACGAAATAAGGCAGCTCTAAGACACTTGCCAATGTCCCAGCCAAGGTGAGAGTCCAGTTAAGTGTCATGTGCTATGAGCCTCTAGCCACAATGAGCAGGAGTTGCCTGGGTTAAATTCCTTGCTGCTTTCTGTGTGTGTGTGTGTGTGTGTGTGTGTGTGTGTGTGTGTGTGTGAGTGATTTCAGCCTCAAATGTGTCTTTCTCAGTGAACTCATTCTTTGAAACAGGTCTCTCATTGAACCTGAAGCTCACGAATTCAGCTGGACCAGCTGAGCTGGGAGGCCCAGGGGTTCTCCTATGTCTGACTCCTCAGCACTGGGATGACAAGCGCGCTCAATGTACCCAGCTTTTCTCCTCCCCCCCCACACCCCTTTGGTTTATCAAGGTAGGGTCTCGCTCTAGATCAGGCTGACCTGGAATTCACTATGTAGTCTCAGGGTGACTTTGAACTCACAGTGATCCTCCTACCTCTGCCTCCCAAGTGCTGGGATTAAAGGCGTGCGCCACCACCCCCAGCTTGTGCCCAGCTTTTGTGTGGGTGCTGGGGATCCAAACTCCGGTCTTCATGCTTGTGCAGCAAGCGCTTTACCCAACTGAGTCATCTTTCCATCTCCTTCCTATTCTCCTTTGGTCTTGGGGATTGTGTGGGCTAAGCATACCCTTACCACTGAGCTTCACTCCCAGTGTCCCCGTATTTTCCTCATGGTACCCACCCTGATGGGCGTTTTGGTTAGGATTCGAAGTTTGTACATTTAGCTTGGCAGGTAGCAAGAGCCTCATAAAGTTCAGCTTTCTACCTGTTCATACCACCTGTTGAATTTTATCTAATTTGGCACATTGTAAGCTCCACTCGGATCCATGAGCATCTCCTGAAGTACAATCTCAGAGTCTAGAGGGGAGCCAGCTCAAGCTGGGCTCACAGCAGTCACTTTGGAAGACCTCTGGATTCAGGAACAAGGAGGACTCGTTTCAGGAGTCCCATGGGAACGTCAGGTCTACAGTGTGCACGTGGGTCATAGGTCACCCAGCGGGACCGCACAGGGGGTTCAGGGCCGTCCGCAAGTGCTGTCAGCTGGAGTTGACAGAACCTTCAGTCACAGTGTGGGGAGGCTTCAAGACCCAAAGAATTCTCAGTCTGAAGACTTTTCCCTGAGCACTGCCGCTTGGAAACCCTGGGTGGAACCAAGCCCTCCAGGACTCAAGGACGGTGCCTTTCCTCACCAGCACCCACTGGGCACTGGGTTTGGGCTGGCTACTCAACATACCTGGGATTTCTTGTCTCCACAGGGTGCAGCTAGATGGATTCCAAGCTCCTTTCAAATCGTGCCTTTTGTGATTATAGAATTCTTTTGTCTCCCTCCCAATACAAGGGAGGATGCCCAGGGCAGCCCTTGCATACATAAATCCACTGTTAATCTGAAATTCTACTTAAGTTTAACAATCTGATTTTTTTTTTTCAAGGTAGGGTTTCACTCTAGCCCAGGCTGGCCTGGAATTCACTACGGAGTCTCAGGGTGGCCTCGAAACCCCTGCGATCCTCCCACCTCTGCCTCCTGAGGGCTGGGATTAAATGTGTGCACCACCACGCCCGGCTTCTTTTATTTTATTTTTATTTTCACAATTTTTATTAACATTTTCCATGATTATAAAAAAATATCCCATGGTAATACCCTCTCTCCCCTCCCCCTGCACTTTTTTTTTTTAAATGTTTCATTTACTTATTTGCAAGCAGAAAAGGGGGGAGAGGGAAAATGGGTGCACCAGAGCCTCCAGCCACTGCAGATGAACTCCAGACACATGTGCCACTTTGCGCATCTGGCTTGACGTGGCTCCTGGGGAACTGAACCCAGGTCATTACGCTTTGCAGGCAAGCAAGCGCCTTAGCCACAGAGCCATCTCTCCAGCCCTACTGTGAATTCTTTTGCTGAAACAACAAAGAAGAGACAGATCAGTACCTGGGGCTTCAGAAGAGCATGCCTTCCTCTGCCTGCACAGCCGTCCACCCACAGCCCCTCCTGCGTCCAGATGTCTACCACAGCCGGAAACCGCAGCACTTCCGCGAGCTTCCCTCTATGCTCAGTTCATCTCATCTGATCGCTTGCTTTGTTTATTAGGACAGAAAATTATACACGCAAAACGTTGCCTACCGTCAATGTCCCCAAACAGGCCAAACCCGTAACCCAGGGCAGGCAGCGACCTGGCTGCCTCCCAGCCTATGCCGAGGGGAATCCCAGTGGCCTTCCAGAAACACCACAGCCAGCAGGAGCCCCCAGCCCCCCAGCCTCCCCCCACCCCACCCCATGCTGACCTTTCCTCACACGCATGCTGTGTCACTGCTCCACAGACTCCGCGGTGTAACATGATTTTCTTTTCTGCCTCCACATTTATGAAGTAGTGCAGCATGCAAGGCCAGTTGTAACTGATAAAATGCCTAAGCTAGGCGTGGGGGTACAGGCCTTTGATCCCAGCACTCGGGAGGCAGAGGTAGGAGGATGGCCATGAGTTCAAGGCCAGCTTGAGACTGCATACTGACTTCCAGGTCAGCCTGGGCTATCTTGAAAAAAATATAAAATGCCTAGCCAAACCCAGGATGGTAGCCCACACCTGTAATCTTACACAGCAAGTTCTAGGCAAGCCTGTCTCAAAAATAACCAAAGAAGAGGGAAAACAGCTAACTGAGCAGTCATGGTAGACTGTGGAGTCCCCATTCCTAGTGCCTTTCCTCTTGCACTGGGGAGGCAGAGGCAGGAGGAGCGCTGTGAGTTTGAGGTTAGCCTTGAACTACAGAGAGAATTCCAGGTCAGCCTGGACTAGAGTGAGACTCTACCTTGAAAAATAGAAAAAAAGAAAGAGAGAGAGAGAGAGAGAGAGAGGAAGGAAGGGAGGAAGGAAGGAAAGAAAGGCACTTTACCCCTGACTCCTCTTTAGAACGCCTCCTTTAAGCATCAAAGTATAGAACAAATAATTATATTTAGACCTTTCGTGGATCCAACCACAAATTTTTTTTTCCAATAATATATGATATTTATTGGTATATTAGTTTTTTTACAGTTGCTGCAACAAATTACCTAAAGCTTGGTGGCTGGGGGGTAGGTCAGTGATAGAGCATGTAGTTAGCATGGTTGTGGCTCTGAGTGTAAAATCTAAGCTTGCACACACTCGTGTTCACACACACACACTCACAAATAAATAAATAAAGACCCCTGTAGCTTAAAGCAACACAAAATGTGCTCACTACCAGAAGTCAGAAAACAAGGTGTTGATAACGCAGTGCCAATGGCTCTAAGAGACACAGCTCCTTGCTTCTTCCTGCTTTCAGAACACTTGTGGCTGCATCACTCTCCAGCCTCTGCCTAGTGGTCACATCACTGCCTCCACTTCTCCGCATTGTCTCCTTTGTCTGTGTATCTGTGTGTGTATCTGTGTGTGTGTGTGTGTGTGTGTGTGTCTGCCTGTCTCTCGGAAACAAGGTCTTGCTAATTAGTTCGGACTGACCTGGAACTCACTATGTATAGCAAGCTAGCTTTGAGCTCATCATCCAGGCCCAGACCTTATCATTGGATTTAAGGCTCATTCAGATGACTCAGGATGATCTTCTAATCACAAAACCCTTAACCTGGGCAAGCCTTTAATGCCAGCACTTGGAAGGCAGGGGTAGGAGGATCACCTTGAGTCTATACAGACAGACCATCCTGAGACTACATAGTGAATTCCAGGTCAGCCTGGGCTAGAGCAAGGCCCTACCTCGACAAACCACACACAAATGTATAGCTGGCAAAGATTTTCTCCCATTCTGTAGGTTGCCTCTTTGCTCTATTCAGTGTCCTTTGCAGTACAAAAGCTTTGTAATTTCATGAGGTCCCAGTGGTTAATCTGTGGTTTTATTGCCTGAGCACTTGGGGTTTATATTCAGAAAGTCTTTGCCAAGACCAATATGTTGAAGGGTTTCCCCTACCTTTTCCTCTAGCAGTTTCAGAGTTTCAGGTCTGATATTAAGGTCTTTGATCCATTTGGACTTAATTCTTATGCACGGAGACAAACAAGGATCTATTTTCATCCTTCTACAGATACATATCCAGTTTTCCCAGCCCCATTTGCTAAAGAGGCTGTCTTTTCTCCAATGAGTGTTTTGGGCATTTTTGTCAAATATCAGGTGGCTATAGCTACCTGGACTTACATCTATCTGGGTCCTCTATTCTGTTCCATTGATCTACATATCTGTTTTTGTGCCAATACCATGCTGTTTTTGTTACTATTGCTCTGTGGTATAGGTTAAAATCAGCTATGGTGATACCACCAGCCTTATTTTTGTTGCTCAAAATTGTTTTAGATATTCAAGGATTTTTGTGCTTCCAAATGAATTTTTGGATTTTTTTTTTTCTATTTCCGTGAAGAATACCATTGGAATTTTATGGGGATTGCATTAAATGTGTAGATTGCTTTTGGTAAAATTGCCATTTTCACAATATTGATTCTTCTGTTCCAAAAACAAGGGATGTCTTTACATTTCCTAGTGTCTTCTGCAATTTCTCTCTTCAGTGTTTTAAAGTTTTCATTGTACAGATCCCTCACTTCCTTGGTTAGGTTTATTCCAAGGTACTTTATTATTATTAGTTTTTTTTTTTTTGATGCAATTGTGAATGGGAGTGACTCTCTGATTTTATCCTCTGTGTGTTTGTTGTTAACATATAGGAAGGTTACTGGTTTCTGTGTGTTTATTTTGTATCCTGCTACATGGCTATAGGTGTTTATCAGCTCTAACAGTTTGCTGGTAGTCTTTAGGGTCCTTTATGTATAGAATGATAATTTGTGCTGGGTCATAGCTCAGTGGTAGAGCATCTGCCTACATGCACAAAGCCTGGACTTCATATTCAGCACTGCCAAAACAAAAAGAAATCCTTAATTACATCTGCAAAGACTTTTTAAAAGTATTTTTATTTACTTTAAGAGAGAGAGAGACACAAAGAAACACACACAAGGAGGGTGAGTATAGGCACATCAGGGCCTCCTGTCACTGCAAACATACTCCAGACACATGTGCCACCTCATGCAGCTGGCTTTGAGTGGGTACTGGGAAATCAACCCAGGCTGTTGGGCTTTGCAAGCAAGTGCCTTTAACCTGTGATCCGTTTCTCCAGCCCATGCAAAGACTTTTCAAAACTATTTTTTAATATCTTATTTTTATTTATTTATGAGGTGGGGGATAAAATGGGCATGCACGGGCCTCTAGCCACTGCAAATGGACTCTAGACACATGCATCACCATGTGCTTACATAGGTTCTAGAGAATCAAACCTGGTCCTTAGGCTTTGCAGGCAAGTGGTTTAACCACTAAGCCATCTCCCCAACCCAAGACTTTTTAAAAGCTCTTTTAAAAAATGTTAAGGTTTACTTTCATTTATTTATTAGAGACAGAAAGAGTGAGAGAGAGAGTAAGAGTGAGAATGGGCATAGCAGGGCCTCTAGCCACTGCAAAATAACTCCAGATGCATGCGCTACCATGTGCATCTGGCTAACATGGGACCTGGAAAATCTAACCTGGGTGCTTAAGCTTCTCAGGCAAGCACCTTAACTGCTGAACCATCTCTCCAGCCAAGACCTTTTTTGAAAAAAAAAAAAAAAACCAAATAGGTATATATTCACAGGTTCTAGAACCTGGGACACAAACCTATCTTCTTGGGTCCACCATTCAGCTTAGTACAATGTTTAAAACCAGTTTCCACACCAATGCTGCCTATAAAACTTGAATGTTGGTGCAGTAATAGCACAGCTGTGAGAAGGGTAAGCAAGTGCTTTCTGGTTGGATTTAAGGGTAGCTCCAGAGGAGGGAATTCATGCCTGGTACTGAAAACCTGTTCAAAAGCCCAAGGCTGGAGAGGTCACAGGTTCTTCTGTTGTCATGCTAAGTAGACAAGTTGACAAGCTGCCTTCTGTATAATTATGCGTATACCCACAGATCACTGCCTCTGCTATGCAGCAAATTCCTCCAAATTCCCTCCAGCAGGTAGGATAGAGGCTGCGGAGATGTAAGAGGTAAACAAGTCTGGGAAAGCTGAAACTTCCAAGGTGACAAGACTCCTCTCCAAGGTTCTAGAAGTGGTCAACCAGGGCTGGGAAGGTGGGGAGAAACTCTTCGCCCAGCCAGGCTGTCTGCAGGCTGGAGACGGAGGTGCAGCTTCCCTGGGCGGTCGGCCACCTGTGCTGGGGTGGGCTTTTCAGCGATGCAGGCTGCCCGTGCCTCCCATGCTCCTGTAAGGAACGCCAGGAAACTCACTGCTTGACTTGGTTGGGACTGTTTCTTTGGTCCATTGTCAGTGCTTTATCTGGCGTGGGTAGGTATTTGTTCATGAGTCCCCAGGAAAAGTTGATTCAACAGCCTTGATCACATACATTTTTCTTTTTAAAAAAAAAAAAAAAATTTTACTTACATTTATTTAATTGAGAGAGAGAGGGAGGGAGGGAAATAGGTAGAGAGAGAATGGGTGCACCAGGGCCTCCAGCCACTGAAAATTAACTCTAGATGCATGCACTCCCTTGTGCATCTAGCTTACATGGATCCTGGGGAATTGAACCTGTGTCCTTTGGCTTTGCAAGCAAGTGCCTTAACCACTAAGCCATCTCTCCAGCCCTACATTTCTTTTTATAATGGGAAGAGTTTAGTGAAGAGGTGCATATCTGGGCCATCGTGCTGAGAATAAGTGACAAGTCTATGTTCAGCCCTACACAGGACGTCTATATGACCCCCTCCAAGGCTCATCGTGCGACAAGGTGAAAGAGAGGGTGCAAAGTATGTAAGGGCTGGAGGGTCAGGTGGAGCTCTGGAGACCACTGTCTCGGACGCAACATAGCCGTTACACTAACGAACTCACAACAGCTGTGGCTTCCTGCACAAGACTGAACCTGTCTCCACTCCATCGTGTGGCTCATGAGACCTCACCCCTCCCAAGGGAGCTCTCGGTACGTCGCAGTTGCTGGGGGAGGGAGAGTCGTGTTCTTCGGTGGTGCGCTCCAGTATATAACTAACCCCTAACCCGTGTTCATGCAAGTGACCCTAATTTAACCTAGCAGGCCACAAAAACAAAAGACATGAAAGTAGGACGGGGACCAATTGGGAAGAAAAAGAAGTTTTGCAGAAGTAGGAGGGGAATAAGAGAAGGTGATGGGTGAATATGATGCAAATATATTATATACATGTGTGAAATTGTTAACATATAAGTGAAAAAAAATTAAAAAGAAATATAATGTGAACCACACACACCATTTTAAATGTTCTAGTAGATATATAACAAAAGGAAAAAGAAACAGATGAAATTAACGTTAATGTTTTATATATATACATATATATTTCTTCAAGGTAGGGTCTCACTCTGGCCCAGGTTTACCTGGAATTAACTATGTAGTTCCAGGGTGGCCTCGAACTGACTACCTCTGCCTCCCGAGGGCTGGGATTAAAGGCGTGCACCACCATGCCCTGCTTTAATGTTATATTTTATTTAATCAAACATCCAAAATATTTTCATTTTAACATTGAACTGACATAAAATTATTGTAGAGACACTTTCCTCGTTTCTAGCTGTAAGGCTTGGCAGTCTGGTATTGTACATTTACAGCACATACAGTTCAGACTGGCCACAGTGGAGGCTATTGTGGAAGATACAACAAACACAGGGAATGCAGAGTGGTTTATTGCACAGAGAATGTGATATGCATGAAGAGTTTACTTTAGAAAACAGGATACATACATTATAAACACTAGCAAAGTAAAAATAAATGTACAGTCACAGAGAGAGAAATACTTATTTATTTATTTATTTATTTGTTTGTTTGTTTGTTTGAGAAGAGGAAGAGAAGAGGCAGATAACTCCAGATGCATGTGCCACCTTGTCCATCTGGCTGATTTTAATCTTATATAACAGGACACTGGATCAGTAATTAGAAGCCTACATATAGAATTGAGAATTATAACCAGGTGTGGTGGTGTATGCCTTTAATCCCAGCACTTGGGAGGCAGAGATAGGAGGATCACTGTGAGTTCGAGGCCACCCTGAGACTACATAGTGAATTCCAGGTTAGCCCGGGCTAGAGCAAGACCCTACCTCAAAAAACAAAAAAAAAAGAAAGAAAGAAAAAACATAGAACTATAAAGTAATCATTTGTGTCAGTTATGGATTGCTGTGTAATAAATGACAAGAACATTTAGCGGTGTACGACAATGATTTTCCTTACTTGCAATCTGTGGGTCACGAATCCAAGCACAGCTCGGCTGAGTGGCTCTGCTTCTCATGACATTGGCTAATGCCTGGTCTCGTTCATATGACTGGTGCCAGCTGCTAGCTTAAGCTCCCCTGGGACCACTGGCCAGGGACCTCTGTCCTCTTCACAAGCCGATCCACTCAGTGCTTGGGCTTCCCCGCAGAGGAAGGCAGGGCCATCAGAGAGAACGTCACAGAGCTACTACAGATCTCCTGTGGTCCAGCCTTGCAGACCTTTTAAGACCCTATTGTTACTTTTCTTGCATTTTACTTATTGAAACAGAGACAGCTGCCATTCAAGGCAAGACAAATAGAATTCGCCTTTTAATGGATTAAAAAGTAAATAGAAGGCTGGGGAGATGGCTTAGCAGTTAAGACACTTCCCTGCAAAGACAAAGGACCCAGGTTTGATTCCCTAGGACCCACGTAAGCCAGATGCACACAGTGGCACATGCATCTGGAGTTTGTCTGCAGTGGGTGGAGGCCCTGGTACACCCATTCTCTCTCTCATTCTCTCTCTCCCTCTTTCTCTCTCTGCCTCTCTGCCTCTTTCTCAAGTAAATAAATAAATTTTTTTAAAGTAGATTTTGCAAAAGAGTGAGGTGAGAAGTCTAGTTGCAGCCAACTCTAGTCTTTAATTTTCTTAAAGTTTTCTTAAAGCAAACAGTCTCTTATACCCCTAGGAGAAAATCAGTGCATAACAGACATTAGGTGGAAAGGTAAAACAGGCAGTTGAGAGTGTGAGCTTGATAATTACTTGATAAATCAGGAAATAGGTAACGTAAACAGTTTTTAGTGGTAATGCCCAGAGAACCACAAAACAGATGGCAAAATGATTACCTCTGGTAGGAACGAGGTTATGGAGATGGTAAGAGTCTGTGATAGTTTGTGCTGTACAATGTTATGCTGAATGAATTACTGCTTCCTTATGCTGTTTGTGGATTAATTTTATCATGTAAATAGGTTTATTTTATGAATCTAAGTGAAAATTAACCTATAAAACAAGAATGTATGTGGATAGAAAGACTAAAGAGAATCTAGCAACACATGAAAAGAATTATATGGGCTGAAAGATGGCTAGCAGTTAAGGCTCTTGCCTCTGAAGCCTACGGACCCAGGTTCAATTCCCCAGGACCCACATAAGCCAGATGCATATGGTGGCACATGCATCTGGAGTTTGTTTGCAGTGGCTAGAGGCCTTGGTCTACCCATTCTCTATCTGCATCTCTTCTCTCTCTCTCTCTCTCTTAAATGAATAAATGAAAATAAAATATTAAAAAATTATGTACTATAGCCAAGGGGGATTTGGGAATCCACAATGGATTCTAGGAATGTGAAGTTGGTTTAACATTGAAAATCAATCAATGTAATATCCCATATTAATAAAGAACAAAAGAACATGATCATTTCAAGAGGTGCAAAAACGGCTGGAGAGATGGCTTAGTGATTAAGGTATTTGCCTGCAAAGCCAAAGGATCCCAGTTCCACCCTCCACATAAGCCAGATGCACAAGGGGGGGCATGAATCTAGAGTTCGTCTACAGTGGCTGGAGGCACTGGCATGCCCACTCTCCCGGGGGGGGGGGGCTCTTTCTCAAATAAATTTTAAAAATATATCTATATCTATACATATATATTTTTAAAAGAGATGAAAAAAAAAACTGGTAAATCCTAACACTCTTTCATGACTACAAAAATAAAACCACCTCAACAAATAGAAATAGAAGAGAACTTCTTCAGGTTGAAGGTTCAGTTCAGTAGTAGTGTGTGTGTGTGCTTGCCTAGCTAGGTTCCATCCCCAGAAACACACACACACATATATATATATAGAGAGAGAGAGAGCAATAAGAACTTCCTCAACCTGACAAAGGGTGTCTATGAAACCAATAACAAACATCTTACTTCATGGGGAAAGACTGAATGCTTTCTCACTAAAATAAGGAAGAAGACAAAGATCTTATGACTTCTATTCAACATTATGCTGGAGGTTGCAGCCAGGCCACTGAACAAGAGAAATAAATAAAAGGGACACAGATTGAATAGGAAGAAATAAAACTGTGTGTTTACAGTTGACGTGATCTTATGTAGAGAAAAATCCTAGAATTTTCTCTTTCTCTCTCTCTCACCAACCATGAGAGTTAATAAGCAAGCTCAGTAAAGTTGCATAATACAAGATCAACATACAGAACTCAACTATAGAGCCAGGTATGTGGCACATGGCTGTAAGCCCCCTCTTCTGGCAGGAGGAAGTAGGAGGACCACCACAATTTTGAGTTTAGCTTGGTCTGTCTTAACAAGTTCCAGGACAGTTAGGGCTACATAGTGAGATCCTGCTTCAAAAAAATAATATTCTGTATTTTTTATAGAACATAAATAAACAATCCAAAAATGAAATTAAGAAAACAACCCGTGTCTAACTTCCTGGAAATCTATAAAGGGGTCAGGAGGGGAGGGGGAAGGTTTACCGGGAGGAGATAGCAGATGTGAAGGTAGAATATTGGGAGTGGAAAGAGTTAAGTGGAGACAGGAAAGGGTGATGGGAGAAAAGAGGGAGTAGAGGAGGGTTAAACTAAAACTAAAAATGAATGGAAAAGCCTTAGGAAAGCCTACTTCTTGAGGCTGGAGAGATGGCTTGGCAGTTAAGGCATTTGCCTGCAAAGCCAAAGGACCTTAGTTCCATTCCCCAGGACCCACATAAGCCAGATGCACAAGGGGGTGCATGCATCTGGAGTTCATTTGCAGTGGCTGGAAGCCCTGGCGTGCCCATTCTTTCTCTCTTTCTTTCCCTCTCTCAAATAAATAAATAAAAATTTTAAAACCCCACTTCTTCGTTAGCTAATTTAAAATATAAGTTTAGGACTAGAGAGATGGCTTGGCAGTTAAGTGCTTGCTGGTGAAGCCTAAGGACCCCGGTTCAAGGCTCGATTCCCCAGGACCCATGTTAGCCAGATGCACAAAGGGGCCCACGCATCTGGAGTTCGTTTGCAGTGGCTGGAAGCCCTGGCGCGCCCATTCTCTCTCTCTCTCCCTCTCTCTCTCTCTCTCTCTATCTGCCTCTTTCTCTCTGTCGCTCTCAAATAAATAAAAAATAAACAAAACAATTAAAAATATATATAATTTTTAAAAGTTTGAGCAGAAGTATCCTCTATGGGTAGGCAATACTGCTTCTAGGAGCCACAAGTTGTTACAGGAAACTCGGTGCCAGGGAAAACTCCCAGTGAGGGCTTGGCCAGGGAGTCCTTAGGCCCCCAAACAGTACAGGCTGCCACCCGTGCTCTTGGTTTTGCCCACCAGAGCTGGATGATAAGACCCTGTTGCTAAGGACACCTCATGTTTTTGGTTGCAGGCCACTGAGAAACCAGGCTGGAGTTGAACTGGAAGCCTCCTCCCCCCAGGCTAGCTGCCATGGTGCTGAAAGTCCTCTGCGGGCTGCTGGGGAAAAAATAACCACGACTGGTCTTAACCAGCAGTAGACTGCGCAAGCTACACAACCAAGCAACCAACCATCCAAGCAAGATGTGCCCACTGGTGAATAGTGGCATGATGATTTTGAGGGTAACCAACTGCGGTTCTGTTGCACTTGAGCCCCGCTGCATGGGAGAAGATTTATGCCTGGGATTGAAAGCCTAGTCAAAAACCTGTGGTTGGGCCGGGCGTGGTGGCGCACGCCTTTAATCCCAGCACTCGGGAGGCAGAGGTAGGAGGATTGTCATGAGTTCAAGACCACCCTGAGACTCCATAGTGAGTTCCAGGTCAGCCTGGGCTACAGTGAGATCCTACCTCGAAAAACAAAACAACAAAAAGCAACGTGCGGTTGGGAAGGTCATTGGCTCTACTGTTGTTTGGCTGAATGGGTATGTTGTGCCTCTAAATATTGGTGTTTATGCCCGTAGATTAGTGCTGCTCTCACAGTTGGTCAGAAAAGCTTCTTTTTGCAGATGGAGGTGACTATCGGGGAGTCTCAAAACTCATCAAAGTTGGGCTAGAGAGATGGCTTAGCGGTTGAAGTGCATGCCTGCGAAGCCTAAAGACCCAGGTTCAATTCTCCAGGTCCTACGTACGCCAGATGCACAAGGTGACACATGCATTTGTGACCTTCCATCTTGCAGTGCTTCTTGACTACAAGGTAACAAACACATGCATCTGGAGTTCCTTTGCAGTGGCTAGAGACCCTAGTGTGCCTATTCTCTCTTTCCCTCTCAAATAAATAAATAAATCTTAAAAAAAACTCATCAGTGGCTGTTGAGACACTGTGGAAGAGGGAACAGGAAGAATGTTAAGAGCCAGAGGAAGGAAGGAGTACTTTGGAATATTTGTCTACTGGATATGAAATGTCCATTGCATTCATGACTTCGCTGAGACTGTTCTTACCTACGCAATATTGGGCCCATTTACATTCTGTCATGGTATGGGGGGGTGAAGGAGGGCCAAAAAAAAAAAAGGTAAAAAGGTAAAAAGCTGGGCACAGTGGTGCTTGCCTTTAATCCCAGCACTTGGGAGGCCAGAGGTATGAGGATTGCCATGAGTTCGAGGCCACCTGGAGAATACAGAGTGAATTCCAGGTCAGCCTGAACTACAGTGAAACCCTACCTCGAAAAAAAAAAAAGGGTCTATGAAGACGGCTCAGCAGTTAAATACATTTGCTTGCAAAGCCTGCCCGCCTGAGTTTGATTCCCCACATAAACGCCAGATACAAAAACTGCTGCATGTCTCTGGAGTTCATTTGCAGCAGCAAGAGGCCCTTGCATGCCCATATTCTTTTCTCTCTCTCTCCCTCTCTCCTGTTCTCCTATCTGATAAATAAAACTATTCTTAAATTTTGACCTTTTTTTTTTTTTTTTTGGTTTTTTTTGAGGTAGGGTCTCACTCTGGCTCAGGCTGACCTGGAATTCACTATGTAGTCTCAGGGTGGCCTTGAACTCTTGGCGATCCTCCTACCTCTGCCTCCCGAGTGCTGGGACTAAAGGCATGCACCACCACACCCGGCAAATTTTGACCTTTTGAAAAACATTTTTTAAAAGATTTATTTTTATTTATTTGTTAGAGACAGAGAAAGAGTGAGAATGGGCACACTAGGGCCTCTAGCCACTGCAAATGAGCTCCAGATGCATGTGTCACCATGTGCATCTGGCTTTTGTGGGACCTGGAGAATCGAACCTGGGTCCTTAGGCTTCACAGACAAGCACCTTAACTGCTAAGCCATCTCTCCAGCCCAAAAACTGTTTTTTAAAGACATCAAAATAGAAAAGGGACTAATTTTAGTTCCTTAATTTCTCCTTTCCCTTCTCCCTCAAAATTTTATGTATATTTTCTCTCCTTCTAGTCCCTTATGTGTGGAGCACTTAAATGCTTCTTGACCAGTTAGAGTCAATAGTTGCTGCTACAAGAAAAAGGGGAAGGGGCATCTGCTGATTGGAGGAGGGTGAGGTTGAGGACTTAAAAAGAAGGAAGTTTCTAGGCTAGAGAGATGGCTTAGTGATTAAAGCACTTGCCAACAAAGCCAAAGGATTCAGGTTCAATTCCACAGAACCCACATAAAGCCAGATTCACAAGGTGGTGCATACATGTAGGATTTGTTTGCAGTGGTTAGAGGCCCTGATGTGCCCATTCTCTCTCTCTCTTCCTCTCTCTCTCTCTCAGATAAAAATGAATGAATAAATAAATAATTTTAAAAAGAATGTTTCCATTAACCTTCTAAGTATGGATGAGCCCTTTGTGTGTGAATATCCTGGGCCATAATCTGTTGCCCAAAAGCCTCATCTATATGTGGAAAGTGAGGTTCCTGGAGCCAAATTGCAAAGCAAGTTACAGAGATTATGGTCAAAAAGGTACAAGATGTCAGATAGGGTAAGGATGAAAGTTCAAGATATAGCATAGTGAAAATCCATTTTATCTTTCAAAATTGCTCGGAGTAAATTTTAACTGTTCCCTTGACAAATATGTGAGGTAATATATTTGTCCATTATCTTGATTTAGCCACTCCGTAAAGTATACATATTTCAAAACACACACACACACACACACACACACACACACACAGTTTGTTTTTCAAAAAGAAACAGCTGGGGCTGGGGAGATGGCTTAGCAGGTAAGGTACTTGCTTGTGAGCCCCAAGGACCCTGGTTCGATTCCCCAGGACCCACATAAGCCAGCTGCTCAAGGTAGTGCATGTATCTGGAGTTTATTTGCAGTGGCTGGAGGCCCTGGCACGCCCATTCTCTCTCTGTCTCTCCTTCCCTCTCTCTTTCTCTCTCTCACAAATAAGTAAGTAAAAATAAAATAATAAATAATTAAAAGAAAGAAAGAATTAGCTGCCTTCTGTCTCCTTCGCTGTCCTCACCTAAGGAGAGCCAGCCAGGACAGCTGTCCAATTTGGAATAGTCAGGAATCTGGGTGCCCCCTTGGACTTTCACAGAGGCGGAACTTCCCTGGCCTTTCCTGGAAGCGGATGTCAGCAAATGCCCAGAGAGCAACACTGGGTGATGCGCTTTGGTTCCCATTCAAACACCGTTGTCCACGTGCCTTGGCCTCTGTTAGGCGGCCTGGAACTCTGGCCTTTGTTGGTGGCGAAGACAACGTGCGGAGCGCGCCCACCCTTGAGATTGCCTGCTCTACTGCGCCCTCTCGTGGTCAGGGAGACACCCCTCTCTCTGGCTCTCCCTCAGCTACCTAAACCCCAACTTTGACTGAGCATGGGACCCATCCCTCAGCTGCCAAACACACTGACGCCTGTGTCCACCCAGAGATTGATTTCCTAGGTCCAAGTGCAACCTGAGTATTGGAAATTTAAAAACATGTCAGGCCTTTTTTTTTTTTTTTAATACCTTACTTTAAAGTCTTCCAAACTCCAGAATTTGGCTGCTGTCCTTTCTCATAGCAGAGCCCACCAGCCTCTACTCTGATCCCATCCTCTGATAGGAAGAAATCCTGCTTGAAAAAGTTGTTTTGGAAATTTTCAGTTACACTGATAGCTAAAAGCCTTTTGTGCTGCATGCTAACAACACTCTCAATGTTTGTGTGTGTGTGTGTGTTGTCTGTGTGCCTGGCTGCCTGATGATAATTTCAAGATCTTCCCAGTCTTAGATCCTGGCTTTGCCAGCCAGGCCAGGATCCCCTGGCTCTAGTGTTAAGAAGAGATCGGGGTCATTTCTCTTCATGTCAGGCTCACCGTCAGTGCTCCATGAATTGAGAAAAGTTTTAGGTCTGCTTCCTCCAGAGCCTGGACTGACTGAAATCCTGAGGGCTCATGGGGCGCCTCCTGTACTCTCAGATTCCTCACTGGACCCCTCTTCCCGGCAGAAGGACCCCTGCTTCTTTGTGACCTGTCAGTTTCTCAGCAGTGTCCCCGTTACAGCATGAATGCCGCAGTCAGCCAGCCTGGCTGCCCGCACCTGGAATCCCAGCACTCGGGAAGATCAGACAGGAGAATCGGGAGTTCAAGCCCAGCCTGGATAACTCAGTGAGATCCTGTCAATACATCAATAAATTAAAAAAAAAAAAAATAAGGCTGAGTATGTGGTGCACAGATAGAGAGCTTGTGCTAGGCCCCGGGGCTGATCCTCAACAATACACACACGCACACACACGCACACACACACACACACACACACACATTGCTGGACTCCTCTCATGACATGCCATGACTATCACATAATCACCAGTGATTTTCAGTTCTATGTGAAGAGCTTTTCAGGACTTTTTTTTTTTT
The DNA here is from genome assembly GCF_020740685.1 of Jaculus jaculus. Lineage (NCBI taxonomy): Eukaryota > Metazoa > Chordata > Mammalia > Rodentia > Dipodidae > Jaculus > Jaculus jaculus. The sequence continues at coordinate 147,952,255 of NC_059104.1, forward strand.
GTCCCCTCCCCCTCCCACTGGACCATTTTTTCTTTCTAAGTAGTCCTTATGTTGATGATCCTGGGCCCTTTTCCATCATCCATGACGTAAAAACAGTGTTTCAAAGCTCTCCTCCCCTTCCTTTGTCTCTTACATTCTTTGCAATGTTCTCTGAATCTTGGGGGTGTGGTAGACATGTCTCATGTTTGTGCTCAGCACTCAACTGTCACCTTTTCACAGCACACTGGTCAGTTGTGAGTCTCCTCCATGAGCTGTTGTAGTCAGCTACTCACTGCTGGAATGAACATCCAACCAGACACAGCTTATGGCAGGAAGGGGCTTGGTCCAGGCTTGCACAGCCCAGTGGAACACCATCAATGGCTCCCTTTCATAGATCCATAGACAACACCAACAGCCAGCACCACAAAAGGGAACAGCCACAGCTCAAACTACTCTCTCCACACCTTTGAGCTGGAGTTCTGATCCACCACCAAACACATGTTAGGGCTGGACTCCAGGATCTACCCCCAGTGACACCTCCTCCAACCAGGTGGCTGGAGACCCAGGTTACAAGCTTAATTTTAATAAAACACCTGAGTGGCCAAGCATGGTGGTACACGCCTTTAATCCCAGCACTTGGGAGGCAGAGTAAGAGGACTGCCATGAATTCAAGGCCACCCTGAGAAAACATTAAGAAGTCCAGGTTAGCCTGGGCTAGAGTGAGACTATATTTTGATAAACCAAAAAAAAAAAAAAAAAAAAAAATTCCACTTGAGTCTAGGGGCCATACATTCAAATTATTGTATTCAAACTACCACACCTCCCTGGTCACTGCCAACTACAAAAAAGAAGTTTCTCTGATCAAAAATGACAAGAGTGTCAGGCATGTCGGCACACGCCTTTAATCCCAGCACTTGGGAGACAGAGGTAGGAGGATCACCATGAGTTCGAGGCCACCCTGAGACTACACAGTGAATTCCAGGTCATCCTGGGCTAGAGTGAGACCCTCCTTTGAAAACAACAACAAAAAAAAAAAAAACCAGACAAAGCACTAATCTATGGGCATATACAAAAATATTTAGAGGGCAGTTGATGGACACATGTATCCACTTAGCCAAATAACAGTAGTGGTTCCTCACAAGGGCCCATGACTTCCCCAGCTACAGGCTTGTGACTAGGTTTTCAGTACCAGGAATGAGTTCTCTCCCATGGAATGGGCCTCAGATCCAATCAGAGTAGTTGTTACTCCTGTAACAGACATGCCTCTATTGCACCAGGGGTCAAATCTTGCCTGGCCAGTTGGATGTGTAGCTTGCAGGGCCCACAACTGGCTAAGATTGTTGATGAGTTTTTTTTCCCACAGCAGCCTAGAGAGCACTTTCCTGCACTGTGACAAGCTAGCCAGCAGGAAGAAGGGTTCAGCTCAGTTTCAGCTTGATTGCTCAATGCAAGATCTTTTAAACAGTATATAACAGTGTCCTATTCTAAGTCCGCATAGCGCAGAAATATTTGCACATGATGTTTATCACTGCAGCATTTACAATAGCCAAGAAATGGAACCAGGATAGACGTCCCTCAACAGATAAATGGGTAAATAGATAAAGTGTACTACATACGTAATGGAATTTTACTCAGCCATGAAGAAGAATGATATCATGACATTTATTGGGAGGATGGATGGAACTGGGAATCATTATGCTAAGTGAAGTAAGCCAGATTCATAAAATGAAATTCTGCGTGTTTTCTTTCATATGTGGAACCTAGATTTAAGTGTGTGCGTGTGATGAAACTAGAAAGGAAGCTATGAGAGGGAAGGAAACCATGAGAGGAGAGGAAGAGATGTTAAGGGAAAGAGAGGAACAGAATATAATAGAATGCATGTGACATGAAAGTAGAAACCATTTGAAGGGAGGATGTGGGCTAGACAGAGGGTTATCAGGAGGCATGGAGGAGGCCAGTTGGGAAAGAGGACAAGTTAGAGTAAAGTATAATTATGTATGTTATAAAAATGTCATAAAGAGACCTATTACTTTATTAGCTAACTTAAAAACTTATTTTTAAAAAGAACTTCCTTACCCTTCAAAAATATCTTTACTACCGTGGGAGAGGGGATTATAACATGAGTTCATGTGAGAAAAGAAAGTTGTATTCAGCTTCATTAAGTCCAGTTGAGCACCTGTATAAGGAGATGAATGAGAGATTTTAAAGAGGCCTTTCAAAAGCCTAGAATCCTTTGAGCACTGAAACATAAGGCTCAAAGACCCCAAGTATTATAAAGTAGCTCATCTCATGGGGGTGCAGATCAGATCGAGACTCATTCTGCTGCCAGTATCAGTCACTCAGCTAAAACTCACCAATCGCAAAACAAGGAATGGCTGGGTGTGGTGGTGCACACCTTTATCCCAGCACTCAGGAAGCCGAGATTAAGAGGATCACAGTAAATTCGAGGCCAGTCTGAGACTATGCAGTGAATCCAGGTCAGCCTGGGCTAGAGTGAGACCCTACCTCAAAAAAAAAAACAAATGGAGCCCAGCTTGGTGGCACAGGATGGTAGTCCCAGCAACTCAGGAGGCTGCGGTAGGACTGAAAATTTGAGGCCTGCCAGGACTACAGAGTGAGTTCAAGGTCAGCCTGGACAACTAAGTGAGGCCTTGTCTCAAAATACGAAGTGAAAAAAAAAATGGGCAAGGGACATAATTCAATGCTAGAGAAACAAAACAAGCAAGGAAAACAGGCAAGCACTGATTCATTGATCCAAGGGGTAGAAAGGATGGATTTGCACAGTTTGCCAGGACAAATACCTACCAACCCACCCACTCCACGGCTGGACTTCCTCTCCCTATGGCCTTCCTTCTGGCCTACAGAAGGGCTTTTTCTACCAGTAGCCTCAGGCAGTTCTGGACTGAACGCTTTGGCCCTTTACCAAAGAAGAAAAGAAGTCTTCCCCATTCCATTTAAAACAAAACAGAGGTGGACTTGGAGCGCTCCCTCTTCCAGGTGGGGCCAGGCAGGGTACTTGTGTTTGTTGACCATTTGGATCAAGGAGTTAGAGTTGGAGAAAAAGTTGCCCTGTGTATGAAGAGAGGTGGTAGATTCAGCAAATAAAACCAGGCAAGCCAATACAGTTATGGGATTTTTTTTTCCTAGAATGAGGGTCTACTGTGTCTTACAATTGCCAAAGGGATCCCTGCCCAAAAGTGTCCTCTTAGAAGGAACTGTTATGGCTGTCAGTTCAATTCCCTCATTTTTTTGCTGCAGAGAAGCCTGAGGGCAGAGAGTTTAAAAGATTTGCCTAGAATGGCACAATGGAGGTTGGACTCCAACATGTGGAAGGATCACTTCAGGGAGATCATGTGATAGGGAAGCTTCGCAACCTAATCAAAAGGTCAGAATCAAAACAAGTTTTAAAAAAATGTATTTTGGGCCGGGCGTGGTGGCGCACACCTTTAATCCCAGCACTTGGGAGGCAGAGGTAGGAGGATCGCCATGAGTTCAAGGCCACCCTGAGACACCATAGTGAATTCCAGGTCAGCCTGGGCTAGAGACCCTACCTTGAAAAAGCAAAAAAAAAATATAGATAGATAGATAGATGGATAGATAGATAGATAGATAGATAGATAGATAGATAGATAGATAGATGGCTGGAGAGATGGCTTAGCGGTTAAGTGCTTGCCTGTGAAGGCTAAGAACCCTGGTTCAAGTCTCAATTCCCCAGGACCCACGTAAGCCAGATACACAAGGTGGATCATGCATCTGGAGTTCATTTGCAGTAGCTGGAAGTCCTGGCGTGCCCATATTTTCTCTCTCTCTCTCTCTCTCTCTCTCTCTCTCTCTCTCTACCTCTTTCTCTGTCTGTCTGTCACACGCAAATAAATAAAAATAAACAAAATTTAAATTTTTTATTTTTATTTATGTGAGAAAGGCAGATAGAGAGAATGGACACGCCAAGGCCTCCAACTACTGCAAACAAACTCCAAACACATGTGTCCTGGGAAATTGAACCTGGGTCCTTTGGCTTTGCAAGCAAGCACCTTAACCTCTAAGCCATCTCTCCAGCCCCAAGCAAGCTTTTAAGAAAGGGAAGAATGGTGGAAACCAACTGCCCTCTAACTGGACTGCAGGCCCGCTCCATGGGAGGAAACACATCCCTGATACTGAAAACTTAAAACAGGGGTAGCCATGAGTCCTGGGGGTGTAACATCTGCTGCTGTCTGGCTAAATGTATATACTATGCTCATCAAACCACCCAGTAAGCCCTTCTCTTAACGTTCATGCCCTTATATTAATGCTACTCTCACTTTTGGTAGAGAACCTTCTCTTTTCAGATGGCAGTGATCTTGGAATGACTCTGGAGGCATCATGGTGCTGGAAAAAAGTGACCAGAGAGCTCAGTGTTATGTCTCTATCACAACTTCCAAGGCTCAGGGTCCATTGAGGAAGAGGTGGCAGAAAGAACATAAGAGCCAAAGGAAGAGTAGGACTCCTTACAATGTGCTCCCCCCAGACACAAAATGGCCTGGATATCCATGGCCTCACAGTGCCCGACACTACCTACACTCACTAAGAGTTTGAAGCCATCCAGGGCTGTGCGGTAGTTTTAGGCCAGACTAAGCTGCATAACAAGACCCTGTCATAAAAATCCAAACAAAACACAGGGAGGGAGGGGAACATAGAGGAGGTGAGGTTGATTTAAAAAATAAATAAAAAGGAAAAGCTAAAATTAACAAAAGCTTCATTGGTTAAGTTCCAAGGCCCCACTGGTATTTGGACTTGTGAAGGAATTTTAAAGAATGGGTGAGGCTCCACCAGACTGGAAATGGGCAAATGTTCTGATTTTCCAAAAGAGGAATAGAGAGCTTCCAAGAACTTCAGGCTGGTGAGCTAGACCAGGCTCCAGGGCAGGCTTATTAAGGGCAGGCCCTACGAGACAGGCATTGCTTCCATTTTAGAGAAAATTCTGAGCCTGGCAACTTCCTCAGGGGAATACTCCAAACTCCAGGGTTTCTGGTTTGTTAAATCTGAATTGAAAATCTAGGGGTGACAGGGGCTGAGGGTGTAGCTCAGTGATAGAGTGTGAGGTGTGTGTGTGTGTGTGTACCTGGGATTGATCTCCAGCACCAAACAAAACAAAAACAAAGCCCAAGGATGGCAAAGTGGTGGCTCTCATCTGTATTCAACCATCAGCCTTTTTTTTTTTTTTTTTGGCTTTTCGAAGTAAGGTTTCACTCTAGTACAGGCTGACCTGGAATTCACTATGTAGTCTCAGAGTGGCGTTGAACTCACAGTGATCCTCCTACCTCTGTCTCCCGAGTCCTGGGATTAAAGGCGTGCAACATCACACCCAGCTCAACGTTCAGACGTTTTAAAATCTTTTTATTTTATTTTACTTTATTTGCAAGCAGAGAGAGAAGGGGCATACCTCTAGCCTCTGAAAATGAACTCCAGACACATTTTATACTTTGCACATTTAGCTTTACGTGGGTACTGGAGAACTGAACCCAGGTCCTTAGGCTTTGCAGGTAAGTGCCTTACCTGATGAGCCATCTGTCCAGCCCATCACACATTATAAGTGAGGAAAGGGCTAGGTTTGTAGCTCAGAGATAGAAAGCTTGTCCGGAATGGAAAGGGTCTTGGGTTCTAGGCACATCATGGTAAGAAAGCAAATAAATGGTGCCAAGTGTGGGGTGCATGCCTGTGGTCCTAACACTCAGGAGGTAGAAACAGGAGAGTCAAGAATTCGAGGTCATCATTGGCTACTGTTGCAGTCAGGTTAGCATTGCTGACAGAAATCACCCAACCAAGAGCAACTTGTGGGGGAAAAAGGTTTATTTTGGCTTACACACTAGAGGGGAAGCTCCACGAAAGCAGGAAAAATGATGACATGAGCAGAGGGTGGACATCACCCCCTGGCCAACATAAGGTGGACAACAGCAACAGGAGAGCGTGCCAAACACTGGCATGGGGAAACTGGCTGTAACACCCATAAGCCCGCCCCCAACAATACAATACCTCTAGGAGGTGTTAATCCCAAATCTCCATCAGCTGGGAACCTAGCATTCAGAACACCTGAGTTTATGAGGGACACCTGAATCAAACCACCACTTTCCACCCCTGCCCCCATAAACTGATAACTATAAATGATATAAAATGCAATGCATTCATCCAACTTTAAAACTCTCCATAGTTTTTTAAAATTTTTTTTGTTTATTTTTATTTATTTATTTGAGAGTGACAGAGAAAGAGAGAGAGAGAGAGAGAACGGGTGCTCCAGGGCATGAGCCACTGAAAACGAACTCCAGATGCATGCACCACCTTGTGCATCTGGCTAACGTGGGTCCTGGGGAAACGAGCCTTGAACCGGGGTCCTTAGGCTTCACAGGCAAGCACTTAACCTCTAAACCACCACTCCAGCCCTCCATAGTTTTGTTTTGTTTTGTTTTGTTTTATCAATCTCAATGATGTTCAAACATCCCCATAATCCAAGGTCTTTTAACTGAGCCATAATACCAAAAAATCTTAAAAAAAAAAAAAAAAAACATAATGGACAGAATAAACATTCACACTGCAAAAGATGGCATTGCTCACAGCAAAGAAATATTCAACCAGGGCAAACATTAAACTCTGTAGCTCCAAGTCCAAAAACTCTAGTCAGTGACAAATCTCCAGGTCCTATAATTCAAACCAGCAACAAGTCTCTGGAGTTTCAATCCCACCCTTCCATCTAGGCTACTGACAATCCTGGAAAACTTTATCCAGGGCCGGCACCTTTTCTTAGCAGTCATCTCATGGTCCCAGCTTCTCCATTACGTCTCTGCTGCAACCCATGGCTCATCCTCATGGCCCCATGGGGTCGCCATGCAGGCATCCAGCAAACCTGCTTCACACTGCCCACGGTCGTTTCCAAAACACAAGACCACACTGCAAACTCAATGACCCTCTCTTTACTGCATTTCTTATACTTCATAATACCAGGTGGGGTACCAATTGGTTAATCCAAGGGGGAAATAAAGCAGATTTTGAAGAACAGGGCATTCCTTCAGCATTCAGACCTCTTCAAATGACTGCATTCTTTCTGTTGTCCCAATGCAGGTCAGCTGGCCTAATCTCAATGGTTGTAGTCTCTCATACAATTACAACTAAACAGGCAGCAGTTTTGGCCCAAAGATTTCATTTTTTCTGTGCCATATCCCTTTTCACACACCAGTCCATTTCTACACACTGCAATCCTGCACAAGTTCTCAGGACACAGGCATAACAGCAAGCCTCTCACACAAACTGCTTCAATCCCAGTCCAGGCAAAGTTCTTTCTTACCTTTATAAGCCAAACTTCACAGTCCTTAGTTCTTACTGCATTCAGGTCTTCCAACTCTGACCAGAATAGTCCATCAAGCTGTACTTACAGCACTGCAAGGCATCTCTTAGCCCAAAGTTTCAAAACCTTCCACATTCCTCTTGAAAATCAGCTCCAAAAGGCCAAAGCCACACAGTCAGGTGTCTAGTAGCAAATGACCCCACTCCTAGTACCAAAATCTGTATTAGGATTCTCTAGAGGTATTAGGATTCTCTAGAGGAACAGAACTGCTAGAATGAATTATGTTAAAAAGGGAATCTATTGGATTATCTTACAGCAGTCCAGTTGCAGGCCTGAGAAGAATCAAGGAATCTGGTAGATGCTCAGTCCACGTGGCCAAATGCCTCAGCAGTCCCAAATGGCACTGAAGGCCTGAGGAGCCACTGGTTTACAATCCACATGGGTCTTCAGTCTGTGCTGGTCTTCAATCCACGCTGGAAGGCAGCAGGCAGCTCTGGCAGCCAAGTGGAAGGAAGAGGCTCTTTTCACCCAGAATTTCCTTATATAAAGTCCCCCTCTGAGAGGGGCCACTGGCTCTGGGGGAAGGGCTTATTCTGAGGAAAGTACTTCCTTCTTCAGTTAATCCTTCCTGGAAGCAACCTCAGATACCCACCCAAAAGGAATTTTTGTGGTTTACTGAACAGATTAAGTTGACAACACCTTAACTATCACAGCTACATAGTGAGTTCAAGGCTGGCCTGTGCTATGAGACCTTGTCTCAAAGACAGAGAGGGAGAGAGAAAGAGACAGAGATTACATAAATGAAGAAACATCCCATCCAGTCTGCCTTTCTGACTTACTGATGGCCCCTTGCCTTCCTTCTGCCCAACTATAGGTATTGCTATCCTCCAGGCATGAAGCACACACATGGTGTTCCAGTTCACTCAGGTTCCAGCAACCCTACTGCCTCTCCCTGGTACTGTCATCCACCTAAAGTCAGTAGGGATTTGAGTGTGTGGCCTCATTAACCCCCTGCCCTATACACACACTTACACACTATTTTATAGAGACTGAGAGAGAAGAAATGGGGGTGGGAATATGCCCCGGCCAGTGGGGAGTTGAACAAGGACCCGAGGGGAAGTTAACCTGAATGGGAGAAGGCAAACAGACACAAGAAGGAGACCGTGCTAGGTGTTTGTCAAGGCCTCGAGATTTATTCAGGCAGACATAGCTTATATATAGAAGTCAGAACTTTTTTGACAATGCTTACGTGCCTAAGGTCAGTTTCATATGTTAATCCCTCTATCAGGTGCCCACTCCACCTCGGCTGTATACTAAACAATGCTTTAGGATCAGGTGCTTACTCTGTCTAGGCTGTATACTAAACAATGCTTTAGAATCAAGAGATTAGGAGATTAGAGATCACCCTAGCTCCCAAGCTCAAAGAGCAGCTGTAGATCACGAGATCTCCTTTGTATTAAGAGATAAGAGAACACCCTTAGTTCCCAAGGTCAAAGAGCAGCTGCGGCTCCCGACAGGAATACTTTTGATACCTGACAAGAGAGCAATTTAGTGTGGCCTGGAGGATCCTGTCTATATTCTGTCTAATACCATGTACAAAGCTGGACATGCAATAGACTTGAGGGTTTTTTTTTGGGCAGACTTGCTCTATAACTTAAGCTAGCCTAGAAATCAATCACTATGTAGCCCAAGCTGAACTCAAACTCATGACCATCCTCCTGCCTCAGCCTCCCAAGTGCTAGTAGAAAAGATGTTAAACCAGACATGGCAGTTCATGCCTTTAATCCCAGCACTTGGGAGGCAGAGGCAGGAGGATTGCCATGAGTTCGAGGCAGCCCTGAAACTATATAGTGAATTCCAGATCAGCTTGGGATAGAACAAGACCCTATCTCAAAAAAAAAAAAAAAAAAAAAAAGATGTTACCCACTATGCCCAGCTCAATACCTATATTTGAAATGGAACGTAATAAAATATATAAATGATAATGTAAGATATGACATATGGATAAGGAAGTACTCTTTTTCTTTCAGGTTTTAAAAACCTGTGGTGGGGGGGGGTTAGTTGTGCTTTCTAGAGCTGGAGATGTAATTCAGTTGGCAGAGCACTTGTCTAGCATGCATGAAGCCTTGGGTTCCATCACCAGTGCAGAATAAACTGGCCATGGTGTCATAGACTTGTGATCCCAGAACTCAGGAGGTAAGGACAGGAGGATCTTTGACTTCATAGTGAGTTCCAGGCCAGCCATGAGAATCTCTCTCACAAAGAAATAAATATGGACTGGAGAGATGGCTTAGTAGTTAAGGTACTTGCCTGTGAGCCCCAAGGACTCAGGTTTGATTCCCTAGTTCCCATGTAATCCAGAGGCACAAAGAGGGTCATGTAACAGGAGTCTGTTTACAGTGGCTGAGGCCCAGCCCTGGCATGACCATTCTCTCTCTCTCTCTGCCTCTCTTCTATCTCTCTCTTTGCTTGCAAATAAATAAATAAAATTTTAATATGTGTATTTCAATAATTAAAATAATTTGTACTTGGAAAAATGTGGCGTATGGATAAACTGCATTCAACAGCTTTCAGAACACCTTGGACCGCGTTGGATTCTACTCAAGGTTGGACTGTCCCTCCACCAGCTTCTTGTGCCACCTTCAAGTACTTTCCCCTCTCAGACACACAGACCAGTAGTCTGGAATCTCTGGTGTGAAGGGCCTGCACAGCCAATTGAACTTCATCTTTGCTTCTTACCAAGATCAACCACTGAAAGGGACAAAACAAGAAGCAATGCCTGTGACATGTCCAGTGTTTGTGACATGTGCCTCCTCCTTGCCATCTGCCTGCTGTCTTCTCTTGTTCTATCACTTCTTTTTTTCTTTCTTTCTTTTTTAATTTTAATTTATTTGAGAAAGAGGGAGAGAGAAAGAGAGAGAAAATGGGTGCATCAGGGTCTCCAGCCACTGCAAACGAACTCCAGACACATGTGCTACCTTGTGCATCTGGTTTACATGGGTACTGGGGAATGGAACCTGGGTCCTTTGGCTTTTCAGGCAAGCACCTTAACTGCTAAGCCATCTCTCCAGCCCTCTGTCACTGCTTTGGAAAACATCCCAAGGCCTGAAAGTCTACAAGAATGAGAGCCCTAAGGAATCCCAATTTGACTGGGTACGGTGGTGCACACCTTTAATCCCAAGGAGGCATTGGTGGGAGGATCATCATGAGTTTGAGGCCACTCTGAGACTACAGAGTGAATTCCAGGTTAGCCTGGGCTAGAGCGAGACCAGCCCAAGAAATAAAATTTAAGTAAAAAAAAAAAAAAAAAAAAAAAAAAGCCAGATTGGCTATCACACTAACCCTCAATGGAAATTTGGTTACTTCTTCAGAGGAGGGATGGAGGCAGTTTATGGGTAACACCCTCCCCAAAGTAAAAGCAAGAAATGCCCTTGAGCTTGCCCTTGTAGTCTCCAATTGGTAGTGGTCAGAGAAGGATCTGGCTTCTCCTTATCTCTTCCTGTCTAAAGGATGTTTTTCCCTCAACTCAACCAGTGTCCCTTCTTAGAAAGGAGTTCCGGGTGGGGGGAGGGAGGGTATTACCATGGGATATTTTTTATAATCATGGAAAATGTTAATAAAAATTGTGAAAAGAAAAGAAAGGAGTTCCCCTTTCCTAAAATAGTTCCCTTTCCTGAAAGGATTAAAGCTGAGTTCCTACATAGGGCCTGGCATGGGGCATGGTTGGCTCAGCCCCATTCAGAACCTATGAAAGACCCTGCCTGGCTGTCTCAGTGGGCTTTTCCATTTCGGGAAGCCCCCTCCTGCTGTAAAGGACCTTTGTCTTCCTTCCTTCCTTCTTTTAAGTTCTATCCATAATCTAATAAAACCTCTCTAAAGAACTGGAGAGATGGCTTAGCAGTTAAATTGCTTGCCTGCAAAGCTAAAGGACCCAGGTTCGATTCCCCAGGACCCAAGTAAGCCAGATGTACAAGATTGTGCATGCATCTGGAGTTCTTTTGCAGGGATAGAGGCCCTGGTACATCCATTCTCTCTCTCTCTCAAATAAATAAAATATTTTTAGCCCAGTGTGTTGGCACACGCCTTTAATCCCAGCATTGGGAGCAGAGGTAGGAGGATCGCTGTGAGTTCAAGGCCACCCTGAGATGACACAGTGAATTCCAGCCTGAACTTGAGTGAGACCTGCGTCAAAAAATTAAAAAAAAAAAATATATATATATATATATAGTGTGTGTGTGTGTGTGTGTGTGTGTGTGTGCGCGCGCGCGCACACACGCGAACACAAAAATACCACCAGCAGCACCATAAGTAAACATACTCCCGGAACCCCAAGCAGAGCTCAACCACTCTGCATACCTTCGGCTGGATTTCTAGATCCACCTCCAAATACACCTTAGAGCTGGACCCTAGGATCCACCCACAATTAAGCCCAGTTACATGCTTGAATAAAACTCCTGAATAAAGAGACTGGAGAAATAGTTTGGCAGTTAAGGTGCTTGCCTGCAAAACCTAAGGATCCATGTTCAACTCTCCAGATCCCACATAAGCCAGATCACAAAATAATGCAAGCACGTAAGGCCACACATGCATACAAGATGGTGCATGTGTCTGTAGTTTGATTACAAAGGCTGGAGGCCCTGGTCTGCCAATTCCCTCCCACTCTCTCCCCCTCTCTCTCAATCTCTCATTTTAAAAAATCACAAAAATGCTTCTGAATAAAGCTAGGCATGGAGGAACATGCCTTTAATCCTAGCACTCAGGAGGCAGAAGTAGGAGGATCACTGTGAGTTCAAGACCAGCCTGAGACTACATATTAAATTCCAGGTCAGTCTGTGTCAGAGTGACACCCTACCTTGGAAAGTTAAAAAAAACAAATTCATGAATATTGGAGGCCATCCATTCAAACTACCACATCCACCTTTGGCCTCCAATAGACTCATGACCAACTCACATTGTAAATCATATTCAGTCCAATTTCAAAGGTCCCATAGTCATTACCAACTTAAGATGGTTCCAAAGTCCAAAATCTCATCTGAGATTTAAGATCATCTCTTAGCTGTGAGTCCCACAAAATCAAACCAAATTATATACTTTCAACATATAAAGGCACAGAGTAAACATTTCTAACTGCTGTAAGGCACAAAAAGGAGAGACTTGACCAAGGCAAACTCAATAACCATCAAGCAAACATTAAATATCTACAGTTCAAGTCTGATATCATACCCAGCGACTGACATCATGACAGTCTCCAGATTTTCCAATTCCACCCCTCCAGCTGGGCTGAATATCCAGGGAAAGCTTCCATTCTGAGCTAACAGTACTCCATGGTAGCCCTTGCACAGTCCTGGTATATTAAAAAAAAAAAAAAATCTTTGGGTCTCCATGCAAACCCTGGTCCATCTTCCAATGGCTCCATTGGCCCATCAGGGTCATCATGCCCTGCCTATATGCCATGCCTCAGCAGCAGCTCCTGGAAGCATGTGCGCTTTGTAACTCGCTCCACACATTTTTGATGCTTCCAAAATCAATACTAGGTGTACAGGACACAGACATATTCTTGACACAATAAATCACAACCTTGAAGAGCAGGTTTCTTCCTTTCAGTCAATTCCTTTCAAAAGAGTCTGCATTTCATGAGCCAACGGGTGCAATAGTGGCAGGTCTGTCATGGTGGAAACCAACTGCCCTCCAATTGGACTGGAGATCTGCTCCAGTGGGGGAAACACATCCCTGATACTGAAAACTTAAAACATGGGTAGTCATGAGCCCTAGGGGTGTAACATCTGCTGATGTCTGGAAAAATGTATATACTATGCTTATCAAACTACCCAGTAAGCACTTCTCTTAATATTTATACCCTTATATTAACGCTACTCTCACTTTGGGTAGAGAATCTTCTCTTTTCAGATGGCAGTGACCTTGGGATGACTCAGAAGGTAGCATAGTGCTGGAAAGAAGTGGCTGGAGTACTGAGTAACATCTCGATCACACCTTCCAAGGCTCAGGGTCTAATGCGGAAGAGGTGGCGGAAAGAAAGTAAGAGCCAAAGGAAGGGTAGGACTCCTTACAACGTGCTCCTTCCATACATAAAATGGCCTGGATATCCATGACCTCATAGTGCCTGACACTACCTACACAAGACCATCATAAGCGGAGGAAAAGATCATGACATCAAAATAAAAGATAGACTGATTGAGATGGGGAGGGAATATGATGGAGAATGGAATTTCAAAAGGGAAAGTGGGGGAAGGGAGGGAGGGTATTACCACGGGATATTTTTTATAATCATGGAAAATGTTAATAAAAATTGAAAAAAAAAAAAAGAGTCTGCATTTCTACCATTCAGTCTTTCCTCAGACATCTTTTCCATTGTTTCAGTGTAAGCACTTGGGCCATCTTCCTTCCAAATGCTAATGTACCAGACAGTAGCAGCTTCAGCAACCAGTCTCTGTGCCAGTAATTTTAAACTTGCTTGAGGTTTTCCAACTTTAAATCTTAACATTTTTAGTTCTATTTCTTTAGCCAAGAACACTGGTCCATTACAAATCTAATCTTGATCAAACTGTGCGGACCCGGGCAGCAGGACGCAGCCAGCCCTTATGCCATAGCCCAGTGCCAGCAAAGTTCTCTGCAGTCTTTCTTTTCCCTTAGAAAGCTCATAAGCAAAGCCTCCAAATACAATTCTCTCGCCCTTAGCATTTTCAAATTCTCACCAGAATAGTTCATAAAACTTGGCTTACGACTCTGGAGAGCATCTTTGGTTGCAAGTAGCAAGTCCATGCCCATTCCTCCAAAACAAAAGTTTCAAAAGACCAATACCCACAAAGTCAGATTCACCGTGTAGCAACACCCCACACTCAGTTCCAATTCTGTCATAGTCAGCTTCATGCTGCTGGGATGAAACCAGACACAGTTTATGGGAGGAATGGCATTTATTGAAGCTTGCAGATCCAGGGCACATTCTGTAATGGCAGAAGCTGGCCCTCTTTCACAGGTCCACACAGAGAGAAATACCACCACCAGAGCCATAGACAAACACACTTCAGGAACCCCAGGCAGGGCTCAAGCATTCTGCATACCTTAGGCTGGAATTCCAGATCCACCCCCAAATACACCTTACAGCTGGGCCCTAAGATCCACCCATAATGACACCAAGTTAAAAGCTGAATAAAACTCTTGAATCTATTGGAGGACACCCACTCAGACTACCACAGATGCACACATAGCCACATGGGCAGATATTAAAAACACAGTGTTGGGCTGGAGAGATGGCTTAGCAGTTAAGGCACTTGCCTACAAAGCCAAAGGACCCAGGTTCAATTCCCCAGGACCCATGTAAGACAGATGCACAAGGTGACACATGCATCTGGAGTTCACTTGCAGCAGCTGAAGGCCCTGGTGTGCCCATTCTCTCTCTCTCTCTCTCTCTCTCTCTCTCTCTCAAATAAATAAAATAAAAACAAAGTTATCTTTAAAATAAAAAAAACCACAGTGTTGAATAGAGAAATAAGAACTAGCATAAGGACTGAAACACAATGCCTCCATGCAAATCAAAAGCACATGCCCATAAAGCAGCATTACACATTTTGCAAGAACATATGCAAATGAAGGGACACATATCAAGTGTCTGAGAATAGCTATGTGCAGAGAGGGAAAAGATGCATGGGGGTGGTGAAGGGAGAGGCAAGCAAAAGCCAGGAGTCTTCTCAGCTTATCCACATTCTGCTTCTCCCCAAACTCGTGGGAGCATCGTACTTCTCAGACCTCCTCTGTCTTATCACTGGGCAAGGATAAAAAATAACTTTGTCCAAAGACTTGTGGGTGGAAGTCACACGTGCTTATTGTAGAGCAGCAATTGAATTTGTAGTGGGAAACCGTTGAAAGCTCTGGTTCATTCCTGCACATAGTCATGAAGTCAAGAGTTGAGGAGAAAGTTCCATTAGCTGCTGTTGTAGTCAGGTTCGCCTTGCTGGCAGAAATCACCCATCCAAGAGTAGCTTGTGGGGGAAAAAAAGGTTGATTTGGGCTTACAGGCTGAAGGAGAAGCTCCACGATGGCAGGGGAAAACGATGGCATGAGCAGAGGGTGGACATCACCTCCTGGCCAACATCAGGTAGACAACAGGAACAGGAGAGTGTGCCAAACACTGGCATGGGGAAACTGGCTATAACACCCATGAGCCCGCCCCCAACAATACACTGCCACCAGAAGGCATTAGTTCCAAAATCTCCATCAGTTGGGAGCCTAGCATTCAGAACACCTGAGTTTATGGGAGACACCTGAATCAAACCACCACAGCTGCCATGTCTGAGTGAATACAGGACCCCTCCCGTAGCATCTCCCCTCATAATCTGTGTTAGACAAGCAGTTTGGGGGAGCAATAAACTCTTGTTCCAATCTCTTGGGATTTGGGGTTGTGACTGCCCTATATAATACAGGGAATAATCAATTAAATAAAACAAGAGAGGGATATTCTAGGGACCAGTGATGCTCACAAGTATGACTACTTTAACCTTATGTCCCTTAGCTGCCTCCTGCCTCACTCCAAAATGAGATCAAAGGGGAAAATACAAGGGATTTAATAGCTCAAGGTCATACAGCCTTCAGCTGGGGCATGGCAACAGCCCCCAAAAGGATGAGTTGATTAGATAGAGCCTGTTCCTGCCTGGACTTCAGCAATGTCTTCACAACATTTCTTTGGCTTTTTCATAGACTCACAGACTCAAGCACAGTGCCTTCGCACCAATCTAAAGCACGGGCCTATCAAACAACATCACACATTTTTCAAGAGCACAGCAAGTGAAAAGGACACATCAGGGCTGGAGAGATGGCTTAGCGGTTAAGCGCTTGCCTGTGAAGCCTAAGGACCCTGGTTCGAGGCTCAGTTCCCCAGGACCCACGTTAACCAGATGCACAAGGGGGCACACGCGTCTGGAGTTCGTTTGCAATGGCTGGAGGCCCTGGCGCGCCCATTCTCTCCCTCTCAATCTCTCTCTCTCTCTCTCTCTCTCTCTCTCTCTCTCTCTCTCTACCTCTTTCTCTGTGTCTGTTGCTCTCAAATAAATAAATAAATAAATAAAAATAAACGAAAAATTTATTTAAAAAGAAAGGACACCTCAAATACAACCTTCCAAGACGGAAACGACAGCCTGAGGACCCTGGCTGTTGGCTTTATTACACACAGAAGTCCATCATACTCTACACAGCTTGAGAAGTGACCGAGGTTTGGTCCTTAGCCTGACCCTGCCCAACTTCTGTCATTGATTTGGGGAAAGATGAAAAACAAAAAACAAAAACAGGCTGAAAGGGACAACAAACATCTGGAAAGTAGCCTCAGGACTCAGAGATTACCAGAGGCTGTCTAGATAACTGGTTCTCAGTCTAGCCACTTGTGAGAAGTGCAAATTATCAGGCCTCAGTCAACCTTACTGACTCTGGAAGTGGCACCGGAGAATCTGTGTTTCATAAACCCCCCCCCCCCGCCCCAGGGGGCTTTGCTGCATACTGGTTAACAAAACAAAGTTGGAGACAATGAGTTGACTCTAACAGCAGTCCTATTCAACAGGGTGCAAGCCTCCCCCTTATCCTGCCCACCCCTCCACATTCAAAACTGAAAAAGAAAACAAAACAAAAGCAAAAAAAAGAAAAGAAAAGAAAACCACCTTATACTCCAAGAATATGCTATTTATCAGCATTGTGGAAAAGGCTTGGTTGTCTTAGATATTTTATTATTATTATTTTTTGCTATAATCTTAGAAAGAATGATTGGGGTGCAATGAAGCCTTCACAAAGCCAATTCTGGGCTGGGGATGGTGCAGTGGTTAAAGCACTTGCTGTTAGGTTCCCTTCAATTTCAGCACTGGGGAAGCAGGGACAGGTGGGTCCCTAGGCTCACTAGATAGCTAGTCTGGCCAAAACAGTGTGCTTAAAATTCAGTGAGAAACCTTATCTCAAAAAATAAGGTGAAAAGGGGGCTGGAGGGATGGCTTAGCAGTTAAGGCACCTGACTGCAAAGCCAAAAAGGACCCAGGTTCAAGACCCACGTAAGCCAGATGCACAAGGGGGCACAGGCATCTGGAGTTCGTCTGCAGTGGCTAGAGGCCCTGGCGTGCCCATCTTTCTCTCTCTCTCTCTCTCCCTGCCAATTTTCGTATTTCTCTTTCAAATAAATAAATAAAAATAAAATATTAAGAAACTTTAAAAAAAAAAAAGGTGAAAAGAGATTGAGGAGGACACTCAACATTAATCTCAGGCCACCCTAGACACACATGTACATGAACACTTGAACACACATGTTCCCCCACACACAAACATGCACACTTCACACACACAATCCAATTCTATTTATTTTTTATTTTATCTTATTGGTTTTTCAAGGTAGGGTCTTGCTCTAGCCCAGGCTGACCTGGAATTCATTATGTAGTCTCAGGCTGGTCTTGAACTCACAACAATCTTCCTACCTCTGCCTCCCAGGTGCTGGGATTAAAGAGGTGTGCCACCACTCCCTGCTTACCTATTTATTTATTTTTATATTTTATTTTATTTTTTCCATGCTGGGATTGAACCCAGGAATGCATGCTGAGCACTCTTCCACTAAGCTACAAAAAGCTGACTCAATCTTGAGCTAAGTAGGATGGGATCAACTAACACAGAGGAGTTCAAGGGTGACTCTGAGATAAGTTTAAACTCAGGGATCACAAAGCAGAAATTAAAGAAGAGGGCTACAAAGATGGCTTAACAGCTAAGGCACTTGCCTGCAAAGCCAAAGGACCCAGGTTCAATTCCTCAGGACCCACCTAAGCCAGATGCACAAGGTGGCACCTGCATCTGTAGTTCATCTGCAGTGGCTGGAGGCCCTGGCACACCCATTCTCTCTCTCTCTCTCTCTCTCTCTCTCTCTCAAATAAATAAGAATAAAATAAAATAAAGAAATTTAGATGATATCATACTTTATTTAGTTTTAAAAAATTACAGGGACAAGGGAGATGACTAAGTCAGTAAAATGCTTGGCACACAAGTGTTAAGACCTGAGAACCCACAGATCACCAGTACCCACACAATCCCAAACACAGCAGCACATGCCTGTAATCCTGGCATTGGAAGGCAGAGACAAGCAGACCCTCCAGGCTAGCTGGCTAGACTAGTTAGGGGAAGCAGTGAGAGACCCTGTTCCAAAAGAATAAGACAGGGCTGGAGTGACGGCCCAGCGGTCACGTGCACTTTCTGCTCAAGCATGAGGGCCCGAAGAGACCTGAGACTTTCCAAGTTCAGACCACCAGATCCCAGGTGAAGCAGCTGGGCATGGCCACCTGCTCTCATAACCCCAGTTCTGCGGGGGAGCAGAGCCCCCACGAATCTTTGGAGCAAGCATACGGGGCGCATGCATACACTACACACACCATATCACATTATACACACACACACACAAAAATTGAATAAAATAAGATAAAAGTAATTGAGGAAGACCCTCAACATGGACCTCTGGCTTCCACATGCACACATGTGTAACCACACATGCACACACACACACAAAAAGTTACAAATCTGCAAGGCTCAAAACAGGGAAGACTATGAAATGAAATCTTTCTCTCTCTCTCCCTCATTCTCCAGATATCTGGTTTCCTCTTCCAAAAGCACCTAATTTTATTACCACATTTTATTGACTTTGAAACACATCCCTCCCCATCTTAACATCTCTGAAAGCAGGGTGTCACAGAAGAAATGTCACCCAGATGGCTCTCCTCACACCGCCGTTATTGTCGCACGTGCAAGCAAAGTGTGCAAGCGCGGTTACAGCTGTGTGTTGCCATCACGCCCGAGGATTTACCTGCGCTGTCAATGCTACGTGTGCCAAATCTCATTGCTATTTAAAATGTCTCCAGAAAGACCACGCTCCGGTCTAGCATTGAAGTGAAAGGGTTCAGCACATCACAGAGACAACAGTGAGGTGTAAACCCGAAGTCGATGAGACAGATACATACACGGTTGGAGAAATGACCCCAATTCCATATTTTCTTGCAGAGTGCTTTTCAAGAATTTTTCAGCAGCAGGCTTTCTCTGGCTGTAATGTGCACACAAATCCTCCAGGACCTAGAGAAGATGCAGGTTCCGGTTCAGTAAGTCAGAAGCTGCTATGGCTGTAATCAGCCCCTGGTAATATTGATGCTGGTGGTCCACTCTGATAAGCCAAGTGTGGAAAGTCCACAGAGCAGATGGAGAGATGCTACATGGTGAAACCCACGCAAAGGGCTTGCCTGTATCACAACAGACAGAACAGCTGTGGTTCGCTTTTTTTTTTTTAATTATTTATTTATTTATTTGAGAGCAACAGACACAGAGAGAAAGACAGATAGAGGGAGAGAGAGAGAATGGGCGCACCAGGGCTTCCAGCCTCTGCAAACGAACTCCAGACGTGTGCGCCCCCTTGTGCATCTGGCTAACGTGGGACCTGGGGAACCGAGCCTCGAACCGGGGTCCTTAGGCTTCACAGGCAAGCGCTTAACCGCTAAGCCATCTCTCCAGCCCTCGCTTTTTTTTTTTAAGATAGTCTCCTGTAGCTCAGGCTGACTATGAAGTAGCTAGGTAATTGAGTCTAGCCTTCAGTTCCTGATCCTCCTGCCTCCACTTCCAGAGTGCTGGGATGCCTGGCATGCGACAACACACTTAGCTTCCTTCCTTCTTTCCTTCCTTCCTTCCTTCTTTCCTTCCTTCCTTCCCTCCCTCCACTTCCTTCTCTTTCTCTCTCCCTCTCTTCCTTCTTTCCTTCCTTTCTTTCCAAAGTAGGGTCTCATTTTAGCTCAGGCTGACCTGGAATTCACATGTGGTCCCAGGCTGGCCTCAAATTCATGTTTATCCTCTTACTTCTGCCTCCCAGATGCTGGGATTGAAGGCGTGCGCCACCAAGCCCGGTTTAGCTTGCATTTTCCTAAGTGTCTACTCTTGACCTGCCGGCGCTACTAGATTCTGGGGTGCAGAGATGAAGGCGACGTCAGGCAAACTCTGCACCAGGCCAAAAAGCATCACTTGGCTGCTTGCAACATGGAGGCTTCATGCTGCGACCCAGGCTGAGGTTGCCTGGAAACTTCTCTATCTGGTCAGCAGCACCCAGGGTCTTGTTTGACTAGTGTTCTGGGACATTTTTCCACGCCAAGATGGTAATTTCATTTTTCTTTTCCTGCTTTCTTTCTTCCTTCCTTTCTTTCTTTTTTTCTTTCTTTCTGTTGTTGTTTTACGAGGTAGGGTCTCACTCTAGCCCAGGCTGACCTGGAATTTATTATATAGCCTCAAACTCATGGTGATCCTCCGACCTCTGCCTCCAGGGTGCTGGGATTAAAGGCGTGCACATCTTTATTTTCTTATTGTCATTATTATCATTATCTTTTGGGACATGCTGGTGATTGAACTTGCTCTGTTCAAGGCTCTGAAGACAGAATTCCCAACTCTGACAAGCTCACAATCTAATAGAAGAGACATAAAATGGCATATGTGGATTACGTGTTCTCTACTAGGATTTATACCAAGCCCTGCTAGGACATAAACAATAGCAGTCTTTCTAGGGATGGGACTAATCAGAGCAGAAGTAACAGGATGAGCATGTGAGTGCTGTTGGACTGGTTTTTTTTTTTTTTTTTTTGAGTCTCATGTAGCCCATAGCTTCCACGTATGAAGCTGAGGACAACATTAAATTCATGATCCTCCTGTCTCTATATCCAGCTGAGGGCTCTTAAAAGACAACCGGAATATGTCCCACAGCGAAAGCAGGAAAGGTTACAACAAACAAGGCAAGAGAGTTTGTAAAGTCACCATAACACAGTGAGCCAACATGTTGGTCCACACCTATAAACCCAGCACTTGGGAAGCAGAGGCAGGCGGATTGCTGAAAGCTTGAGGCCAGCCTGGGCTGTGTAAGGAGTCCCTATCTCAAAACAAGCAAACCATCAGCCGGGCGTGGTGCCGCAGGCCTTTAACCCCAGCTTTTGGGAGACAGAGGTAGGAGGATTGCTGAGAGTTCAAGGCCACCCCGAGACTACATAGTAATTCCAGGTCAGTCTGAGCTAGAGCTAGACTCTACTTTGAAAAAATAAAAAGCAGACTAAACAAAACCCAACCAAAGTGGGAAATGCCATGCAGCATTTCAGCAAGTGATAGCTCTGGTCATAGCTATAATTTCAGAGGTTAGTTTTGGAATGATCATTTGATTTGTTAATGCTTCCCCTACTAGTCTGTAAGGCTTCTTGTGGGTTGTTTTGTTTAAGTTGGGGGTTGAAGTTATGGCCCCCTGCATGCTAGGCACATGGTCTAGCACTGAACTGGCACTCCCACCCCGGGATCTAAGGAATGGATGGGAGCCGGGGCTGGGTCTGCTCAATCTCACCAGGTCCTTAGGGAAAGCAGGTATTCGCAGCCGGGAAATCTCTGTTTGGTGGTTGGATGGCCAGAAATGTTCAAAGGGAGGGTTGGAGAGATAGCTCAGCTAGTAAAGCGCTTGCCTCAAAAGCATGAGGGCCTGAGATCAATTCGCAGTGCTCATGTTAACTGTGGTCATGGTGGCAGGCTCCAGGACCGGAGAGGCAGAGACAGAAGCTCACCGAAGCTTCCGGGCTGGCCAGTCTAACCTAATTGGTGAGCTCCAGGCCAATGAGACTTTGTCTCAAATGAAGTGGATGGCGTTCCAAGGTTGTCCTCTGTACCACACGCACACATGAACACACACATACGCACACACTTACAATTTAGACATATGTGTTGCTTTTGGCAAATTTTACTAAGTCTTAATATATTCTGTTTACAAATTTTTTTTTTTTTTTGGTTTATTCTATGTAGGGTTTCACTCTAGCCCAGGCTGACCTAGAATTCACTATGTAGTCTCAGGGTGACCTCAAATTTAGGCAATCCACCTACCTCTCCCTCCCAAGGGCTGGGATTAAAGGCGTGCACCACTATGCCTGGCTACAAATGTATTCTTTTTTAAAGTATTTTTTAAATTTATTTGAAGGAACAAGAGAGAGAGAAAAAATGGACAGGCACATCAGGGCCTCTAGCCACTGCAAACTCCAGATGCATGTGCCCCCTTGTGCATCTGGCTTATGTGGGTACTGGGAAATTGAACCTGGGTCCTTATGCTTCACGGGCAAGTACCTTAACCATTAAGCAATCTCTCCAGCCCTGGACAAATGGATTCTTCATGAAGCATTCATGTGCTACTCACAAATAAGCATCACTTGATACATTAGGATTTTCACTCTCTTATTTATCTACACAGGGTATATTATTGAATGTTTATAAAGTATTTCATTAAAAGTATATGCTCATATTTATTGAAAACATCAAAAGAAAATTTCTCTAGAATGGGGAAATCAGAATGTTTAGAAAACTGGTATTTAGGGAATTGTTCTGTCCCCAGCATCAATAGCTGGGCTTAACAGGTCTGGATAGTGTTAGGGCCAGAAGTCACCATCATCCACAGCACTAATGTCCCCAGAGCTATTCCTGCATACTAGGTGTTGGGTTAAGCCCTTTACACTTATTAACTCATTCTCGGAGCCATGGTACGAGACCCATGTGTTGGCACTTTGGTCCTGCAGTAGAGGAAGAGACGGGGAGCCTGTGACCTGTGGAGGGACGGGCACCTGCTAGGACCACTCTGATACCGATAAGGAGTTTGGCCCCCTTCTCCACAGCTCTGTGCTCTTGGTTTTGCACGCCTCCCTCAAACGTGTTCTCACCTAGTCTGTGCTCCAGCTTGCAAACGGGAGACCTCGGGAGCTGGAGGAGCAGTGAGCATGCACGAGGCGCTGGGTTCCAACCCCAGCGCTGGGAAGAAAAAAATCAACAGCTTCTGCTTTTGGAGCAGAAACCCCAAACACCCTTTCTGGTTTTGTTTGTTTGTTGTTGTTGTTGTTTGAGGTAGGGTTTCACTCTAGCCCAGGCTGACCTGGAATTTGCTGTGTAGTCTCAGGCTGGCCTCAAACTCATCACGATCCTCCTCCTCCGCCTCCCGAGTGCTGGGGTTAAAGGCGTGCGCCACCACACCCAGCTACCGAACACCCTTTCTGCACCCCAGTGGCCCTCCCACCCTCCCCCACCGCTCATCCATCTAAATCCTTGCACCCAGTGCCACCTTCTCTATGAAGACTTCCAGCTCCCCTCCTGCTAGGATAACCCGTCTTTCTCCATTCGCCCTGAGCCATTGCTTTGCCCTACACTGACCCAAGCACTTGTGTCCCAGTGTGCTTTTAGGCCCATGCCAGTCACGAGATGAGTGCCAAGGGCCCTACCTATACCCATGCCAGTCACGAGATGAGTGCCAAGGGCCCTGCCTATACCCGTTCTGATCCTTGCTCTCCCAACCCCACTGAGTTGACCAAGAGTGAGTGGAGAGGGCAGGCAGCAGGAGGCATAGAGTCCCTCTGGAGGTGACAGCCCACCCTGTCAGAGCTCTCCCTGACACCCTGAGTGAGCTGACTTTGATACTGGAAACAGAGCGGGGGTTGAAGGCAACCAGGAAGGATGTGTGGTTGGGGTACATGGGTATGTTCACCTGTGACCCCCCTCGCCCTTGTGTCTTTTTTCCATCCCTCCACACGTGCAGGAAGTGGGCTCTGGGCTAGCTGACTCTGGGCAGGGCTATGATAGTGCATTAAATAAAAGTGACCCACAAGGGGCTGGAGAGATGGCTTAGCGGTTAAGGCATTTACCTGCGAAGCCTAAGGACCCCAGTTTGATTCTCTAGGACCCAATGTAAGCCAGATGCACAAGGGGGCACATGTATCTGGAATTCATTTGCAGTGGTTCTCTCTCTCTCTTTCTCTCTCTCTCTCTCAAATAAATCAACAAATATATTTTTTAAAAAGTGGCCCACAGGGCTGGAGAGATGGCTTAGCGGTTAAGCGCTTGCCTGTGAAGCCTAAGGACCCCGGTTCGAGGCTCGGTTCCCCAGGACCCACGTTAGCCAGATGCACAAGGGGGCGCACGTGTCTGGAGTTCGTTTGCAGTGGCTGGAAGCCCTGGCGCACCCATTCTCTCTCTCCCTCTATCGGTCTTTCTCTCTGTGCCTGTCGCTCTCAAATAAATAAATAAATAAAATTTAAAAAAAAAAAAACATTAAAAAGTGGCCCACAAAATGCGAGCCGTGTTTCTGGACTGTTTCCTGAGGTCTGGCTCACTGTTCCGAGGCAGAGAGGACTTTCGGAAGAGACAAAGGGACTTGAAGAAAGGGCAAGGGACCAGGTACCCACTCCTCGGGGGATGGGAGCAGAGTGAGGCCATGGTTCCCAGGAGCAGAACAGACCTTGCCTGGCTCCCTGGTGGCCACTAGGAGTCACACAGGTGACCTGAGGGAAAGACAAAGCAGAATCTCTAGGTGAGAGCTGGGAGTTTAGATGGAGCTTGCAGAGGCTCTGCCTACGCCCTCCCTCCCCCGTGAACATGAACATGTGGCCAGCGATGAAATGGAGTGGCCCAGCCCAAGACTTAAGAACCAGAGGCGTTACGGGGCTGCGGGGCAGGAGGCATAAGGAGCATATCTCCAGGAATCTGGGTTAATCTCCCCCCAGTCTAATAGACTAGCGAAGCTAAACCTCATGAGCACCTAAACTTGTAAACTGAGGCTTCTGCCAGCTGCACACATTCTCACGCTGCGAGTCCTGGGGATCCAATCTGTTTCCTCTCTTGCTGGAGCAAGGGAGCCAGCAAACTCACTAGGTCCCATCTGCTGGGTGGGAGGTGCCGAGGAGGGGCTGCCTTACTTTCAGATGCCAGATGACTGGCTCCTAGGTTGCTAGCCCTGTCACTTGCCCACTTCCCTCAGCCTTGAGGGAGACCATGGTCAGCTTGAGTACCATTCACTGGTCACCGGGCTGGGGAGAGCCTGGCACAAGTGGCTAAGGAGACCAAGAGAAAAAAAAAAAAAAAAAGGCTGCAGGGGGCTGGAGAGATGGCTTAGTGGTTAAGCGCTTGCCTGTGAAGCCTAAGGTCCCCGGTTCGAGGCTCGGTTCCCCAGGTCCCACGTTAGCCAGATGCACAAGGGGACGCACGCGTCTGGAGTTCCTTTGCAGAGGCTGGAAGCCCTGGCGCGCCCATTCTCTCTCTCTCCCTCTATCTGTCTTTCTCTCTGTGTCTGTCGCTCTCAAATAAAATAAATTAAAAAAAAAATTTTAAAAAAAAGGCTGCAGGAAGAAAGCAATTCAAAAGAAGCTCCTATGTGCCAGGTCCAGGCTAGGTATTGGGGTATTCATTTTGAAGATGTTTTTTATATTGTATTTATTTATTTGTATTTTTATTTATTTATTTGCCAGAGAAAGAGGGAGAGAGAGAATGGGCACACCAGGGCCTCCAGCCACTGCAAATGAACTCCAGATGCATGAGCCCCCTTGTACATCTGGCTAACTTGGGTCCTGGGGAATTGAACCTGAGTCACTTGGCTTTGTAGGCAAATGCCTTAACTGCTAAGCCAACCCTCCAACCCTCAAAGATGGTTTTAAAAATATTTTTTAGGAGCTGGGCGTGGTGGCACACGCCTTTAATCCCAGCACTCGGGAGGCAGAGGTAGGAGGATCTCCGAGAGTTCAAGGCCACCCTGAGACTACATAGTGAATTCCAGGTCAGCCTGAGCCAGAGTGAGACCCTACCTCGAAAAACCAAAAATAAATAAATAAATAAATAAATAAATTTAGGGCTGTATAGATATGGCTTAGCAGTTAAGGCACTTGCCTGTGATGCCTAAGGTTCCATGTTTGATTCTCCAGATCCCACATAAGCCAGACACACATAGGTGAGGCAAGCACAAGGTCACACATAACCATAGGTGGTGAAAGCACCTGGCATTCCATTGCAGTGGCTGAGGCCCTGGTGTGCGCATTCTCTCTCTCGCTTTCTCTCTCTCTCTCTCACTCACTCGTTCACACTTGCACTAAAATTTTTTAACAGTATTTTTTATTTTTTTGTTATTTTTATTTATTTGAGAGTTACAGAGAGAGAGAGAAAGGTACACCAGGGCCTCCAGCCACTGCAAATGAACTCCAAACATGTGCAACCCCTCATGCATCTGGCTAACGTGGGTCCTGGGGAATCGAGCCTTGAACCAGGGTCCTTAGGCTTCACAGGCAAGCACTTAACTGCTAAGCCAGGTCCTCCCGCTGCTGCAAATGAACTCCAGATGTGTGAGCCACACTGTGCATCTGGCTTTATGTAGGTACTGGGAAATTGAACTCAGGCCATCAGGTTTTGCAAGCAAGCACCTTTAACACTGAGCCATCTTCCCAGCCCTTTAAAATTCTTTTTTTTAAAAAAAATTGTTCATTTTTATTTATTTGAGAGCAACAGACAGAGAGAGAAAGAGGCAGGTAGAGAGAGAATGGGCGTGCCAGGGCTTCCAGCCACTGCAAACCAACTCCAGATGCATGCACCCCCTTGTGCATCTGGCTAACGTGGGACCTGGGGAACCGAGCCTCGAACCGGGGTCCTTAGGCTTCACAGGCAAGCGCTTAACTGCTAAGCCATCTCTCCAGCCCCCTTTAAAATTCTTTTAATTAATTAGCTACTTGGGTGTGTTCACATGGGTTCGTGTGTGTGCATGTGTGTCTGCACATATGTGCCGTGGCATGTGTGTGTAGGGCAGAGGACAACTTCTGGGTGTTGGCCCTCACTCTGCACTGTTTTCTGAGGCAGGCTCCCTCATTCTCATCGCTGTCACTCATCGCTGTGCTTGCCAGGCTATGTGGTCGCGAGGCCCAAGCTCGCAAGCTTCCAGGAAATCCTGTCTCCGCCTCCCATCTCATTGTTAACATGCCACTGCTTTCAACTTTCACATGGGTGCTAGGAATCCAAACTTGTGTACTTCAACTTCAGAAGCAAGCACTTTTTCCTCTGAGCCATTTTCCAGCCCTTCTTTTTTTTTTTTTTTAAGTATTTTTTCCCTTTTTTATTTTCTCTTTTTTTTTTAACTTTTTCTTTCAATTTTTTTTTATTAACAACTTCCATGATTATAAACAATATCCCATGGTAATGCCCTCCCCCCCCCCCACTTTCCCCTTTGAAGCTCCATTCTCTATCATATCCCCTCCCCAGCTCAATCAGTCTCTCTTTTATTTTGATGTCGTCATCTTTTACCTCCTATTATGATGGTCTTGTGTAGGTAGTGTCAGGCACTATGAGGTCTTGGATATCCAGGCCATTTTGCGTCTAGGAGGAGCACATTGTAAGGAGTCCTACCCTTCCTGTGGCTCTTACATTCTTTCCGCCACCTCTTCTGCAATGGACCCTGAGCCTTGGAAGATGTGATAGAGATATTGCAGTGCTGAGCACTCCTCTGTCACTTCTTCCCAGAACCATGATGGCTTCTGAATCATCCCAAGGTCACTGCCATCTGAAAAGAGGAAATTCTCTACCAAAAGTGAGAGTAACATTAATATAAGCATATCAACATTAGGAGAAGTGCTTACTGGGCAGTTTGATAACCATAATATACACATTTAGCCAGACAGCAGCAGATGTTACACCCCTAGGTCATGACTACCCCTGTTTTAAGGTTTCAGTATCAGGGCTGTATTCCCTCCCATGGAGCGGGCCTCCAGTCCAATTACAGGGTGATTGGTTTCCACCATGACAGACATGCCACTATTTCACCCGTTGGCTCATTTAGCCTGGGTGATCAAATATAAGGCTTGCAGTGTCCACTGTTGAGTATCTTCACTGACGATTTCTCTTTCTCCCATTGAACTGCATGCAGAATGGCTTCTTCCAGCTCTCTGTCAGCTGGTCTACCTGGAGGAGGCTATCAGCTCAGTTCCAGCAGGATTTCTCAGTGGTCTTGCAGCCCAAGTATGTGGACTCTTCAGCAATAGGGTCTTACCATCTATTCCTGGTGGGAAACCAAGGGCCTCGGCAATGGCCTGTAATGTTTTGGGGGCATCAGGGACCTCCTTGGCCAACAACTTACTGGAAGGCATCCCATCCCAGGCACTGAAAATTTTCTAGTAACAATCTATGGCTCCTGAGTGTTCCATTGTCCAAAAAAGTAGGTTTCCATATGATTTATTTATATCTCTTAGATTTTGATTAGCCCTCCCTCAACCTTTCCTTTGCTCAATCTCTTCCCCTGACCTCCCTTAGGCCTCTTCATCCCCATTAATCTATTCTTCTTCTTACATATATGCAATACTATCCTATTAAGGACCCCCCTCCCTTCCTTTCTCTTCCCTTTATATCTCCTGGCCTCTGCTACTGAGTTTTCTTCTTACTCAGACAGAAGTCCAGTCATCTGTACCCAGGATCCACATCCACATATGACAGAGAACATGCAATACTTGGCTTTCTGCAGCCCTTCATTTAAAAAAAACCCATATATATATATATATATATATATATATATATATATATATATATATATATATATATATATATACACACACACACACACACATATGTGCACCGGCACCTCTAGCCACTGCAAATGAATTCCAGATGCCCACTATACCATCATGTGTATCTGGATTATATGGGTCATAGGGAGTTGAACCTGGGTCTTTAGGCTTTGCAGAAAAGTGCCTTAACTGCTAAGCTATCTCTCCAACCCTCATTAAAAAAAAAAAAGAAGTATGCAAGAAAGCAATGTTTCAGAGCTTGCTGTAGCTGCTTTTCACTCCTTTGGGGGAAGGATACAAAAATAAGTAAAATAGTTTTTCTTTGACGTATCTCAAGAAGTTCTTATAAAACTCTCTACAAGCCAAGTAAAGCAAGGTGGACCTTCCACCCCAAGTCTAAATATCCCAAGGGCTCAAAGTGGGGGAGCCTGGACCTTTGGTAGAGGTACTCTGTGAAGACCCAGTGGGCCATGAGTGAGGAGGGAGCCGAGGCGGCACTCATGAGAAGCTATCTGCTGGGAATCTGGAACGCGTGCTCCCATGGGAGCCAGGCTATAAATGGAGGTGGGTTTCTCAGGTCAGAGGACAGAGCCAGATTTACCCAGCATTCTTCCTAGTTCACAGGTCAGACAGATGAGAACGGTGGGCCATACATCCTTCTGGTGGGACTGGGCCTGCCATGGGCCAAGATCATTCTGAGTGGAGCCCAGACTGGCTTAGCTGGAAATTAAATTGGAGAAATAATAAGGCTTGTTTTCATTGTGTTTAATAGCAAAGCTGTCATCTGACACAATTGCATATTTACATTTTACAAAAGGTGATGAAATAAATTCTAAGCTACTGCCAAATCAGCAGACTGGTCTTGGGATTTTGCAGTGGTCAAAGCAGTACTGTTTGATGTAAATACCTCCTTATCTATTAATCCCTTGTACCTGGTGTCTGTATCAAAAGGGGGGATTTGGACAAGCACACAGGAAGTATGCCTTATGAACAAGAGGGTAGAGATCAGATACATGTTTCTATAAGTCAAGGAACTTCAAAGATTGCCAAAAGGGAGGCATGAAATAGCTTCTCTCTCAGGAGGAATATCCCCATTGATTCCTTGACCTTAGACTTCTGGTCCCAGAACTATAAACCCGTAGATATAAGTTGCTGAAGCCAGTCTGCTGGACATTGTTGGAGCAGCAACAGGGAGTGGTAGCAACAGAGCCCCACCGCTCTGCTCACAGCAAACTGGACCAGGGATTTTTTTTTCAACTATTTTGTTTTTTATGTATTTGCTTTTTTATGTATTTGCTAGAGGGAAAGAGGCAGAGAGAGAAAGAGAAAGTGGGCACACCAGGCTTTCCAGCCACTGCAAATGAACTCTAGACCCATGCGCCACCTTGTACATCTGGTTTACGTGGGTCCTAGGGAATCGAACCTCGGTCCTTTGGCTTTGCAGGCAAGCGCCTTAACCACTAAGCCATCTCTCCAGCCCTTGGCCAGGGATCATAAGCAGAAACAAAAGCAGCCAGGTGTGGTAGCCACACGCCTTTAATCCCAGCCCTTGGGAGACAGAGGTGGGAGGATCGCAATGAGTTTGATTGAGGCCGCTCTGAGACTACACAGTGAATTCTAGGTCAGCCTGGTCTAGAGCAAGACCCTACCTCAAAAAAACCAAAAAAAAAAAAAAAAAAAAAAAAAAAACAGAAAGAAAGAAAGAAAGGCAGCCGCTGGCCAGTGTCCTTTGCCTCTGACATAGCTGGATGCTACTATACCTGAAAGCTGCTCCTGATTCTTTTTTTGGTTTTTCGAGGTAAGGTCTCACTCTATCCCAGGCTGACCTGGAATTCACTATACAGTCTCAGGGTGGCCTTGAACTCATGGCGATCCTCCTACCTCTGTCTCCTGAGTGCTGAGATTAAAGGCGTGCACCACCATGCCCAGCTCAGGCTATCTTTCTTAGGGGTCAGAAGGGATGAAGAAAGTGGAAGACCCTCAGAGGAGGCAGAAACAAGTTATAGGTAGGAGTGGAAATAAATGAAGAGACCAAGGAGCAAGGTGCTCCTTCTGTCATAAGAAACCTTAATTATCTGTTCAATTTATTTACTGAAACAAGGTTTCCTTATGTAGCCCAGGCTGGCTTCTACCTTGCCATCCTTCTGCCTCAACCTCCAAAACACTGGGATAACAGATGTAACAGATGCACAACTTTTTTTTTTTAATTTATTTGAGAGCGACAGACACAGAGAGAAAGACAGATAGAGGGAGAGAGAGAGAATGGGCGCGCCAGGGCTTCCAGCCTCTGCAAACGAACTCCAGACTCATGCGCCCCCTTGTGCATCTGGCTAACGTGGGACCTGGGGAAACGAGCCTCGAACCGGGGTCCTTAGGCTTCACAGGCAAGCGCTTACCCGCTAAGCCATCTCTCCAGCCCCAGATGCACAACTTTTTAAAGAAAACATTTTAAAAATCTCAACACTTGGAAGGGCAAGGTAGGAGATCAGGAGTTTGAAGTAAGCCTGGGTTACAACATGAAGACCCTATCTCAGAAAAGAAAATGAGGGGCTAGAGAGATGGCTTAGTGGTTAAAGTACTTGCCTGCAAAATGTAACTACCCGGGTTTGATTCCCCAGGACACACATAAAGCCAGATGCACAAAGTGGCACATGCATCTGGAGTTGGTTTGCAACGGTAGGAGGTCTGGTGTGCCCACTCTTATTCTCTCTATCTGTCTTTCTGCTAGGAAATCCATAAAACATTTTTTTTTTTTAATTTGAGAGCGACAGACACAGAGAGAAAGACAGATAGAGGGAGAGAGAGAGAATGGGCGCGCCAGGGCTTCCAGCCTCTGCAAACGAACTCCAGACGCGTGCGCCCCCTTGTGCATCTGGCTAACGTGGGACCTGGGGAACCGAGCCTCGAACCGGGGTCCTTAGGCTTCACAGGCAAGCACTTAACCGCTAAGCCATCCCTCCAGCCCCCATAAAACATTTTTTGTTTAAATAAAATAAAAGCCAGAGGTGGTGGTGCATGCCTTTAACCCCAGTACCTGGGAGGTAGAGATAGGAGGTTCTCTGTGAGTTCAAGGTCAACCTGGGTCTACAGAGTGAGCCCCAGGTCAGCCTGGGCTAGAGTAAGACCCTACCTCCAAAAAAAGAAAAGAAAAATAAATAAATAAAAGAAACATTTCACAGTGGAAGAGGGGGGGGAAAGTGGTGAGAACGTGAATGCTTTAATCCCTTCAAGAAGGCAGAAAAGAGCAATGAAAATTATCATATAAACCCAGCAGTGTTCCTTACTACCAAGTGACTTTGAGCAGGTTTTGTCTCCTGCTGGGCCTCAGTTTCCTACTCTGTAAAATGGGGATGATGATCTCTACCAGGTAGGGTTGAACTGTGTGCAATGCTAAGACAGACTAAGTATTCATTAATTTCCCCCTAAGCCATGGATTTTATTTAATCTGTATGAAGTATAATTTGAAATTATATTCCACGAAAGCTGGGCATGATGGTGCAGACCTTAATCCTATCACTTAGGAAGTGAAAACAGGAAGGCTTGGAGCTCAAGTTCATCCTCAGCTACATAGCAAGTTTGATGCTAGACCTGGGCTACATGAGACCCTATCTTAAAAAATAATAATTATAGGGCTGAGAAATGGCTTAGTGGTTAAGCGCTTGTCTGTGAAGCCTAAGGACCCCGGTTTGAGGCTCAATTCTCCAGGACCCACGTTAGCCAGATGCACAAGGGGGCGCACGTGTCTGGAGTTCGTTTGCAGTGGCTGGAGGCCCTGGTGCTCCCATTCTCTCTCTCTGCCTCTTTCTTTCTCTGTCACTTTCAAATAAATAAATAAATAAATGAACAAAAATAATAACAATTATAAGTAAAATTATGGGAAAGCAAGTTCTTCTCTAGAAGGTGTTCTCAGGCTGACTCTTAAACTGCTCATAGCTGATTCCCTTCCTTCATCGATAAGGTACTTCTTTTGAGCCAACTTTTTAAAATTTTGTATTTATTTATTAGAGAGAAAAATATTGTATTAGAGAGAGAGAGAAAGAGGCAGATAAAGAGAGAATGAGCATGCCTTTAGCCACTGCAAATGAACTCCAGATGCTTGTGCCACCTTGTGCATCTGGCTTATGTGGGTTCTAGGAAATTGAACCTAGGTCCTTAGGCTTAGCAGGCAAGCTCCTTAACCGCTAAGCCATCTCTCCAGCTCTTAAGTTACTTCATTTGGTGGTGGGCATTTCTGGGAAGAAGATAAATGGGGGGAGGGGTGTTACAGAGGCGACTGGGAAGTTGGGGACTCGACTCAAACTATGATGGAATTATTATTTATAGTATGAAGATTAAAAAGTAGACCTCAAGCTGGAGAGATGGCTTAGTGGTTAAGGCCACTTGCCTGCAAAGCCTAAGGGCCCACAACAAGCCAGATGCACATGGTGGTACATGTGTCTGGAGTTCGTTTGCAGTGGCTATAGGCCCTGGTGTGCCCAGTTTTTTCCTCTCTCGCTAGCCAATAAATAAATAATTTTTTTTTATTTTAAAGTAGACTTCTAATGTAGTCCATGGCAGTGAAATCATGCAGCAGCCCAGATGTTGTGCCAGGAAGTCTAAAAGGCAGAGCTGCCCTGCCCGACTTGCTGGCATTCCCACTTTGGCCTCAGGGTGGCACTGTTCCCTCTCCAACCTGCTTGTTTCTACATCCTGAAAATAGTTGAAATTTTCCAACTAGACTGCTCTAGAAACTAAGGAGTAATAGAAAGAAAGTAGTTTCAGACTGTAGTTTATTGATTCTGTCTTGTTCCCTGAAACTCACAGTTCTCATTCCTATCCATAAGGAACCCCTGGCCTGGGGCTCCAAATTCCTCACTTCCAAATTTTAGGAAATCTTCAGGCCCTGAGTTAAAATCCAAATAAAGACTCGAGTATCCTATGTTTATAATTTAAGTTATTAAGTTAACCCAATCAAAAAACTTTTTTTTTGTTTTTTGAGGTAGAATCTCACTCTATCCTAGGCTGACCTGGAATTCACTATGTAGTCTCAGGGTGGCCTCAAACTCACAGCGATCCTCCTACCTCTGCCTCCCGAGTGCTGGGATTAAAGGCGTGCACCACCACGCCCAGCTCCAATCAACTTTTAAATGAGGTATGTCTTGTCTTTCCACTATGACATACACACTATCATGACCACTTAAAAAACAAAACACCATGTTGAGCTGAGCTTCAAGATGGATGCCCGGAATCCTATGGCAAGAAGATCTGAGGTAAAGGCCAGCTTGAGCTAGAGTGAGACACTGGCTCAAACACACACACAGGAGTAGAAGGGAGTGAAAGAAAGAAGGAAGGGGGAGGAGGGAAGGAAGAGAGGGAGGGAGGAAGGTGCTCTCAGGCTGACTCACTTAAACTGCTCATAGCTGATGTCCTTCCTTCATCTCTACGTTACTTGATTGGTGGTGGGCATTTCTGGGGAGGAAGGAAGGGAGGGTGGGAGGGAGGGAAGGGAAAGGAGGAAGGAAGGGAGAAAGTCATTTTGCAATGTAGGATTTTGAGTCTCCTTGGAGACCCATGCCCCTGGCTCTCCATTTCCCATCCCTACCCCACTTCCATTCTCTCTACCTGTAAAGAGCTCCAGATGGACACATGGATACACCCAGTTGTCCTTTCAGGCCTTCTCCACCCACACCACCTGCAACGGCCCAAACAGCCTCAACAACTCCCAGGATCTAGAGTGTGAACCATGACAGTGAGGCCCGCCTGCGCCAGAGAGTCCCAGCGAAGACGCCCTTGCAGGCCCTGACATAGGACTTGCTGTCATCTGCTCTAGAGTCCCGGGATCCT
Source organism: Jaculus jaculus (assembly GCF_020740685.1). Lineage (NCBI taxonomy): Eukaryota > Metazoa > Chordata > Mammalia > Rodentia > Dipodidae > Jaculus > Jaculus jaculus. The sequence continues at coordinate 147,986,731 of NC_059104.1, forward strand.
GGTGGCTGGAGCCCAGTCTTGGGTGGGTACATAGACTCCTTCCCCTGTGGAAGGGAGGTAGTTAAGGAGGAAAAAAAACAGAGGCTTCTCTTGCCCTGGCACAAGGATTGGCAGCAGGAGAAAAGACATCCTTACTCCGCCCCACACTCAGACTTCTCTGGACTCCTGAACACTGGATTATAAGAGCCCATGTCCTTTCCTTTTCCCTCTTGTTCTGGTATGGAGCCTTCTCACGTATGTGGTTGGCACCAGCAAAGACTTCATCCATTGGGCAAGACCGCAGCTGCTCTGGAAGCCTGGAAGCCTTTCTCTCTCAGCCTTCCACTAAAATCTGCAAAACAGCAGCCTTGTGTTCAATAGAGGCACACAGTAAAGAGCAGCTAGGAAGAGGCGTTGTTTTAGAGGCACACAGTGCCATTTCTTCTTCTCTCTAGGGACAGATAATTCTGGCCTTAATGTACCCCTTCAGCTGCCCAGTCTCCAGCTGATGGGAGAGCAGGCTCTCGAAGCAGCCCCAGTGAGAGATAAGGGCTCTCTGCCTGACATGAAAAATTCATAAAGGAAGGCTAATGCTGGGGCACTTGTACAGCCGCCAAGCTGCTCTGCTCAGGGGACGGCAAGAAGCCCTAAAAGCCAAATGGAAATTTCTCTCCTCTCCGGCGTCTCCCATCGTGCTCCCTTTTCAAGTAGGGGCTCCTCCTCGCTTCTATCTCTGGCCATACCTCTTCAGTCTCACCAATGCCCAGATGCCAAGATGCTCAGGAAGAGGGGTAGACTGCCCACCCGGACCAGCTACATGGCACCCACCCAGAATCCTTAACAAAATGTGCCTTGTGGCTAGAAGAGCTGGCACAATCCTGACCACCTGCCACCCCAGACCTGGAAGAAACCCAGACTGGCTATTATGTGTCCCCTAAGAGGACACCTACAGAATACTTTCCCGTTCGTTTCCTGTTCAAACAATCGGACCAAAATTTTTGTATTTGATCGGAGCATGGTGGCATATGCCTTTAGTCCCAGCACTCAGGAGGCTAAAGTAGGAGGATTTCCATGAGTTGGAGAACATCCTAGAACTACAGAGTGAGTTTCGGGTCAGCCTGGGCTAGATAGAGAGATCCTGTCTCAAAACACACACACACACATACACACGGAGGCTGGAGAGATGACTTAGCAGCTAAGTACTTGCCTGTGAAGCCTAAGGATCCCTGTTCAAGGCTTGATTCCCCAGGACCCACGTAAGCCAGATGCATAAGGGGGCACATGCATCTGGATTTCGTTTCCAGTGGCTGGAGGCCCTGACGTGCCCATTCTCTCTCTCTATCTGCTTCTTTCTCTCTCTGTCTCTCTCAAATAAATAAAAATAAACAAAAAAATTTAAACACACACACACAATAATTTATGTATTTGGTCTAAAAGTCTTCACTCACAAGTTAGGAAAGAGGCCAGTTTCTTTAAAAAAAATTTTTTTTGGCTGGGTGTGGTGGTGCATGCCTTTAATCCCAGCACTCAGGCAAGAGGTAGGTGGATTGCCATGAGTGCAAGGCCACTCTGAAACTACATAGTGAATACCAGGTCAGCCTGGGCTAAAGCAAGACCCTACCTTGAAAAACAAACCAAAAATATTTTATAATTTATTTATTTGGCGGGCGGGGGGGGGGGGAGAAGGAGAGAGAGAGAGAGAATGGGCACACCAGGGCCTCTGGCCACTGCAAACAAACTCCAGATGCATGCGCCACCTTGTGCCTCTGGCTCACGTGAGTATTGGGGAATTGAACCTGGCTCCTTAGGTTTCAAAGGCAAGCGCCTTTACTGCTAAGCCATCTCTCCAGCCCCCAAGAGGCAGATTTTCATGTCACCATGCTGGGGAAACGGGTTTGGATGACTCAAGGGTAACAGTAAGGGTTGGAGAGTTAAACTCTCACATAGAAATGAGTCTCAGAAGTGTGACTGGAGAGCCAGGCGTGGTGGCGCACGCCTTTAATCCCAGCACTCAGGAGGCAGAGGTAGGAGGATTGCCATGAGTTTGAGGCCACCCTGAGATTCCATAGTGAATTCCAGGTCAGCCTGGGCTACAGTGAGACCCTACCTCGAAAAAAAAAAAAAAAAAAAAAGTAGGAAGGTGGAAAGATGGCTTAGAGGTTAAGGTGCTTGCCTGCAAAGTCAAAGGACCCAAGGTTCAATTCCCCAGGACCCATGTAAACCAGATGCACAAGTTGGCACATGCATCTGGAGTCCATTTGCAGTGGCTGGAATCCCTGGTGTGCCAGTTCTCTTTGCCACCCTCTCCTTCATGTGGACTCAGCTTATCTTATTGTCAAGAATCACTAACACTTCCTCCCCTTTAAAAAGGAATGTCTTCATCCTGCTTTCTTCTCTCCAGATGCAGCCGCCCAGTGAAAAGGAAAGTTTCCTCAGTGATTGCAGGCAATGAATGGAGGCTAGTTTACTCCTACGAAAACTGTTTACATAATGCTTTGCATGCTCCTGGTACTTTACATATATTCTCTGCAAAGTCTGGCTTACTACCTTTGTGTATAAGGAAAGCCAGGCTCAGTCATGCACCTGAAACATGACCTAATGAATAATTCATGCAGAGTTTGAATCTGGTACATGCCTCACTAAAATGTACATGTGACTGCTGTATTTTTGTACCCTGTCTTTGGGAAGACTTAAAACTGTATCATTTGGGAGTTATTTTTCCTGGGAATATTCATTTCTTAGGGGATATTATAAAAACTGTAAACCTGGGCTAGAGAGATGGCTTAGTGGTTAAAGTGCTTGCCTGGGAAGCCTAAAGACCCAGGTTCAATTCTCAAGGACCCACGTAAGCCAGATGCACAAGGTGGCGCATGTGTCTGGAGTTTGTTTGCAGTAGCCAGAGGCCCTGGTACACCCATTCTCTCTTATCTTCTGCTTTCTCTATCTGTCTCAAATAAATAAATAAGTTTAAAAAGAACCATAACCCTGGTGACTTAAAACAACAGAACTATATTCTCCCAAACTTCCAGAGACTAAAATTCAAAGACAGTCAAGGCTTGGTAAGCTTGGTTTCTTCTGGGGGATATGAGGGGAGACCTCCTCCTACCTTGCTAAAGTTTGGTCAGGGAATGCTCACAGGAGGCCCATGACACATGCCTGTTCTCAAGGTGGCTCTGCTGAGAGCTGGTGGAACCTTTCAGAGGTGGGGCCTATTGGGAAGTCTTTTACGTCATTGAGGTATACCCTTGAAGGAGAATGTGAAACCCCAAACTTTTTTCACTGTTTTGCTTCCTGGCCATGAGGTGAACAGTTTTGTTTCACAGTGTGTTGCCACCATGACGTGCTGCCTTGTCACAGGTCCAGAGCAAGGGAGCCCACTGGTCATGGACCAGAACCGCTAAAGCTGTGAGCAAAATCAAACCTTTCCTCTAAGTTGATTACTTCAGGTATTTCATCGTAATTGCAGGAGGCTAACACACAGGCCTCTGTCCGATGGTTGCCAGCGGCCGTTAGCACTCCTTGGTTTGTAGAGGCATCACTCCAGTCTCTGCCTCTTTAACCACATGGCCTTTCTCCCTGTGTCTCAACTTTGACATCCAAATAGTGCACTCCTTCTAATAGACACCAGTCATTGGAGGGGAGCCATCCCAAGCTAGTATGACTTGATCCTAATTTAAAAAAAATTTTTTTTTGTTTTTTTTTTTTAAGTAGGATCTCACTCTGATCCAGGCTGACCTGGAATTCACTATGCAGTCTCAGGGGTAGCCTCGAACTCATGGTGATCCTGCTACCTCTGCCTCCTGAGTGCTGGAATTAATTAAAGGCCCGTGCCACCACGCTTGGCTATTTATTTTTTTTATTTTAGAGAGAGAGAGAATCAGAGCGCCAGGGCCTCAGCCACTGAATTCAAACTCTAGATGTTTCCACCACCTAGTGCGCAAGTGTGACTTTGTGCTTGCCTCACCTTTGTGCGTCTGGCTCATGTGGGACCTGAAGAGTCAAACATGGGTCCTTAAGCTTTGCAGGCAAGTGCCTTAACTGCTAAGCCATCTCTCCAGCCCTTCCCCCTTTTCTTTTTGTTTTGTTTTTTTGTGAGGTAGTGTCTCACTCTAGCCCAGGCTGACCTAGAATTCACTATGTAGTCTCACAATGATCCTCTCACCTCTACCTCCCAAGTGCTGGAATTAAAAGTGTGTGCTACCATGTCCATCTTGGACTTCATATAATTTAACACAATTGCAAAGACCCTGTCCCCAAATAAGGTCATATTCACAGATACCAGTGATCAAAATTTGGACATGTGTTTTCACTGGACACTATTCAAGTCATTACCATTGGTATCCTTGTTCCCAAGCCATCTACTGCCCTGTCTCCTTCCTGAGGCAGGCAGGACCATAATCCCTGCTCAGGCATGTAAAGGAGCAGTGTCAGGGGTCTTTCCATAGCCACAGAGAGAGGTGGGCACACACATGCACTGAGAATTATAGGCGTTCAATGAAAGAAGCCCTGTCGGCAGGCAAAGGGAGAGGCTGGATTAGCAGAGAGGCTGGCTAGCCTGTGCTCAGACAGTTCTCTTTGGTGTCCTCAGCTGAGCCCCTGAGCACGGTGACATGGTGGCCCAAGTGCATTAGTCATCTCTCCTCTGGATGTCACGCCATTTTTGGAAAATGTGGCTGCATTCTGTGAGGTCACCATGTTTGGAGAATTTATAGTCTGAATAAACAAAGAGGCAAGATGTTTTGAGAATCATGATTCCACTGCAGATGCTATAGAGTGGAGAATGGAGGTTCATATCGACTATAGAGTTTTTATTTTTATTTATTTATTTATTTGACAGAGAAAGAGGGAGAGAGAGAGAGAGAATGGGCACACCAGGGCCTCTAGCCACTGGAAACGAACTCCAGACGCACGCGCCCCCTGTGCATCTGGCCAACGTGGGTCCTGGGGAATCGAACCTGGGCCATTTAGCTTTGCAGGCAAACGTCTTAACTGCTAAGCCATCCCTCCAGCCCTTGACCGTGGAGTTTTATAGCACTTTGTGCCTAACACCTGTTCTAAGGCAGGCAGGACCATTACTTCCTTCTCAGGCATGTAAAGGAGAATTGCCGGAGGCCTTTCCCTAGCCAAAGAGAGAAGTAGACCCACACAGGCACTGAGAACTATAGGTTTTTACCACTCAGGTGAACCCTTCACTTTTCCATCTTTCCTCTCTGGGTTCTGGGCAGTGAGGGGGGCAAACCTCAAGATAGGGACCATGACATATAGGAGTCTATAGTCATAGCCTAAGGTGTTAGAAGTGATCTGCAATTGTTAGAAAAATGAGCTCTTCAACAAGTGGGTGGATGAGTATATAGAAGAAGCAATCCAGTACGATTTTCTACCCACAAATACTGAAAAGTAGACTCTGTGTGTGTGTGTGTGTGTGTGTGTGTGTGTGTGTGTGTGTGTGTGTACAAACTGTCCCTGACAAGATGGTCTGCATTTTTTGAGCCATAGTCTCCTGTATCCCAGGCTGCCTCCACCTCCCCAGTACTGGGATTAGAGAGGCATATCACCACACCTGGCAACGTGGCCTATGTCTATGATGGGCTTTTCAGGGTTTTAAATGCATTTCTGATTTACAAAGTTTTCCACTTACAATGGGTTTATCAGAACATAGGGAGTGCCTGCGTGTGTTTGCATGCAAGGGCACAAGCCCAGTTTAAGTTATCTTCACAATTACCTCAAAATTCAGTGTCATAAAGCAACCGTCCACTGTGCCCAGGGGTCAGAAAGGAGCTAGCAGAAATGGCTGTCTCTGTTCCCTGATCTCTGGGACCTTGGCTGGAAATCCATGGAAGTGGAGGGTGACTCAGGAGTGGGGGCTGCAATCAGCTGCAGGCGTCTTCACCCACATGTCTGGTGGTTTGGCTAGGGCCTCATCTGGGCTGTCAGCCCAGACACCTACTCGTAGTTTCTGCATGTGGTCTCTGCATGTGAGGTACTTTGGGCTTCTTTAAACTAGCTGAGAGTTGGGATCCATGAGGAAGTAGCCCAAGAAAGCAAAGTGCAAGCCCATGTTTCATTTGCAGCCTTGAAGTCCCAGAGCCTCACACAGCACCATGCTATGTAGGTCAAGGCAGTCACATCCTGTTGGCTAGAGCAAGTCATATGAATAAACAACCCTCCTGCCTGTCGTCCCCCCCCCCCCGCCCCGCCCCCTGCCCAGGTAGGGTCTTGCTCTAGCCCAGGCTGACTTGGAATTCACTATGTAGTCTCAGGGTGGCTTCAAACTCATGGCGAGCCTCCGGAGTACTGGGATTAAAGGCATGTGCTACCACAGCCAGCCTTGTTTTCTTTTTCTTTTTTTTTTTTCCCTGCAAAATAACTTACCCCTTTCATGGGAGAGACCACAAACTCCCATAATCATGGAACCAGACTTTAAGGCCAGAGTTTCATGATTGGCACATCAGGTGTAGATGTGGCCCCTTTTACTCTGGAGACCTAGAACCAGAGAAACAAGTCTTTGAGAAGGAATTGGGACAGGTAACAGATACTCCATCACACAAAAATAAGAATGGGAGACAGGATAGTCGGAAATCTTGACATGTCACTAGACTGACAGTATAAGAAGTATCTTATCCTGGGAGCAAGAAACAGGGGAATGTCTCCTGATGCAGTCTTAATCCTCCTGATCCTAAAGGACAGGGGGTCCCTCAGGCCATTATCTTGCAAGCCCTTGTTTCTTTCATTTGGGTCCTTCCATTTCTTTCTTTCTGGCTTTTTTTTTTTTTTTTTAAGTGGGCATAAACCCTCCAGAGTACTTTTTTCCTTTCTTTCTTCCTTTCTCTATTTTCTCTCTCCCTTCCTTCATTCCTTCTTCCTCTTTTTAATTTTTTTTTTCTTTTTGCTTTTGTGTGTGTGTAATGTGTTTGTGTGATGTGGCATCCCATATGCTCACCAGCAGTTGGTGGGGGACACTTGCCTATCCTGGCCAGAGCAAAACACTGGGCAGCCCCTCCATCACTCCTCTACCCAGTCTGTTTTTTAAATTTTGTTTGTTCATTTTTATTTATTTGAGAGTGACCAGAGAGAGAGAGAGAGGCAGAGAAAGAGAGAGAATGGGCGCACCAGGGCCTCCAGCCACTGCAAAGGAACTCCAGATGTGTGCGCCCCCTTGTACATCTGGCTAACGTGGGTTTTTGGTTTTTGGTGGGTTTTTTTTTTTTGTTTTTTTTTTTTTGAGCTAGAGTCTCCTTCCAAATTCCAGAGCTTACACAGCTCCAATAATTATTGGATTTCTGCTTCCTGGAGGGACTAGAGTTATAGGTCATGCCCAGCTGTTTATGTAGGATCTGGAGATTTGAACTCTGGCTATCTCAAACCCTCATGCTTGTGTAGTAAGCACACTGAGCCATCTCTCAGCCCCTTTTCTTTCTTCTTCTTCTTCCTCCTCTTTTTTTTTTTTTTTTTTAGAGAGAGAGAGAACAAGAGAGAGAGAATTGGTGTGCCAGGGCCTCAGCCACTGCAATCAAACTCCAGATGTGTGCACCACCTAGTTAGTGTGCACGTGCAACCTTGTGCTTGCATCACCTTTGTGCATTTGGCTTACGTGGGATCTGGAGAGAAATGGAACATGAGTCCTTAGGCTTCACAGGCAAGCGCCTTAAATGCTAAGCCATCACTCCAGTCCCCCTTCCTTACTTAATGTGCATGACTGTGTTTGAGTATGTGTACACGTGTGTGTTTGGAGGCCAGAAGACAACTTCAGGTGTCATTCTTGTGGAATGCCATCCACTTTTTTTTGAGATAGGATCTTTCAGTGGGCTGGACTTTGCCAATTGGGCTAAACTGGCTGGCCACCAAGCTCCAGGGATCCTCCTGTCTTTGCCTCCCCAGTGCGGGCATTACAAGTGCTTACCACCACATCTGACTTTAAAAAAATATATCTTTATTTATTTATTTGACAGAGAAAGCGGGAGGGAGAGAGAGAATGGGCACGCCAGGGCTTCCAGCCACTGCAAACAGACTCCAGATGTGTGCGCCCCCTTGTGCATCTGGCTAATGTGGGTCCTGGGGAATTGAACCTGGGTCTTGGCTTTTCAGACAAATGCCTTAACTGCTAAGCCATCTGTTGCAGTCCGGTTCGCATTGCTGGTAGAAATCACCCAACCAAGAGCAGCTTCTGGGAAAAAGAGATTTATTTTGGCTTACAGGCTCGAGGAGAAGCTCCACAATGGCAGGGGAAAACGATGGCATGAGCAGAGGATGGGCATCACCCCCTGGCCAACATAAGGTGGACCACAGCAACAGGATGGTGTGCCAAACACTGGCATGGGAAAACTGACTATAAATCCCATAAGCCTGCCCCCAACAATACACTCCCTCCAGGAGGCATTAATTCCCAAATATCCATCAGCTGGGGAGCTAGCATTCAGAACACCTAAGTTTATGGGGGACACCTGAATCAAACCACCACATTCCGCCCCTGGCCCCCATAAACTGATAATCGTACATGATGTAAAATGCAATGCATTCATCTCATTTTAAAAGTCCCCATACTTTTTATCAATCCCAATGATGTTCATACATCCCCATAGTTCAAGATCTTTTAACTGAGCCATAATACCAAAAAATAACCTCAAAAAACCCATAATGGCACAGAATAAATATTCACACTGCAAAAGATGGCATTGGGCATAGCAAAGAAACATTCAACCAATACAAGATTTAAAACAGCCAGGGCAAACATCAAACTCTGTAGCTTCAAGTCCAGCAACTCTAGCCAGTGACAAATCTTCAAGTCCGATAATTCTAACCAGCAACAAGTCTCTGGCATTCCAATTCCGTCCCTCCAGCTAGGCTACTCACAGTCCTGAAAAACTTCATCGGGGCCGGCAGCTCCTCGGCAGCCATCTCATGGTCCCGGCATCTCCACTGGGTCTCCACTGCAAGCCACGGTTCATCCTCATGGCCCCATGGGGTCTCTATGCAGGCAACCAGCAAACCTGCTTCACATTGCCCATGGCCATTTCCAAAACACAAGATCATGTTGCAAACTCAATGACCCTCTTTCCAGCATTTCTTATACTCCACAATACCAGGTAGGGTGCCAATTTGTTAATCCAGGGGGGATTAAAGCAGACTTTGAAGAACAGGACTCCTTGAGCACTCAGGCCCCCTCAAAAGAGCCTACATTCTTCTTGTTGCCCCAGCACAGGTCAGCTAGCCCAGTCTCAAAGGTTGTAATCTCTCAGTTGCAGCTGAACAGGCAACAGTTCACCCAAAGATTTTTCTTTCTGTGCCATATCCCTCTGCTCACACCAGTTCATTTCTACACAAAGCAACCCTGCACAACTTCTCAGGACATGGGCACAAGAGCAAGCTTCTCACACAAACTGCTAGCCCAGTCCAAGCAAAGCTCTTTCTCACCCTCATAAGCCAAACCTCACAGTCCATAGTTCTTACTGCCTTCAGGTCTTGCAGCTCAGACCAGAACAGTCCATCAAGCTGTACTTACAGCACTGCAAGGCATCTCTTAGGCCAAAGTTTCAACTCCTTCCACTTTCCTCTTGAAAATCAGCTCCAAAAAGGCTGAAGCCACACAGTCGGGTGTCTAGCAGCAACCCCACTCCTCGGTACCACTTTACTGTTGCAGTCCGGTTCGCATTGCTGTTAGAAATTACCCAACCAAGAGCAGCTTCTGGGAAAAAGAGGTTTATTTTGGCTTACAGGCTCAAGGGGAAGCTCCACGATGGCAGGGGAAAATGATGGCATGAGCAGAGGGTGGACATCACACCCTGACCAACATAAGGTGGGACACAGCAACAGGAGGGTGTGCCCAACACGGGCATGGGGAAACTGGCTATAAAGCCCATAAGCCTGCCCCCACCAATACACTCCCTACAGGAGGCATTAATTCCCAAATATCCATCAGCTGGGAACCTAGCATTCAGAACACCTAAGTTTATGGGGGACACCTGAAACAAACCACCACACCATCCCTCCAGCCCCATACCTGACTTTTTTATGTGATTTGTGGGAATCAAACTTGGGTATAAGCACTTTCCTGACAGCTATTTCCCAGCTCCTTCTGATTAGGTTCCTATAGTAGGCTGCGTTATTATTCAACAGTCCCATTGCCACTGCCTATGCCTGTCTGACCATAGGAGGATTGATTGTTCAGTCAGGCATGGATGGCAGACTTGGTCACCTGAGTTTTTGGCCAGTGGAATATGAGCACCTGTCAAGTTCCCTTGGTCAGAGGCAAGGTGTCCCACATTCTAAGGCATGTATGAAGCACCCTGGGATCTTAGCAAAGACCAGATTTGATTCACCAGATCTGGGTAGGTCCTAAGGATCTGCATTTCTTTCTTTTCTTTTCTGGTTTTTCAAGCTCAGGCGGACCTGAAATTCACTATGTAGTCTCAGGGTAGCCTTGAACGCATGGCGATCCTCCTACCTCTGCCTCCCAAGTGCTGGGGTTAAAGGCGTGCGCCACCACGCCCGGCCCAGGAACTGCATTTCTAACATCCTGAAGTAGCAGCTACAAACTTGTGAACCACACTAAGTAGTTAGTCTTCTTGGTAGTAGTTCTCAAACGTGACCCACCTGGAGAGCTTGGTAAACCAGATTTGTGAGCCCACCCCAGGATTTGTGACTTAGCAGGCACATGCTTTACTTAGAGCACATCCAGGCGTTACTGATGCTACCTCCAGGACCCCATTTTAACAGCCACGGTGCTAAGGTTTTGGAGTCAGCAGGCCTGAGTTCAATTCTAGCCTGGCATGGTGCCTGACCCAGTTCTGTACATGAATTCTTAGCTCTGACTATGAGCAAGAGTCACTTGGAAAATTAAACCATCCACATGTTCTGGCCCAAATCCAGTGAAGTCAGGAAAACCGAGAGAGAGCCCCAGGGCTGCTCTTTTAACAACTTCTTAGGTATTTCAAAGGTGTCAGCAGGTAGAAATCACTAAAACACTTGAAGCACTGGACATGAGGCAAACCCCTAGAGTGGCTGCTGTTATCACTTTGCTTTTTTTAAGAATATATATATTTTGGGCTGGAGAGATGGCTTAGCGGTTGAGCGCTTGCCTGTGAAGCCTAAGGACCCCGGTTCGAGGCTCGGTTCCCCAGGTCCCACGTTAGCCAGATGCACAAGGGGGCGCACGCGTCTGGAGTTCGTTTGCAGAGGCTGGAAGCCCTGGCACGCCCATTCTCTCTCTCTCCCTCTATCTGTCTTTCTCTCTGTGTCTGTCGCTCTCAAATAAATAAATAATAAAAAAAAATTAAAAAAAAAAGAATATATATATTTTATTTTGCAAGGAGAGAGGGAGAGAGAGGAGAAAATATGAGAATAAGCACACGAGGGCCTCTCAGTCCTGCAAATGAACTCTAGATGCATGGACCACTTTGTGCATCTGGCTTTCCATGGGTACTGGGGGACAGAACCCAGGCCATCAGACTTTCTGGCAAGCACCTTTAACTGCTGAGCCATCTCTCTAGCCCCACTCTGCATTTTAATTGATGTCACTATTTGCACTTATTTATTTATTTATTTATTGTTTTTTGTTTTGTTTTTCGAGGTAGGGTCTCACTCTAGCTCAGGCTGACCTAAAAATTCACTCTGTAGTCTCAGGGTGGCCTTGAACTCACAGCGATCCTCCTACTTCTGCCTCCTGAGTACTGGTATTAAAAGTGTGTGTCACCATGCCTGGCTTTTTTTTTTTTTTGCACTTATTTATGATGGACAATATTATAATTTTGTTTTGAGACAGGGACTCTTTTGTAACTTAGGCTGACATCAAAGTCACAATCCTTCTGTCTCTGCCTCCAGAGCACTGGGATTATAGGTGTGCACCACCGTGCCTGGCTCAGTATTTTAATTAGACATATGCATATAATATACACTGATTAAGTCATGGTAATAAGCACTTCTATCTTCAATATTGGCATTTCTGTGTTGGGAACCTTCAGGCTCTTCTCTAATTATTTTGAAGTGTAAAGTAATAGTTATAGATGATAGTAAGCTTAGGGTACTATGGAACACTGGAACGGCTCCCCCAACTAGATTTTGATACCCATTACACACCCTGTTTTATCCCCCTCCACACACAAACCTCCAGTGACTTCGAGTCTACTGTTGATACTTCCATGTGATCAACTCTTTCAGCTTCCACAGATAAGAAAAGGAAAAAAAAAAAAAAAAAACCCACCAGGCTAGAGAGATGACTTTGCAATTAGGAAGATTTCCGGCAGAGCCCCAGAACCCAGTACCCACATAAGCCAGGTGCACATGGTGGCACATGCATTTGGAGTTCATTTGTAGTGACTAGAGGCCCTGGGGTACCCATTCTCTCTCTCAAATAAATAAATAAAATGTATATTTAAAGCAAAGGACAAACGTCAGGCAACAGCAAATAGCCACTGTAAGCGGGAGAGCACTACAGCACTCTATCGTTCCTTTCCCTCTTCGAGGAAGACTTGTCCTTGGGCCCAGACAAGGCCCATCTGTCCCCACTCCTCCAGAGAAAATCCTCGCCTAACATTCTTCACCTGAACCACTGTCCCCCTCTCATCGGCGCCCTAATTCTATCTTTCTTTTAAAATGCTTGGGTGTAGCCCAGTAGTAGTAGCCTAGTATGCATGAGGACCAGGTTTAATATCCATAAATAAAATAAAAGGTGCTAGCAAGATGGATAAGTGATGAGGAACTGAGTTTGGACCCTCAACATCCACATAAATGTTGGCTGGGCACAGTGTCCTACCAGTGATCCCAGCACTTGGGAGAAACAAGAGAATCTGCTTCTTTCTCTTCCTCTCTCTTTTAAATAATTAAAATAAATAAAATATTTTTTTTGTTTATTTTCATTTATTTGAAAGTGACAGAGAGACAAAGAGGCAGATAGAGAGAGAGAGAGGGAGAGAATGGGTGCGCCAGGGCTTCCAGCCTCTGCAAACGAACTCCAGACGCGTGCGCCCCCTTGTGCATCTGGCTAACGTGGGTCCTGGGGAACCGAGCCTCGAACCGGGGTCCTTAGGCTTCACAGGCAAGCACTTAACCGCTAAGCCATCTCTCCAGCCCAAAATAAATAAAATATTAAAATTAAAAACATAGAATAACTAGGCATGGTAGCACACGCCTTTAGTCCCAGCACTCAGGGGACAGAGGTAGGAGGATCGCTGTGAGTTTGAGGCCACCCTGACACTACATAGTGAATTCCAGTACTGCCTGGGCTAGAGTGAGACCCTACCTCAAAAAAACCAAAAAAAAAAAAAAAAAGAATAAATGAATATATCATGAAAAAAAGCCAGATAATATGATGCAAGCAAGCACTTGTAATCCTAGCCTGCCTCCAGTGAGAAGGGAGGCACAGAGAATTGTCTAGCAATTTGTGGGCAAGCTAGCCTGGCAGACATAGTGGTGAACCAGAGATCCTGCCTCAAAAACAAAGTGGAGGGCTGGAGAGATGGCTTAGCGGTTAAGCGCTTGCCTGTGAAGCCTAAGGACCCAGGTTCGAGGCTCGGTTCCCCAGGTCCCACGTTAGCCAGATGCACAAGGGGGCGCATGCGTCTGGAGTTCATTTGCAGAGGCTAGAAGCCCCGGCGCACCCATTCTCTCTCTCTCTCCCTTTATCTGCCTTTCTCTCTGTGTCTGTCACTCTCAAATAAATAAAAAAATAAAATAAAATAAAAAAAACAAAGTGGAGGCTGAAGGGATGGCTTAGTGGTTAAAGTACTTGCCTGTGAAACCTAAGGACCCAGGTTTGATTCCGCACTACCCATGTAAGCCAGATGCACAAGGTGGCACATGTATCTGGAGTTCATTTGCACTGGCTAAAGGCCCTGGCATGCTCATTCATTCTCTCTCTCTCTCTCTCCACAGCAAAGTGGAAGATGGGCATGGTGGTGCATGTCTTTAACCCCAGCACTTGGGAAGCAGATCACCATGAATTTGAGGCCACCCAGAGACTACATAGCGAATTCCTGGTTAGCCTGGGCCAGGAAGTGAGACCCTACCTCAAAAAGCAAAGATTAAAAATTTAAAAAAAAAAAAACTAAACTAAAAATAACAAGGTGGAAAGTGAGGATCAACACCCAAAGTTGCCCTCTGACCTCCACAATTGTGCTGGGGTATGTGTGTACCCACACTCATGCATGTGAACACACACATCCCACACACCCCAAAACTCTCTGATCCCCATCATGCAGCCTTGTAGACATCCTATATCCTAACTGTGCTCACTGACATAATTTCTCAAACAAGTGGTCTCACAGGGTGCCACTTCCTAGGCTCTCTTTAACCTGTAGGAGAAAAAGCCTTGTTCCCCTCAGCCTTGACTCTAAACTTTATCATAGAAACCCTTTACATGATAAGGGTGTTTAGCCAAACCTGGAGGCGTTTTCTAGTTAATTATCCTCTTTCCATTCAATTGAGCAAATGTGCTTTAGTGCTTCCTATCACGAGGGTACAGAGATGACTAAGTTACCACCCTCGATCAGAAAGGGCAGGGTTCAGGAGCAGATATCATGCAAACAAATCAATATCACTGGTGAGATAGGAACTATGACATAAGGTCTGAATTACGTGGGCTCTTGCACAGAGCCTCACATGTAAGTAATTTTCAAATGAACAAACAAATGAAAGGCTGAGTATTGAATGAGAGAACTCCAAAGGAAACAAGGAAGGCTTTACAGATGGAGTGACCTCGCAGCAGAAGATTGAAGGATGTATAGGACTCCCGAGGGGAAGAAGTGTGTGGCTGGGCATTCCTGATGGAGACAAAGGTGTAGAAGGAAGAAACGGAATGGAATATTCCAAAAACTGCTAGTGTGGCTTGCTGATGTGGAGGGTGTGAAGGGGAAAGGAAGGAGAGGAGGGAGGTGGAGGTAAAAAGGGGACAGACGGGCTGGAGAGATGGCTTAGCGGTTAAGCACTTGCCTGTGAAGCCTAAGGACCCCGGTTCGAGGCTCAGTTCCCCAGGTCCCACGTTAGCCAGATGCACAAGGGGGCACACGCGTCTGGAGTTCGTTTGCAGAGGCTGGAAGCCCTGGCGCGCCCATTCTCTCTCTCCCTCTATCTGTCTTTCTCTCTGTGTCTGTCGCTCTCAAATAAATAAATAAAAAATTTAAAAAAAAAAAAAAGGGGGGACAGACAACAAAAAATGCTGAAAGACCTCATGTGTCTCCAATAAGAGCTGGGATGTGCCAGGCGTGGTAGTGCACGCCTTTAATCCCAGCACTTGGGAGGCAGGGATAGGAGGATTGCAGAGAGTTCAAGGCCACCTGAGACTACATTCCAGGTCAGCCTGAGCCAGAGTGAGACCCTACCTTTAAAAACAAACAAACAAACAAATAAAAAGAGTTGGAATGTTCAGCTAGTGTTAGAACTGTTTGGCATCAGGCTGTTCGTGTTAGCTTTTTTTTTCAGCCCTGGGTCCTGAACCCCACACTTTGCACTTATTAGGTGTTGCAGTCAGCTTCACCTTGCTGGCCCAAAGCATCTGATCAAAAGCAGCTTATGAGAGGAAAAGGTCTGTTTTGGTTTATAGACTTAAGGGGAAGCTCCACGGTGGCAGGAGGAAGCACGCCATGAGCAGAGGCTGGACATCGCCTCTGGGCCAACATCCGGCGGACAACGGCAGCAGGGAAGTGTGCCAAACACCTGCAAGGGGAAGCTGGCTATGACACCCATCAGCCCACCCCCCCAAATCATATCTCCTCCAGTAGGGAGCTACTCTCAAATTGCCATCAGCTGGGGATCAAGCATTCAGAACTTAAGTTTATGGGGACACCTTATTCAAACCACCTCACTAGGCAAGTGCCATACTACTGAGCTATACCTCCAACCCCCCTTTCCTGGGTTTTAACAGGGAATCAACTGATAACAGAACTACATTGTAAAACCATAGGCCTAGCTAGCATCAATGCAGACCACTAGGAGAGGACAAACCCTTTTGGGGGAAGAGAATGTGGGGAAAGGACAGTAGAGGCTGCAGGCAGACCCAGAAATGGAGGAGGAGCTCACAGAGCAGAGGCAAAGAGGGGAACAGGGCAAACTAGGAGTGCCCCAGCAGGACGCCAAGCAGGAGTTGCCAGACGCCAGGTAAAGGGAACTGAAACCCAACCACTATATGAGTCAGCTGGTGGGGGCTGGGGGGCCCTGCTAGATTTGTGCATTGGAGGAGGTCACACTGAGCCATGGGAACCTGGAGCCCCCGCATTGCCTTTGCGTGTCCTTCCTCCGGGCCCTGTTTATGTGGTCACATTCTTCTGTCTCTCTCAAAGGAAACGCACACTGAAAACTACGAAGCCATGTGCTTTTGCTCCTTCTTTTCCTGCCTCTCTTCCTCCTCCTTCTGCGTAATCTGCTTACTTAACCAGGTGTTCAAACATTGACACAAGAACTGGTACACTGAAACCCAGGTAACCATCATACACCTGCGACAATGTCCGACCCGAAGCCTATCTTGTCTCCTCTCTGGACTCACACTCTCCTGCTGATTTGAAACAATCCCAGACATTGACTCATGACACCCAGAATTATGTCACTATGCACCTCACCTCTAAAATGTGACTTTTTACAAGACATTTGTTACAATTAATATGAAGTAAAGAGTTCTTCCACACCAACCAACATGCAGTGCTCAAATCCCCCACTTGTTTAAGGTGTTTTATCTGTATACTTGTTTCCCGGAAAGTACTTGGGATTAAACCCAGGGCCCGGTGCATGCTTGGAAAGTACTGTATTTTTTTTTTTAATTTTGGTTTGTTTTTGTTTTGTCAAGGTAGGGCCTCTCTCTTTAGCCCAGGCTGATCTGGAATTCACTGTGTCTTCTCAGGGTGGCCTCGAACTCACAGCCATCCACCTACCTCCCGAGTGCTGGGATTAAAGGAGTGCCCCACCATGCCTGGCTACAAAGTACTGTATCTTAAATAAAAATGCTGGTAAGACCCACACATTGCCTCTGGTTGAACTGTCTCTTCAATTTTTTTTTTAAGTTTATAATGTCATAGGGTTCCCCCTACACATTTTCCCTTGCCAAAGAGACAAGGCATTTGACATCTTGATAAGTTCGTAGTTAAGATGATTTTCTGGTTGTTAGGAAACTTTTCACCAGAGTAGCACCTAGACACAGAAAAGTACATGCACTGTAAGTGTGCAGGCTGGATGGATTTTCACAAACCATCACGTGTGTGTCACAAGCAGCCAGCTCAGGAACAGAACACTATGCACCCCAGCACCCCCTTCAGATCCCCTCTTCTGGTCTCTATGACTCCACTGATGCCACCTGACTTTTTTTTTTTTTTAATTTGAGAGAGAGAAAGGGAGAGAGAGAGACAAAATAGGCACGTCGGGGCCTTCAGCCACTGCAAACCAACTCCAGACACATGTGCCCCCTCGTGCATCTGTGTTATTTGTGTCCTGGGGAATTGAACTGGGTCCTTTGGCTTTGCAGGCAAACGCCTTAACCACTAAGCCACCTCTCCACCCCTCACCTGAATTCTTCACACTGGGGATTCCTTTTGTTTCTTCCTGAACTCTGTGGAAATCAAATCAACAAGTTTCTTTTGTGACTGGCTTCTTGGACTCAGCATTTGATCCATGTTGTACTGATTACAACAATGGCCTGTTTATTCTAATGCTGTGTATTAGTGAGTGTATGACCCAATATAATTCATCCAATGAGGCCCAGAGAAGCCAAAAGGTTGGGCCATCCCTACCTGACTGTATTCCCCTGACTATGGATATACCATGATTCATTTGTCCATTCCAGCATTGATGTGCTATCATACCTAGCTAAAGTATCCTTTAACAATTATGTATTTATTAGAGCCATTTTACAGTCACAGGCATGACAAACAGTACTACCACAAGCCTGTTGTCCATGTGGTTTCTGGGGTTCACACTTGAGAAGGCATACTCATGATTGCCTGGATGTTTCCCCCCCCACATTTAAGTATATTAAAAACTGACAAACAAAGCCTGTACAAAAACTATCCCAAGTCACTTAACACTTTGAAACAGTTATCTTGAGAGACATTACCGCCTGGGATACCCGTTTCCCTGTGCCATGGCCACTTCCTCTTGCTCAGCCTCGACCTCTTCCTGTAACAGTTTCCCTCTTCTTAGATTTCACCTTGGGCTCAATGTCCACAAGTAATGTATCCAGAGGTAAGCTGTCTGGTAGAATAAAATATCAAGTGTTATTCCCTCAGATACTTAATGTTTCCCGCCTCACAGGTTCTGTTCAGCAGGATCATTTGCACAGCTTTAAGGTGTGTGTGCAGACTGACATCTGCACCTGTGATTGTTCCATGGACCTGTGTTCCATTCTTGTTTCAATGGTTACAGTGTCATGACTCAACTTCAAAACCCTCATGAGCTTCATCCTAGCGGGGCCGCCCCCCTTTTGTTCTGATGTACACAGAACGATACCCCTGCAGACTGACAGACTAGGAGATTTTCTTGTTTGTTTGTTTTTAGTTTTTCAAGGTAGGGTGTCACTCTAGCTCAGGCTGACCTGGAATTCATATGTAGTCTCAGGGTGGCCTTGAACTCACAGGGAGCCTCCTACCTCTGCCTCCCAAGTACTGGGATTAAAGGTGTGTGCCACCATGCCTAGCCTGCACAAGGATTTTTTAATTTTTTATTTATTTAAGAGAAAGTAAAAGCTGAAGGGATGGCTTAGCAGTTAAGGCATTTGCCTGCAAAGCCAAAGGACCCAGGTTCGATTCCCCAGGACCCACGTTAGCCAGATGCACAATGGGGCACATGCATCTGGGGTTCGTTTACAGTGGGTGGAGGCTCTGGTGCTCCCATTCTCTCTTTATCTCTATCTTTTTCTCTATCTGTCAAATAAATAAATATGAAATATTAAAAAAGACACAATGCCAAAGAAAAGCTTGTCAAATTTATTTTTTAAAAAAGAGAAAGTAAAGTAGAGAAAGAGACAGAGAAAGAAAGGGAAGGAATGAGGGAGAATGGATATGCCAGGACCTCTAGCCACTGCAAACAAACTCCAGACAATATACCACCTTATGCATCTGGCTTTAAGTGGGTACTGGCAAATTGAACTTGGGTCCTTAGGCTTTGCAGGCAAGTGCCTTAACCACTGAGCAATCTCTCCAGCTTGCCTGGATTTCTCTACATGTGTATGTTAGTGTATGCATGTGGGGGTGCATATGTGTGTGTGCATATGGAGGCCAGAGATCAACACCTGGTGTCTTTTTCAATTGCTTGCCACCTTACTTATTGAGACAGGGTCTCTTACTGAACCTAGATACAGCTAGTCTTCCCAGCCTGTTTGCCCTGGGCTTTCACCTGTCTCCACCTTCCAGCTCTGGGATTGTGGTGGTGTGCTGGCACACCCAGTATGTACGTGGGTGCTAGAGTTCTGAAGTCACACTTGCATGGCGATCATTTTGGTGACTGAGACATTTCCCTATCTCCAATTGCCTGGATTTTAATCTTTATTTTATTACATAGCACTTGTGTAACCTTAGACATATTATTTCTACTATCTGGCCTCAATTTCTTTGTAAAGTATTCTTTTGGGGGGGGCAGGTTTTCAAGGTAGAGTCTCACTCTAGCTCAGGCTGACCTGGAATTCACTATGTAGTCTCAGGGTGGCCTCGAACTCTTGGTGATCCTCCTACCTCTGCCTCCTGAGTGCTAGGATTAAAGGCATGTGCTATCATACCCAGCTAAAGTATCCTTTAAAAATTATTTATCTATTTATTTATTTGAAAGTGAGTAAAAGAAAGAAGCAGAGTGAGATAAAGAGACAGAGAGAAAAAAAAATGGGAATGACAGGGCCTCTAACCACTGCAAAGGAACTCCAGACTCATACACCACTTTGTGCATCTGGCTTTATGTGGGTACTAGGGAATCAAACCTGGTTTCTTAGGCTTCACAGGCAAGTGCCTTAACCACTTAGCCATCTCTCCAGCCCTGGTCTTTTCCTTTATGTGAGAAAGCAAGAGTGAGAGAGAGAGAGTGAAAGTGAGAGGGTGAGCTGGAGTGTACCAGGGCCTCCAGCCACTGCAATCGAACTCCAACCATGTGCACCACCTAGTGTGCATATGTGACCTCACACGCTTGTGTCACGGTGTGTGTGGCTTATGTGGGACCTTGAGAGTTGAACATGAGTCCTTAGGCTTCCCATTCAAATGTCTTAACTGCTGAGCCATCTCTCCAGCCCTGGCCTCAGTTTCTTGATCTGTAAAGTGAGGGCAGTCATATTCACCCTGCAGAGTTACAAGGATCATGTAAAGCTCTTAGAAAGCTTTTATACGTTCTAGCAGTTATCTCACCTTTCTTGTGGTAACTCCTTCATTGCTTTTTTTCTTCCTGCTTCCCACACTGTCCACTCCTTCAAGATCAAGGTAAACTGATTTGTTTTTTTCTAAAACTCATCTACTGCCATGTCTTGTGCTGTTTAATATGCAGACAACTTCTCAAAGTATCACATTAAGAAGTATGATTCCAAATCTTTTTTAAAATATTTTTTTATTTTATTTATTTATTTAAAAGAGAGAATGGCACGCCAGGGCCTCTAGCCACTGCAAACAAACTCCTGACATATGTAACACCTTGTACATCTGGCTACATGCGTGGTCCTTAGGCTTTACAGGCAAGTGCCTTAACTTCTAAGCCATCCCTCTAGCCCTGATTCCAAGTATTTTATCTACAAAACTTGGCCTCTTCTAAACCTGGCCAAATCTAGTCTATTGGCTCTTTCACCATTTTGGGTGGGGGGGGCTCAAGGTCTTCTTGTTTATTAACAACTTCCATGATTGTAAACAATATTGGTGGGGGGGGTGTTTTTGAAATAGGTCTCCTTATATAGCACTGCCTGACCTGGAACTCTCTATGCTGACTAGACTAGGCTTGAATTTTTGGTGATCCTCCTGCCTCTGCCTCCCAAGTGCCAGAATTATAGTTGTGTGCCACCACAAACAGCCTCCATTTTGTTTGAGTGTTACTGTAATCTCAACAGCTCTGAATTAGATTAAAGATTATGTGTTGCTATTATTTTGTTTTGTTTTGTTTTTGAGGTAGTGTCTCACTCTAGCCCAGGCTGACCTGGAACTCTGTAGTCCCAGGCTGGCCTTGAGCTCATAGCAATCCTCCTTCCTCTGCCTCTTAAGTGCTGGAATTAAAGACATGCACCACCACACCCAACTAGATGGGATTGTTTCCTTCCTTGGAAGTAGCTTGGAATCCTCCCTGACCCTTCCTTTTCCCTTGTATTCCATATTTAACCTGTGGGGAAATCTTGATGAACCTATCTGTGCTTACATCATTTTCCTTTTATTAAATTTTTTGTCATTTATTTATTTATTTATTTGAGAGTGAGAGTGCGAGAGAGAGAGACAGACAGAGAGAGAGAATGGGCATACCAGGGCCTCCAGCCACTGCAAATGAACTCCAGATGCACGAGCCACCTTGTGCATCTGGCTTATGTGGGTCCTGAGGCATCAAGCCTCGAACTGGGGTTCTTAGGTTTCACAGGCAAGTGCTTAACCACTAAGCCATCTCTCCAGCCCCCACTTTTTCTTCCGATGTGTGAGATGCTAGGGCTGGGACCCAGGGCCCTTTGTGTGGTAGGCAAACATTGGCCACTGAGCTACTTCCCCAGCCCAAACATCACTCTTGCTTCCAGTTCCTTTTCACTCCCACTGTCTAGTCCAAGCCCCTGTCACTGCCACTTCTCCCACCTGGCTTCAGCCTCTCCACTCACAGGAAGAGTCCTGGAGCTCTTTTCCCATCCCACTCTCTCCCTCCTCCTGCCTGACCATGCTTCTACTAGGTCTGGGACCCTGTAACCCCATCCTGTTAATGATAATTGAGGATACCTCTGGGCTGAGAAGCGGCCCCTGCCTCAGCACATCACCCAAGAAACCCCCCTCCCCCAGCAGTCACCCTTCTTTTTCCATAAAACCCTCTCTGGCTTTTTCATGTTCTTCTTAGCTTTCCTGTTCCCTGGTGCATGCACCTGCTCTTTCTCTTCCCTCTTTCCTTTTTCCTTCCCTAATTTCCCTTTCCCTCTCTGTCTCTCTTTCTCTCTTTTTCCCTCTTCTTTCCCTTCTCTCTCTCATTGGTTACAATCAAGTCTTTTGTTTTTATTTATTTACAATCAAGTCTTTTATTTTTATTTATTTATTTATTTGAGAGTAACAGACAGAGAAAGAGGCAAAAAGAGAGTGACAATGGACACATCAAGGCCTCCAGCCACTACATACAAACTCCAGATGCATGTGCCACCTTGGCTTACATGGGTACTGGAGATTTGTGCCTCAATTGGGATCCTTGGGCTTCACAGGCAAGCACTTAACCACTAAGCCATCTGTCCAGCCCTACAATCAAGTATTAAGTTCAAAAACCTTTTGGTCTTGATGCTTCAAGGCAGGGCCACAGGGCACACGACTTCTGGAATGGTGGCTGAAGGAACTCCATGAACTCTCTCCCTGGAAAAGTACCTGTGACTAGAAAAAATTGTTTACAAATCGAAACCCCATCTAAGCCTCGGAAAATTGTCCTAAGCGTATACAGTGGATTAGTATACTTTTATGTAAGAGAATCTACTAAACCTCAGAAAGTACAGTGAGAGTCCATGACACTGAGCCACAAACCACTTCCTCCTTCCCAGTCAAGCCCAGGCAGGTGAGGTCGAGAACACAGGTATGTCCCCGGGAGGAGCAAACTGCCCTCCAGCTGCCTGTTGCAAAAGCTCTACCACAGGCAGCACTGGCTGAGAGATCTGAGTCTCACTTCCTACACTTTCCTTCCATACATAGACAGAAGCTCTATCCCAGCCAGGGCATGTGGAGGATGCTGGAGCCATAGTCACTCTGGGCCCGGCTTGTTCATGGGGCAAAGACTATGCTGGGAGAGGCAAGTCAAGAAGACCAAAGGTTACTACGCTGCGCAAGGCCCTGCTCATAAAACAGGTCTGTCACTGAGATAAACGGAGAACCCCCCTACACACAGACACATGCACCCAAGTTTCCCAAGCTCCAGAGCAGTGATTTTGCTGAAAAAGAGGATGAAAACCATAAGGACTGAACTTTCCGCAGCTCTCACCAAGCAACAATATGTGGGGAGGTTCAAACGTAAGGATGCTTTCAAACATAAGAGAGATTTTGTCAGTAAACAATTAAGAGAACCCTGAGAGCTCCATTGGAATAAAGCTAGGGGCTTAGGGGCTGGGGCTGAAGCTCCGTGATAGGGGGCTTGCCTAGGATGTGTGAGGCCCTGAGTTCTATTTCCAGAACTGCAAAAAAAAAAAACAAACTTGCTAGGTGTGTGTGGTGGTGCACGCCTTTAATCCCAGCACTCAGGAGGCAGAGGTAGGAGAATCACCATGAGTTTGAGGCTACCCTGAGACTCCATAGTGCGTTCCAAGCCGGCCTGAGCTAGAGTGAGACCCTACCTCAAAAAACCAGCAGCAAAAAATGAGAGATCTTGTCTCAAACAAGGTGGAAGGCAAGGCCCAACACTTCAGACGTGTCTTTTGACCTGCACATGTACACACCATGACTGCACATACCACACACACACATATCCCAAAATAGAAAGAAAAAAAAAAAAACAGGCTAAAAGTGCATCAGAGAAAACTAGGTAGATAGAGTCAATCAAGAGTCCCTTATAAAGTGGGAATAAGCCTCAAAACTTACCTGCAAAACTGAGCCTACAAAAGGGGCCAAACTGATTGAGCAAGACTGGAACAATTTACATCCCCCAGCACATTGTCAAACCCAACAGAGCAATCAGCAGCGGGGGATAACAGATGGATCTGGATATTCATCGGGACAACGATTTAGCAGAAAGGTCAAGTAGAGAGGCGAACTGCCTTTTAAGACCGGTGGGAGATGGCTCCTTATTCATATAGTTACAAACCTGTAATCCCAAGAATCAGAAGCTGAGGCAGGAGGATCATGTTGGAGGCCCTCTCGGGATACAGAGGCAAATTCCAGGCCAGCTTGAGCTATAATGAGACTTTGTCTGAAAACAAACAACATGGAGAGAGGGACCAGGTGTGGTGGTTCATGCCTACTGACCCAGATTCAATTCCCCAGTACTCATACAAAGCCAGATGAACAACATGGAGCATGTGTTTGGAGTTCCTTTGCAACAGCAAGACACCCTGGTCTGCCCATGCATGCATTCTCTCTATGTATGCTCGCAAATACAATTCTTTTTAAGTTAAAAAAAAATCAGGGCTGGAGAGGTGGTTCAACAGTCAAGGTGCTTGCCTAATGGCTGGAGTTTGATTCCCCAGTACCCCATGTAAAGCCAGATACACGAAGTGGTGGCATGTGTCTGGAGTTCATTTGCAGCAGCTGGAGGTCTTGGCACCCTCTCTCTCTCTCTCGGTCCTTGCAAATGAAAATAAATAAATATTTTTTAAAAATTAAAGCTGCAGCTGGTTATGGTGATGCAATTCTGTAATCCCAGCACTTCAAGTTTGAGGCAGAAAGATCAACAGGTCAAAGCTAACCTCTGTTACATAGCAAGTCAGAAGGTAGCCTCAGCTACAGGAGACCCCTAAAAACAAAACAAATATAAAGTAAATCCAGAGCTGGAGAGATGGCTTAGCAGTTAAGGAGCTTGTCTGCAAAGCCAAAGGACCCAGTCCTGATTTCCCAGTACCCACGTAAGCCAAAATGCACAAGGCGGTGCAAGTGTCTAGAGTTTGTTTACAGTTGCTAGAGGCCCTGGCATGCTCATTCTCTCTCTCTCTTTCCCCCTCTTTCTCTTCTTGTCTCTCTCTCAAATAAATATATAAATGTTTAAAGCAAAGCTAAAAGCTGGGCAGAGTGGTGTATAACGAGTCATTCTAGCACTGAAGAGGCTGAGGCAGAAGGATCAAGTTTGACTCCAGCCCGGGCTACATAGCAAGACTCTGTCTTTAAAAAAGTATTTAAGTAAAACCATTAAATTATAAGTAAGTTATAGAGGAATGGATACAGAGGTAGAGCCAAAATTATGAAGGTGGTCTGCAGATGCCCCGGGATTTAAGAAGCATGCTTTGTAGAGTGCCAGTGGCTGAGGAATGAAGTTCTGACACAAGCAGTTACATGGATGATCCTTGAGGATGTCACAGTAGCTCAGGGGAAGGCATTCTCTGGCCCATGCCACTGGGCCCATCTAGGCATCTCTCCTAAGCATTCTCCACTCTGACCCTTCTCTGGACAAACGGTCTTGGATTCTCCCGCCTAGAGGCTTCTGTTCTCGTTGCCCTCACAACCCGAAATGTGACCCACTTCAGCTTATAGGCCTGCAAGGACCAGGTCAAATCTCCAAAGAAATGGTTTATCCCTCTGAATAGAGATTGATGACTCCAATTATGCAGTATTACTTATTGCTCATTTCCCCTTTGTCCCACTTCCCCACCTAGACAGGAATGGGACTTTGCTTGTAGTGCTGTCATCTCCCTAGTACGAAATTTCCGGCTCAGTAACTGTCTTGCTAACTTAACTATATGATCAAACCACAGGAGGGTCTCTGAAAGGATACAAACAGCTTTAAAATCGCTCCAGAACATGAATTTGGGCTGGAAAAGGTTTGTGAGACACTATTTAATGGCTAGGTTTTATTGACACCTTTGGAATTAATAGCAGGTAGAAGTCAATTTTTATGGCTGTAATTAAAAATGACACCAAGAAGAGGAATGAATAGTGACTAAGACATCAATCACCTGTCTGGCACTTTGAATTTATCTGATTATAAGTCTGGAACATCTTTATGGATGGGTGTGCATACACGTGTGTTTCATGACCATTTTGATGCAGAGTCCTCCATCATATGTATCATTCAAGCTGGGACCATTTAAGAGTCACCTCAGCTGGAAAAAATATTTTCCAAGACTGTCCATTTCATGATCTTATTATGAGCAATTTCACATATAAGTTCAAGAAAGCAACCTTAACCAAACACATGGTTATTTCCCCATCACTGTTTTGAATGGCCAGTGGGAAGTTTTTTCCAATAACAGAAGGAGCCAGCTCCTTGAATTTCATCCTGCTTGTCCTCTTTGGGCCTTAGAACTTCCAAATAAACAATCTCCATGATCAGTGGGAAGCTGGCCAGGAAGCACAGGACATTCTGTACCTGGATTGCCCATAAACAGCACTGGGGGTGACAAGAAAGTGACAATATTGGATTCCTCAGTCTGAATCAGGTGGTCAGGGGAATTCGGATCGACATCCAGGCTGCAGCTTTAGTAACATTCTCTCAGCCTCAGCCTCACCCATTGCCCTCACAGTGATTATGTTGATGAGGTCTAATCCCCAAAACCCTCACTCAATCCTCTGAACCCCCTTTAGGAAGGATAATCCAAAGGAAAAGAAGTGGGCGTGGTGGCAGTCGCCTGTCCGTCCCAGCGTTTAGGAGGCTGAGGCAAGAGGACCATGAATTTGTGGCCAATTTGAGCTACTCACATTTATTTATTTATTTATTTATTTATTGACTAGTTAGATTTTTGTCTCAACTAAAAACCAAATAAGAGGCTGGGGAAATGCCTCAGCAAGTAAGAACACTTGATGTGCAAGCATGAGGGCCCAGTTTGCCCTGAGTTTGATCCCCAACACCCACATAAATGGCTGGGTATCACCACACAGGCCTGTAACCCAGTCCTGAGAGGAGCAGAATCTGCAGAATTTTGGGGGCTGGCTATTCAGGTCTGGGTTCATTGACAGACTCTGTCTAAGGAAACACACAGATGAGAGATAGGGGAGGACACCTGACATTCTCTCCTGACCACCACACGCATGCATAAGGGGTGCATACACACACACGTGCATACACCACATACTCACCACATGACATGTACTACACATAAGAAAAAACCTTAATAATGTTATATATACATACATGTGTTTGCATATTTGTGCATGTATATGCATACATGTACATATTTATGTGCTCTTGTGATTCCAGCTGCTAAGGGAAAGAAAAACTTAGAAAAAAGTGAGTTAGACCTTGGAGAAAGGCTCTTAAATGGGTTCCTCTCGTTAACTAAGAGATTGGCATTTGGCAGGCGGTGTTTGAGGACTGTGCATCTATGAATTCATTTGCCAGTGACAGAATCCCAGGAGGGAAGCAGATTCAGCCACCTCCATTTCTACAAAGGAGAGCATGCCACAGCGCTACGCTTCCCCAAGGCCACAAAGCTAGGGAAGGCCGCAGCAGTACTCCAGGCCCAGAAGCAGAGGTTCCAGAGCCGGTGGTTACTCAGCCTCTCCCTGAGGATCCGGAATGGCTGACAAGCCGAGGAAATTGCTGGGCTTGCCCAGCGAGAACGAGAAGCGCACCTTCTCCACCCTGACCAAGGCTCCCAGCGTACCTTGAGGACTTTAACAGGTGAAATCCTAAGAAGGCTCTACTGAGTTAGAGCCTCCTCCAAGGCAGTAAAGTTCCAGAGCTCCAGCTGACCCAGAATGGGACCAGGCATGCTCTGTCTCCCCGTACCCATCATACAAAGATTCTGTCCTGCTTTTTAAAATGCATGTCTGGATGTGTGTGTACGCATGTGCAAGTGCACATGCGTGTGTGTGCATGTGCACACACGTGGAAGCTAGAAATCAATGTTGGGTATCTTCTTCAATCTCTCTTCCATATTATTTTTGGATAGATTCATTGAATCTGGAACTCACCAACTCAGCCAAGCCGGCCAGCAAGCTGCAGATGTCCCTCTGCTTCCACGTCCCCAGAGCTGGGATTATAGGCATGCTGGGCTTTTTACATGGGCTCTGGGGGTATGAATTCATGTTCTTGCCATGTAAGCCCTTTACCAACTGAGACATCTCCCATCCTCATCTTAGCTTGTTTTTGTTTTTGTTTTTAATGTGAAAGAGTGAGAGTGAGAGAGAGAGAGAATTGGTGTGCCAGGGTCTCCAGCTACTGCAATGGAACTCCAGAAGCCGTGTGCCATCTTGTGCCCCATCTTGGGTATATGTGTGACCATGAGTGCCTGCCTCACCTGTGCAACTGGCTTATGTGGGATCTGAAGAGTCAAACATGGGTCCTCAGGCTTCACAAGCGTCTTAACCGCTAAGCCATCTCTTCAGGCCATAGCTTTTTTTTTTTTTTTAATTTAATTTTTTTTTTTTTTGAGGTGGTGTCTCACTCTAGCCCAGGCTAGCTTCAGACTCATGGTGATCCTCTCACCTTAGCCTCTTGAGTGCTGGGATTATAGGCTTGAACCACCATGTCCAGCTCTCCCATCCTCTTAAAATTTTTATTTTATTTTATTTTATTTATTTTAGATAGTCTCATGTCTCCCAGATTGGCCTCAAATTCACTATGTGGCCAAGGATGACCTTGAATTTCTGATCCTCCTGTTTCCACCTCTAGAGTTCTGAGATCATAGGTGTGTGCCAACATTCCCAGTTCATGTGGTAGTGAGAATCAAATCTAGGGTTTTATGTATGCTAGGCAAGCATGTTATCAACTAAACTATATCCCCAGCCTACTTCTGCTTTATTTAAAATATATTTTTTATTTTTATTTATTTATTTATTTGACAGAGAAAGAGGGAGGGAGAGAGAGAGAGAGGGGGAGAGAGAGAATGGGCATGCCAGGGCTTCCAGCCACTACAAATGAACTCCAGACACGTGCGCCCCCTATGCATCTGGCTAACGTGGGTCCTGGGGCGTCAAGTTTTGAACTGGGGTCCTTAGGCTTCACAGGCAAGCACTTAACCACTAAGCCATTTCTCCAGCCCATACTTCTGCTTTTTTTAAAAAATATTTTATTTATTTGAAAGAGAGGGATTCAGAGAGTATAGGCACACCAGGGCCTCTGGCCACTGCAAACAAACTCTAGATGCATGCACCACCTTGTGCATCTGGCTTATATGGGTCTCGGGGAATTGAATCTGGGTCCTTTGGCTTCACAGGCAAGTGCCCCAATATCTAAGCCATCTCCCCAGCCCCATTCCTGCTTTTTGAAATCTGCATTACTGTTTCATTCTAGTATCTGTCACATGCCAAAGCTCACCAAGTCCTCAATCCCTGTAGGCTACTAAACTTAAAGGCAAAAGCAAGGCTATTCTGCCTCCTAAATGATCTCCCACAGAAATGCTTTGTAGAATGAAATAATATGATTAAACAGAATATGGAAAGAGCTCTGGCAGAAGGGAGGAAACGGAAACCAGAGATAAATAAGAACAGTGCTGGGAGCTGGAAAATTATAATGGATCATTCTTTAAGCCACCAAACCACAAAGGAGATGTGTACATCCTGTCATGCTCCCTCCTTTGCCTGGGCTCAGTCTGCACCTCTTTTTGAGACTCAGTGACACACCATGCTTGAGAATCCCTAAACTGGACAGATATGTCTTTTTCTAGAAGTTTGGGCAGATCCTAGGTTCCTGAGGCCAGAGGAAAAGTCCACTTGTTTAGCAATGGTGAGCTGTTTGCAGCTCACCGCAAACAGCTGCTTTTTGTGGCTAGGATTCAAGCTGGAGAACTCATCTTGGATCTCAGCAGCCATCGCAAGCATTTCAGATGTATGATGATGGCTCAGCCTCCGCAGTAAACACAGGCAGGAGGAGACCAGCATTAGCACATGTATAGCCATGTGTGTGGCCACCAACCAGCTCTATTTAAAAAACTGAAACAGAAAAACTGTGGATCAGAACCAAGTGTGCACACCCACACACATGCATACACTCCTGCACAATATAACACCCCTGGCTGGCAGTGAATCTATTTTTAAGTGATCACTTTTAAATCTATTTTAATTTACAAGTCATGTACGTGTTTATGGCATACTGCATGATGTTTTGATATATGTTTACTAGTAAAAATGACTAAACCAAGCTGATTAACATACACATTTCCTCACATACTTATCTCCTTTCTGGAAGTCTGATCTGCTTCAACAGGAAGAGTTAGGATTATGAGGAAAGGTGTCCCTTACTAAAACCCTTTGCTACTAAAACCTGAAGTTTTCTTTCTCAAGATGGAAGAGAATATAGAGAAATAAGCAGTTGGATGAGGCTTTGTTGAAGTTATATGACAACTGCATGAAAAACCCAGCAATGGCAAATACATTTTTTTCCTCCTTCATCCTGACATCCCATGGGCATGGATTCTTCCAGAGGTCTAAGGCTCTACTCAGTGAAAAGAGACTATTTCTGGGCTGGAGAGATGGCTTAGTGATTAAAGTGCTTGCCTTAGGCAGAGCCTAATGGTCCATGTTTGACTCTCTAGATCACACCTAAGCCAGGTGCACAAAGGTGAGGCAAGTGCAAGGTCACACATGTCCTCCAGGTGGCAGAAGCATCTGGAGTTAGATCTCAGTAGCTGAGGCCCTGGTGTGCCAATTCTCCCTCTCTCTCTCTAAAATAAAAGGAAATAAAAAAAGAGACTACTTTTGTCCATAGTCTGCATTGTCCCACACCTTCAGACTGGGAAATGAGTTTACAGAGTGTCCCACAGATAGTTCACATACTGATTCTGGTCCAGCACTGACCAGCCTTCAAAGGCTGTTATGTGCTCACATTCCTTTATTATTGCTATATATTTTTTAATACTCTTATTTATTTATTTATTTGCAAGAAGAGAGATATAAGAGAGACAGACAGAATAAATGGGCATGCCAGGGCCTTCAGCAGCTGCAAATGAACTCCAGAATGCATGCACCACTTTGTGCATCTGGCTTTACATGGGTACTGGGGTTAAGCCATCTCTCTAGCCCATTATTATTTGAGACAAGGTCTCACTGTAGTCCAGGCGGAACTCAGACTTGTAGTAATCCTCCCGCCTCTACCTACTACCAGGATGACAGGCATGAGCCATCACTCTCCAGCTTCTGCGCCCTCCTTGAGCCAGCCCATATTGCCTTGTCACAATCCTGAGATGGTGGAGGAAAATGTAGTGTGGCTTCAAAACTGGTGTTTCTCCTCTGGCAAGTGCCTCCTCCATTTTATCTCCTGTCCACTTTTGCAGACCCCTCTGTACCTTCAGTGGATGCCCCAGAGGAATTGCATTTCCAGTCACTAGAGCAATCAACATGCCACCACCAGCATAGTCTCCAGGCTCATAGGATTTTAGTAGCAGGCCTAATTGGATGGATGGAGGGAATGAGTGGGTGGATGTCTGTGGAATGGCCAGGCGCTGTTCACCTTACCTTCTCATCAGTTACCAATGCCACCCCCACTTGCCAAATGAAATCTTCGAGAATGCCGAAAGGTTACTGGCCCAAGGCCACACCATCAGTACACCCTTGATTCTACATTCTTGAAGCCTCCAAACCGGCAAGGCTAGGTGAAGAGTTGAAAGAGCAACAGGACAATAACTAAATCTCTAAGGTCCTGCATGTCCACCCCATTCACCCCCTTCTCTAGATTTCACAACCCACGCCCTGAACTATATAGGTGAGTCGGTTCTTCCGTCTGGACCCACCACCACCCCGCAGCAGAGCTGTCAGCTGACCTATCTACCCTGTTCCGCCCCAGAGGGACACCTTATTTTAACCCAGCCCTACCACCAAGCTGGCAAGTCACAATAGCCACTCTCTTTGCTGCCTGCCTGCTGGATCCAACCTCAACCACCACCCACCCTGTAGACCTGCTTCCCCTCCCCACCCTCATCCCGCCCCCTCTGGGGCGGGTCTTATTCCATAGCGACTAGGCTCACAGGCCGAAGGCGTCAAAAGTAGCCAATTATCGAAGGGCTCTCTGTTTAGGAGTCCCCGCCTCCACTCTGACAGGCAGCTTTAC
Organism: Jaculus jaculus; assembly: GCF_020740685.1. Classification (NCBI taxonomy): domain Eukaryota; kingdom Metazoa; phylum Chordata; class Mammalia; order Rodentia; family Dipodidae; genus Jaculus; species Jaculus jaculus. The sequence continues at coordinate 148,018,426 of NC_059104.1, forward strand.
TGACCAATGGAATGCCGAACAGGTGCCACCAGCGAGCCGAACAAATAAGAGTAGCAGCTGAGCTAGCCAATGAGCAGTTGGGTTCCTGCGGCCGGGGGCGTGGCAGAGGCGGTCGTCAGGGGCGTGGCGGCAGTTGCCTGGGCGGGGCCGGTAGCGGCGGGAGCTGCGCTGGCCAGGGGTTCCGGCGGTATATCCAGGAGCGCTGCCGGCAGCGGCGGAGGGAGCTGTGGGAGCCGGACTGTGGGCGAGTCTAGGCTGTTGGAGTTCACCGCGCGCAGGTAAAACCACTGCGGGGTAAGCTCCGTGCTGTCCGGGCATCGCGCCCTGGGGGCTTCGGGCCAAGGCCCCGAGGCCCGCGGTCACCCCCGGCGTGATCCGGACCACTGCGCCCCCGGATCCTGGGCGGGGGCCCGTCACCTGGCGCTGTGTGTGTGGGTGTCCCGAAGTCCAGCTTGCCCTGTGGCGGATGCAGACTGAACCATGTGGAGGGGAGGGGGATACGCCTTCCTGAGGGTCCTTTGTCCTCTTCTGCTCGAGGAACCGAGGTTGGGGACCACCCTGATCGCGGCCTCCCGGCTGCCATTCCCCGTCCCCTCCATGGATGCGTACTCTTGGGGGTCTCTGGGACCTGGGGAGGAATCTGCCGGGTGAGGCTTGAAGGTCCTGGATGCTGCAAACCCGGAAGAAGAGGAGAGCAAAGGGACCGGGCTTTACAGCCCCGTATTTCCATGGGCCTTCGCGTTTTGGGGTCCAGTTGTTCACCCAGGGCTAAAGGGTTTAAAGTTTCAGGGAGGCAGCTTTTGACCCACTTGGAGACACACTTTATTGCGCTCACGGGCAACTGTTCTAGGTGCTTCGTGGGTTTTCCCCACAGCGAGATCTGTCCAGCAGCGTCCGAGGCTGCTTGCCAAATAGAGGCAGCCAGAGCCTCGACCTTGGAAGTGTCCAGGCACAAGCCGGATGACAGCCACCTGTCGGGGATGCTTAGGAAGGAGAGGATTGCATGATTCATCTGTAAGGCCCTTCTCCATTCTCCGATGCACTCTGGGTGACGTTTAATGTCTAGATGGGAAAGAATACTCACGGGAGTCCACCAGGTTCCAAGTGGGTGTTGAAGTCACCCAGAATGAATTTCGAGGTGTGGGTGTGAGCAAAGGAAATGGATTATACGGGAAGACAAATAAACCACGAGGTTTATGTTACCACTGTTAAACTCCTTAACGTGAACTACAGGGCATTAGTCTTTCTGGTTCCTCTATTTTGGTCGTTTCATCTCCAGCTTGTCAGTTTCACCTGGACCAAAGACAGGTTCCAAGAACAGGCTCAGAAGAGATTTCGGCTTTGGCAGGGTCAACATGATCTGTGCCTAGAGCTTTTCAGGGGCCATTTGGTTACAACCACATTAAAGAGAGTGCAGAATAGAAGCCATCCATTATCCCCTTTCACTACATTCTGTCATTTGTCTGAATAGAGAGGTCATATTCCTCTGAAGGTCAGAACACAGAGAAATAACCTTATGTCAACTTGTTTATTTGAGTAGGAATTAGGCTTTGAGAAATCAGAAAGAATACCAGTCCATACTGCTAATTGTCAGCAAAGACTTAGGGTATTTTTTTCAATTAATTAATTTATTTGCAAGCAGAGAGAGAGAGAAGAGAGAGAATGCACGTGTCGGGGCCTCCAGCCACTGCAAACGAACTTCAGAAACATGAACCACTTTGTGCATCTGGTTTTACATGGGTACTGGGAAATCAAACCTGGGTTGTTAGGCTTTGCAAGCAAACACCTTAACCACTGAGCCATCTCTCCAGTCTGACTTAGGATTTTTTTTTCTGTTGTTGTTCATTTTATTTATTTGTCTGAGAGCGACAGAGAGAGAAAGAGGCAGATAGAGAGAAAGTGGGCACGCCATGGCCTCCTGCCACTGCAACGAACTCCAGACGCGTGCGCCCTCATGTGCATCTGGCTGACATGGATCCTGGGGAATCGAGCCTCGAACCGTGGTCATTAGGCTTCACAGGCAAGCACTCAACTGCTAAGCCATCCATCTCTCCAGCCCTGACTTAGGATATTTTACTTTATTTTAAAATTTTGTTTGTTTATTTGCTTATTTGAGAGCCACAGACAGAGAGAGAAAGAGGCAGATAGAGAGAGAGAGAGAATGGACATGCCAGGGCTTCCAGCCACTGCAAAGGAACTCCAGACACATGAGCCCCCTTGTGCATCTGTCTAATGTGGGTCCTGGGGAATCGAGCCTCGAACCGGGGTCCTTAGGCTTCACAGGCAAGCACTTAACCGCTAAGCTATCTCTCCAGCCCTGACTTAGGATATTTTAAAGCTAGAAATTTAGAGCTCATCTAACTGAGGTGGTCACAAGACTGACTGGTCATCACAGAGCCATGACTAAAGAGTTGATCTCTTGACCTTAGATCTTGCCGAGGCATTACTTGTATCTCACTCCCAGTCTTTAGCGCTCAGTGTTTAAGCTCTAGGGGAGCCCAGAGAGGTTAGAAGCACAGACTTTGGCAGTGAGTGTCTCAGTTCGAATCGTAGCCGGCTTCCTTGTGGGGCAAGTTACTTTACCTGTCTGTGCCTGTGTCCTCACTTTTGGGACAAGAATGACAATGGTACTTTGACTAGGAGATTGTTTTGAGAAGCGCACACTTTTGGAAACATTTAGATCAAAACCTGGCACATGGTAACCACAATAGATTTGCTAAATAGAATGTTCTGTTGCCCTTTAATGTCGCTTCATATCTTCCCATCATTAAACATATTCCAGATTTTATTTTAACATAGATACCTGCAGGGGTTTCTAAGTCACCCTGTGTTTTTTTTCTTTTGTATATTTCTTGTATTCAACCAGATAATTCAGTCTCTCTGATGGTTGTTATTGGCATGTAATTATATTCTCAGACACCAGTCCTTTTTGTCGTCTTTGAAAGAGCAGGAGTAAATCTCTCAAAGTGGTAGACAGTCCCCAAGGTCCCAGTATCCAGTGTCCTTCCAAACATGTATTCCCTCTGCTCAGCCTTCCTCCCAGTTGTCAGAGTGATTCAGCTTGATTATAAATGGATGAACATTTTTAGATTAAGATTTTATGAGCCACTGAATTAAGTGCTTTTCGGAAGTTCGGGGATCGTGTGTCAAATGCACTTAAGCAGGTTCCTTAGTCATTTGAGTCGGGGGAGCGGTAGCAGCAGCGCCAGGCCTGGCCTGGCAGAGACACAAATATATGACAGATTCTTGCTGGCAATGTACTTGCTTTATCTTTTTTTTTTTTTTTTTTTTTTAAAGAGATTGAAATAAACCAGACAGCAAATGCAGCTGTCTCCTCTCATTTTAGCTGAAGAAGTTCCCATTCATCCCTTCTTACTTTCGCTTTCATTTCCATTGTCTCTTAAGCTTTTGATTAAAATCACCTACCATCCTCAGTTTGCCTGCCAAGTCCCTGCTAATGGAAAGATGCCTGTCACCTTTCTCTTCTGTCTTGGTTTTCCTTTTTCTAGGGTGAACCAAGGAGCATCATTCCTTATTGATTGACACTTCGGGTTATGGATTTGGAGATTGGGGCTTTTGTTCTGGCTCTGGTAGCACTCAGATATTTTACAGTAATAGTTTTCTTTGCCATCTTGTTTTCTCCCCATGGCCTTCCAGTGGAAGGCCTGACTTCCTAGTCATCATTATTCTGCCCTTCCCCCCACCCCTTACACCTTTCTCCTGTAGTCTCTGGCACAGCCTGCGCAGTACAGTGGTTCCCACCTCCCTGGCCCACAACTCCTGGAGCATGGTAGCTTAGCACGATCTCTTTGGTCCTGTGGGGGAAAGGGGAAGTCTCTCATTTTTCTTTGTTTGTTTACTTGTTTTTCGTCTCTCTGTGTGTATGTGATATCATTCCTCACCCTCCACTTTGTTTAAGGCAAGGTCTCTTTGTTGTTTGTCCTGTGCTCACCAGGCTAGGTGGCAGCCGGATTCTGATTCTCCTGTCTCTGGCTCCCAGAGACTGTAGGTGTGCTTGGATTAGACACATCTGGCTTTTACAGGAGTAGTGGGGTTCCATGGCGAGCCCTTTATCCACCCAGCCACCTCCCCAGATGTTTCTTCCTTTTTTTCTTTGGTTTTTCTAGGTAGTGTCTCTGCCTCTTTCTCTATTTAAAATCTTTTTCTGTGAAAACCCCTGGCAGTTGAGTAGTTCCAACACAATGGAATGTGGCAGAATTTCTGCCACAAACAACTGCCAGCAACATTTTGTTTTATTTTTAAAATATTTTATTTTTATTTATTTATTTGAGAAAGAGGCACAGAGAGAAAGTGGGCACATTAGGGCATCTAGCTACTTCAAATGAATTCCAGATGCATATGCCACTTTGTGCAGCTGGCTTACGAGGATCCTGGGGAATCAAACCTGGGTCCTTTAGCCTTGTAGGCAGGCACCTTAACTGCTAAGCCATCTTTCTATCCCCCATTTGGTGCGCCAGGGCCTCTTGCCACTGCAAACGAACTCCAGGTGCATGTACCACTTTATGCATATGGCTTTACTTGGGTACTGAGGAATTGAACCCAGGCTGCCAGGCTTTGCAAGCAAGCATCTTTAACCATGAGCCATCTCTCTAGCCCAACATTTTACCTTTTTTTGGATGTAGAGTTTTAGCTCTCTTTAGCCAGTGAAAACTGTAGGTGACGTGGGGCATGGTGTGTAAGTCTTCTTCGTTTCATCCTGGTAAGCTCTCCCAGGAACAAATGCTGAATGTGCAGAAAACTCCGTGATGTGGGCTGCTATTAGGATTTCTCTGCACCTTTTCATGGTCAGGATTTTGGTCTGTGTAGTTGCTACCTTTCTAAAGTGAATAAATGATTTAGGCCATTTTGAAGCCCCTTGCTCCCATTACCTAGTGATAGCATACACATGCTGGGTACTTTACATTATTTCTCTTAAGGGTCTTTTTTGTTCTGAGATAGGGTTTGCTATAGTCCGCGCTGGTCTCAGACTCACTGTGTAGCCACGGATGACCTTGATCTTCTCACGCTTCTGCCTGTACCTCCCAAGTACTGGGACTTGAGGAGTGACGCCCCTATCCCCAGCTCTCTTAAGGATCATCTTTATATTTGCAGACTTATTTCTGTTGGCTTGGTTTCAGGGCATCATGTTTGGGTTTTTAACATTGTCTGTTTATAAAATGGCTGCTGTGCACAGATGAGGAACCCTACTATTATCCCTGAAATGTGTGTTCTGGGCCCAGTTGGTGAAGGCCTTGTTACACACAGACCCTCCCCCCCTTCTTTGAATTTTCCCAATAGTTAAGTAGCAGACAGGTAAAGAGTTGATTAGCGAACTGAGCATTGATAGCCTTGGGTTTCCTGGCTTGTGATTTTCTCTTGTTGTCTTTAAGTGGAGGTTTGTTCAGCAATTTCAGCATCTGGTGTGTGCCAGGAATACAGCTAACCAGGCCAGTAACTGTGTTTGCTTCATTGCAGAAAGACTGTTTTGTTTTAAAAAAAATTTTATTTAAATTTTTAGTGTTTTAAATTTAAATTTGGGGGTCATGTGCAGTCTGTGAGGTGTAAGGAGTGTGTGCATGTTTATGTGTAGAGGTGATCACTGGCGCGTGGAGGCCCAAGGAGATGTCCTTCCTCGCATATCAGGGTATTACTTCCTTGAGACAGTCTCTCTGAATGCAGAGTGTGAGTTTTGGGAGCCCCAGCAGTTCTCTAGTCTCTGTCCCCCATAGGACTGGGGTTATAGATATGTGTGGCCACACCCAGCTATAGATAAGGGTCCTGGACAATTGAATTCAGGCAGCTTCAAGCCCCCTCAGGCTTCATGCTTGCAACAGGCACCGTTCACCTGCTGAGCCAGCTCTTGTCCATTGAGCTATTCCCTCCCCCACTTTTTAATAAGCAAAGTGGGCTGGGCAGGTGGTTCAGCAGGTAGTAAGAGCACTTGCTGCACAAGCATGAGGGCCTGAGACGGCATAATTTGTCCTCAGTCCACTTCCCCAGCACCCACTTCAATATCTAGGTGTGGCCACACTTGACTGTAACCCCAGTCCCATGGGGAGTGCAGACCAGAGAATCTATCTCTGCTGCCCGCTGGTCAGCATTCTAACTAAAACTGGCAGCCCTGGGTTCAATGAGAGGCTTCATCTCAAGGAAACACACAGATGAGTGATAAAGACACCTGACATTCTTCTCTGGTCGCCACACGCATGCACAGAGAATGTGCCTCTGCACACACACTTGCATATTCTACCACCACACCACACATGCTACACACACACACACACACACACACACACACACACACACACACCCCGGGGGCGGGGGATGCAGTGGCTCGTGCCTGTCTTCCCAGCATTTGGAGTTGGAAGGCTGAGGGAGGAGGATTTCCATGAATTAAGGCCAGCCTGAAGCTATAGTATGAGAGAACCTATCTCAAAAATAAATCAATATTTAGTAATGCATTTATATGGTGAGAGAAAAACATTTGAAAGGCACAGAAACTAGGAAGTAAATCCATCTTTGTCCACCCCTGATCCCACCTAGTTCTGCTGCTCAGAGGCAAGCAGCATTATTTATTTCTTCATCTTGCCGAGGTGGGCCATGCATGTCTCATCTTTTTGTATACATCTAGACCCAGTTCATTATGAATATTCCATGCACCCCACCTTTCTTACACAAATGGAAGTGCATTCTATACATGCTATTTAGAACCTTGCCTTTTCACTTCAGTATTTCTTGGCAGTATGAAAAGAGCGTCCACGTCACTCTTTATGAAGCTGACTATTTTAGATCTCCGTCTTCTGTGCCCATGGGCGCTAAGAGGTAGTCTTATTCTGGCAGCAGCTTCGCATGGAGATCTTAAAACATTTTGTCATAGTTTGGGGACAGATATTTTTTCTCAGTATGTCCTGCGACCCTAAGCCTGGAAATAGACCTGTGGACTATTAACAGTCGAGAATGAAGAATGAATTATCAAACCTTGGGCCTTTCACCTTGCCCTCTGGGCATGGCTGGCATGCTGTGCTCTTTGTGTCCAGAGGCATTTCTCAGCCTCACTGTGGATATTTCCAGCACCTCTGTGCTCTGTGCCACAGCACCCACCATGGTCTCACTTTGAGCAGCAGGGAGGAGCCCTGCCCTTCCCTACAGGACTTCCTGTGTGGGGAGCATCATTAAGTGCCACACCCCTTCTTTTCTCTCACCCCAGGAAAAACCAGCTCTGGCACTTGATCCTCCCTACAGCACCTTCCCCAAGCCTGCATAGCATTGTGTGCTTGGGAGTTTTTCTCCCCGGAGTCGCCAGATCACTTTGCCTTGTCCAAGTTCCCATCTGAGCCAAGCTGCGCTAACCAAGGCTCTCGCCCGGTCTGAGGAACTTCCCTTCGCAGGTTCTTCATTCTGGAATTTCCTGTGGCTGCCCTTGCGTTTTAAGTAACCACACTGGGATGAAGAGGGCCTTTTAGTCTTTGTGCTTCCCAGATTGTGCCCGTGGCTCCTTGTTTTTTCTTTGGACGCGCCTCAGCCTTCACTTTGCTTTTATTTACGTCTGAGGCTGATTTAGAGTCACCTTGAAATTGATGTCCAAGGTGTTAGTCAGCCAGTCCCCTCTTGAGTCATTGCTTCCTGGTCTTTGCTGACAGCCTGCCGACTAGATTATCAGTAGCACCACACCCGCCTTATGCACATGAGGAGACAGAGGGGGTGTTAGTTGTCTACTTTTTCTAGTCCCTCTCTGATAAAAGAGACAGAAGTTTCCAAAAATTACCCCCAAATGTGCACAACTGTAGTTGATATGCATTTGTGTTCTGTTTTCTTAGCTATATCGATGAGGGCAGTAAAAAAAAAAAATCGGAAGGCCTCTCTTTTTTGTTGTTGTTGTTGTTTTGTTTTGTTTTGTTTTTCGAGGTAGGGTCTCACTCTAGCCCAGGCTGACCTGGAATTCACTATGGAGTCTCAGGGTGGCCTCGAACTCACAGGGATCCTCTTACCTCTGCCACCTGAGGGCTGAGCTTAAAGGCGTGTGCCACCACACCCTGCCGCCTCATTTTTTTAAAATAAGGAAATACAAACCTCGAACATATCTCATCATCATCGTCATTTCATATAAGAACTATTTTAACAGAAAAAGTGTTGGGAGGACCGTATCTAAAAGTACAGACCACAGGTAAGGGGAAAGTGTGGGGGGGGGCGGGGAGAGAGGGTATTACTATGGGATATTTTTTATATTCATGGAAAATGTTAATTAAAAATTGTGAAAAAAAAATACAGACCATCTTCTTCTACACAGGATGTATGTGGTTTAGGAAGAAGGTTACAATAATGGCCATTGAATCATGGCAACTGGGAGGGCCTAGAAGATTGTATTCAAAAGGCAATTTTACCTCTTTTGGTTTCCTCAAACAGTGCTGGCTACTCTTGTGCTGGGAAACCAGACCATCCCTTACCTCATAGGGCCATCACACAAAGTTGCAGCACGTTACAGCAACATCACCTGACATTGGAATTTGGATTTGTTCATGTGTAATTCTTAAAGACTGAAGGGTGGGAGGAGATTAAGGTAGAACCTCAACATGCTGGGATTAAGTAAGGCCCTTTGGTGACATTTATACATCCTTTTTTTTTTCTTTTTCTTTTTCTTTCCTTTTTTTTTTTTTTTTTTTTTTAAGGTAGGGTCACACTCTAGCTCAGGCTGACCTGCAATTCACTATTAAAGGTGTGCGCCACCATACCTGGTGCTTATACATCCATTTTTTGAAAGCACATACTTAAGCCTACTAAATTCATGATGTAAGGCTGGGGAGATGGTTTCAGTGGTTAAAAGGACTTGCCACACCGGCCTAACGTTGAGTTATAATACACACAAATTTGGACACAAGTAGCACACGTGTCTATAATCCAAATATACCTGTGGCAACAGGAGGAAGTCAGTAGAATCCTGGAGCTTTCAGACCAGCTAGTCTGTTTCAAAGTCCACCTGTTTCAAACAAGGTGGAAGGGGAGGACAGACCCTGAGATTGCCCTTTGACCTTCGCCTTGTGGCATCTGCTCCCCTGTGCACGCACACGCGCGCGCGCACACACACACACACACACACAGACACACACACACACGCACACACACATACATTATGATGTAGCCTATTGGAGATGGCTTAAATTGCTTCTAAGATGTGTGTGATCTCCTACCAGGTCTCTAGCACAGTTTGTTCTCCTGTCCAGCGCCATCACCTTAACCTTGGGCTAGGTATTTCCCAGTCCTTGGCCTAGGATATGTTCTTGAGGTCCTTTACATTCTCAGCAAATGAAGAACACTCGGACTTTTTGGTTTCACATAAATGATAATTGCAAATATTTTCAAGGCCTGGCCTGGAATATTGGGATACCTAATTACATTAGGATCCACATGTGACCTCAGTGTGCCATTTGTATGTGTGGATTTCTGATGAGTTGGAGCCAGCTAAACCCCAGTATTGAGAAAAATACAGAGGAGTTAAGCACGAAAATGATGTAGGGACTCTTCAAGTGAGGAAATAATATGATAAATAAAAATTAAAGTAAATGACTCACTTGATCCGATCACCTTTTCAGAATGGCAGCAGCCGACAATGAAGCTTATTTATCATAGGTGACACATCAACCCAGGGACAATGGTGGCTTGACTTCGGCTGCAAGTTGGAGGTGAACTTGAACCTCAGTGCTCACAAAGACCTTTTGTCCTATTGCTTAATAGTCACTTGTTTACTTGCTATTTTTTATTGTATGAATTTTACAGATATCCAACAAGCAGAATCTTCTAGTGAGGCCCCATCAACAGCTTGTGACCACTGGATTTCCTATATTCTCCTAGCTACTTTCCCCAGCCCACATTTATTTTTTTAAATATGTTTTTATTTTGGGCTGGGTGTGGTGATGCATGCCTTTAATCCCAGCACTCAGGAGGCCAAGGTAGGAGGATTGCTATGAGCTCAAGGTCAGCCTGAGGCGACAGAGTGCATCCCAGGTCAACCTGGGATAGAGTAAGACCCTACCTCAAAAAAAAAAACAATATATATATATACACACACACACACACACATACATACATATGTATGCATATGTATACATACATACACACACATATAATCTTATACCAACATTTTTTATATTATTTATTTGAGAGAGAGAGAAAGAAAGAAAGAGTCTGGACATATCAGGGCCTCTTGCCACTGTAAACAGACTCCAGATACACATACAACTTCGTGCATCTAGCTTCATGTGGACACTGGGGAACTGAACCTGGACTGGTAGGCTTTGCAAGCAAGTGTCTTTTAAGTGCTGAGCTATCTCCCTAGTCCACACAATTATTATTATTTTTTTTTTAATTTTTTTTGTTTATTTTTATTTATTTGAGAGTGACACAGAGAGAAAGAGGCAGATAGGTAAAGAGAGAGAGAGAGAATGGGCGCGCCAGGGCCTCCAGCCACTGCAAACGAACTCCAGACGCGTGCGCCCCCTTGTGCATCTGGCTAACGTGGGTCCTGGAGAATTGAGCCTCGAACCGGGATCCTTCGGCTTCTCAGGCTTGACCGCTAAGCCATCTCTCCAGCCCTCCACAATTATTTTAAAATAGGTCTCAGGCATCAGAGTCTTAGTATATAGTCCAAGCTGGCCTTGACCTTGCCATTCTCCTGTGTCAGCCTTATCCTGTAAATGCTGAGGTTATGGATGTACACCACCATGGCTGGCCTTTAAAAATCCCCTTCCCCTTTCTGGCAGTGCCTTGTACATGCCGGGTTAGCATTCTACCCCTGAACTGCTGTCTTTTTTAAAGATGCTTTTTCTTCACTTGTCTTCTCCTTTCCTGTCTTTTCCTTCTCCCTGCCTCTTGAAGTTTACTGAGGAAATGAAGCCGTTTTCCCTACAGAGAGATCTGTCTTCTTTTGAATAGGCAGTGTGTTCACACAGTTTAGCACTGGAAAGGCACATCATGGTGAGGAGTGAAAAATGTTTCTGCAAGCAACGAATGTCACTAGTGTCTCATATATTTTCGTGAATGTGTGTGCTGTATCAGGTTACCATTCTTTCTTACATAACAGGTGACACATTGTCTATATCACTGTGTTCCTTGCTTCTAATCAGGTAACGTGGAGAGATGCATTTGAGCAGATTGCCACATATGTTGCTTGGCAAGCTGTTAACTTGTCTCATGGATACACTTAGAGAATTCTTGTTGCCATAAAGGAAAGGGAAGTAATAATCCTAGAATTTTGTTGATTCTGTTGGAATCTCCAGAGCTGGGCAGTATTCCTTATATTCATTGGTTCAGCAAGCCTTTGAGAAGCCTTTGCTCTACTGGCCATGATCGCGAACGTCTACCCTCAGCACCTTCCCAGAGGCCTGAGCACCATGTGCCTCTGTTAGCTGTGCTTGGCCCAGAGAAGCCTTTCCTGACTGCTGCCTGGGCTTCTGGCCGCTCGTGCTCCCTGAGCGGCCCACACTGTATTCACACTGTAAACTTCAGCTTCTCCGGTTCCAGATACTCTGGCTGCAGTTCCCTCTTCTATTCTGATCGTGTAAATAAAGTGCTCACTCATTCTTGTCAATGCCATTGAAAAATGTATCCTTCTAAATAGAGAGATGATGGAAAATGCCAAGGAAATGAGAGCCAGAGGTATTTTTCCCAATTTAGAAGACAGCCCCTTTCCCATGGCCTGTCATTAATACTGTCCACCACTGTGTTATTACGAACTCCACATGAGATGGGTGTTACGCTAAAGAGCTCATGAGAGGAATACAAATGTCTTTGAATGAGAAGAGCCCTTACAGAATATCTGCAAAGGGTGCCCAAGTGGTGGCCTCTATCCAGCACTGCAAAGAGCCTCTGACACAGAGAGCCTCCTGCCTCCTCTGTATTCCTAGAGACTTCCCCAGGGCCTGGCAGGGGGTGGGACTCCTGGGCCTCAGTTTCCTTGCTCGCATCTCATGTTGCTACTGTGGGTACCAAATGAGGTAATGTCTGAGCATACACTTTGTAAGTTGTAAATTATGAACTTGGTCTCTGCTGTCAACACAAAGACATTCTGCCTTGTTTGAGGAGCAAATGAAGTCATGTATTAAAATCACCAACATGTGATAAGCTGTGTAGTGGCACAAGTTGAAGACTTTATTATCATCTTGTTCTGTTCCTTTATTTAATGAGATAGTGAGTTGAAGATAACGATACCAGAGCCAAAGTTTAATACTGGCTTTCAGCACAGGCCTCTTGAACTTTGGCTGTCTGGCCAGTAGAGCTGCTAGTGGTGTGGAACAGGGAAGCATGTGTGATCTAGTCATCGCCTGTAGTAGCCAGTTAAGGTGGAGATGGTGAGAACTGGTCATAGGAAAGTTGGGGACTAGATTAGACTAGACTCACCATGCTGGAGGATCTGGACAAATATTTGGCTCTGGACTAGCACCCTCTAGCCATCTTTGCCTTCTCTGCCAAGCATACCATGGCCAAGTTCACAAGTGCCTACGTTTTTAAAATTTTTATTGTATTAGCATGATGCTCTGGTGAAGGGTGCTTGGCCTAATCTACCTCATTTATGCCTCTCAGTGACTCTTCATGGAAGGTCATTATTCCCAGTTAATGGGTAAGGAAACAGAGACACCAAGAGGCTAAGAAACTTGCCTAAAGTCACAAAGTAGCTTGTAGTATAGCTGAGATTTCAGGCCAGATCTCTCTGTCCCCAGGCCCTGTGAGCAGCCTTTGTCCGATCCCAGCACTAAAACCAGAGAGCCTGTCTGTAAAGCGGAAATCTTTGGGACACCTATTGTTCTGCACTCCTTCCCCATACTTGTTTTCAAGAGACCATAGACGCTTAACTATTTCCTTTAGATGCTAAAAAGGATCCCTGTTTTATAATCCCATCAGTCTCTTGGTCTTAACCTAGGATTAGTGCTGTTGAGATGTATATTTCCTGGACTAAATGAGCACATGTCAGAGAGATAATACAGACACATTTTGTGGCATTGGACGTTTGGACCGAGCAGCAGACATCAAGGTCTTCTGAGAGCACTTCCGAGTTTCTCACAATGGCTAGGTTTCCGTCTCCCTCCTGGGGGCTTTCCGTCTTTCTCCTACCCAGAACTGTTTGTTCTCATTTTGAATTATTATTTATTTGTCAGACAGCAGTTTGTGAAGTATATTTATAGCTTTGCAGCCTAGTAAGATGTTCTTTAGACAAGCAGAGAAGAAAGTGGAAGAAATATGGCCTTGGATAGTAGCCTCTCTGAATGACAGGAAGTGGAAAACTTTCATTTTGGATGGAAAGTTATTTGCTTTATCAACAAGATGTTCTTTAAAATATATCCAAAAGCTGCTGACAGCCCAGGTCTCATTGAGCTTTCTCTGTCAGCACAGTGGTATGGCAGCTGCCACCTCTTGCCCTAATGGGATTCTGCTCCAGGGATCACATGGGAATGCTTCAGGTTGGTGCTTTCCCCACAGCCTCAGTCTGTTTACAGATGCCCACTATCTGCCCAACATCTTCCTCCATTAGTGTAGACTGAAGGAAGATTGAATTAGGAGATCATCAGCCAGAATCCCAGGGTAATCAGATGGGAGTCATCATTTTTTTGTTTCTTTGTTTTCCGAGGTATGGTCTCACTCTAGCCTAGGCTGACCTGGAATTCACTCTGTACTCTCAGGGTGGCCTTGAACTCACAGCGATCCTCCTACCTCTGCCTCCCGAGTGCTGGGATTAAAGGCGTGCCACTACCCCCGGCTAAGGGAGTCATCATTTTAATGTAGAGGTAAGACTAGCAAATTTTCTAGTTGTGAGAGGGGTTTGCAAAATATGAAGGTGAGCCACAGTGCTCTTAGGGTCTAGAGGGGATACCCCCCTCCATGAAAGTTCCTTTATAGTTCAGCAGGTTATTACAAAATGAGTTGGATGTCATCGAGGGCTTGTAGTGTTGCTCCAGCGGTAAATGGTCGGGCCAACAGAGCCATGAGTCTGGTTACATGTAGCCAAGTAAATGCCTCCAGCTTTGTGTCAGTCCCTCACATAAACAGTAGAATATGCCACGGGCCACGGTGCATGTATGTGGCACCATCTTCCAGGCTGATGTCTGGAATTCTCCTTTTAAGTAGAGTGCTGAAGCCTCATTCCATAATGACTCATGGTTCCTAATCCCCAATCCTTCCCTCTGCCCTATCTGTCTGGTATTCTGGGCCTTGGCTCCATTGTGAGCCCTGCCTGGTGTCTGAACCCACTCCTCTTCTCACTCGGTCTATGTTCGTTGCTCTTCAGCTTCCCCAAGTGTGACTCAACCTCCTCCTCCTCCTCCCTCCTTCCTTTGTTTGAACTCTTAGAGTTGGGACTTCAGGATTTGTAGCCCCAAAGAAGTTAGACTGAAGTTGATGCCTCTGACATAGTGGGGAGCAGGGTGAAATGTCAGAAGAGAGGTGGAGCATGCAGAACACCCCGCCCCTGCCTCCCAGTGACATGGATGCTTTTCCAGCGGGCTCTCCCCTTTTCATTGCCTTCTCCATGAAGGTGCGCCCACTTCCAATGAAATCATCTTCCACGTCTGCCTCTTCGTTGCCTCTCAGGACACTGATGAGGTGGCATAAGGTGGCAACTCCTGTGTGTTCAGAAGGCCCAGCAAGGACACAGATGAGAAACTCCAGAGACAGCATGGGACACACTTGTTCTATGGCATGCTGTAACTCACAGAGGCAGGCAAGATGTGGACTTGGAGCAAATGCCTGCTGGCTACAAGCAAAGCCAAAATCCAATGAGGAAGGCCACTGGCAGGCTAAGGGTGGCATTTTGGGCTCGCCCTCACACTTTAAAAAAGCTGAGAAAACTTGTTTCCAGAGTGGGAAGGAAGAGGGAGCGAGGCCCAGAACAACAGTGGGGTGTTTGTATTGGATAGATGGGGAGATAGGAACATTTAAGGGTGTGAACTTCTATTTCTTTACTTGGCAAAGCAACGTATTTAAGCTCAAACCCCAAAATATATCAACCCAGCAAGCTTCACTTTTAATTTCTATTTTTCTAGATGGTTCAGTATCTTCCATACAAAAATCTGATAAAAGCAAGCTCGAGACTGCCTGTAGACCAAGTCCTATCCAGCCACTTGTGTTCAAATTCTCCCACAGTTGCTTCCAAACTAATATTTTGCTAACTTTGAAGTGTTGAATCTTTCCTCTAATGAGCTCCAAATATTTTATGAACCTTATCTTGACTCTGTGGATATTTTCCAATTTTAAAATACTTTTTAAACCCACATAGTTTTATCAGCTTTTTTCCCTGTATAACTTCTAAGGGAACTTTCCCTTATTTTTAGAAAAAACAAAAACTTATGTGAAGTTTAGCAAATTCACACAAGACTATTTGGCAGAACCTGGATTCAACCCAGGCCCTCTGATCCTAAAAAACCTGTGTTGTTCAGATCCACAACATGGGCTCTTGAGCAAAACTTTAATATCCCCAGAGAAGGCAAAGAACCCAACCAGAATCATACAGTACAGCATGCTTAAGGGGAGAATGCCTGTAGATATCACTGGAAATAATACAGAGACACAAAGAGGATCCTATCCCTCCTCTGACATCAGAATCCAGCATCTCCAGGTCCTTGTTCTTGAGTTGTGACTTCTAAGTTGGAGGTGAGTTTTGTTCAGCTCTCAGAACCCATAGAACTGATAGCAGAGGCTGGGAGGGAGCTTCCCGGGGACCTAATGTGGCTACCTCACAACACCCCTTCCTCCATATGCAAGCCATTGGTACATATTTATCTGCCTTGTCTGCTAGCATCTATTTCCTAGAATTGGTCACAGTGGAAATCATGCGACCTCTGAGCCTGCTGCTGTAAACTAGCAGGAGATCTTGTTTCTATTCACAGCTTCCAAGGTGTTTATAAGACTGAAAAAATGAGGCATGCTTTCAATGGCTGTGTTCATGCCCTCAGAGCCTTCTCTCAGTCTCGGAAGGATGACGCTGTTGAGCAGTTCCTGCCGTCTAGAAGCCGGTGGAGCCCTGGGGCAGCTCTTGCTCCCACAGCTGGTGCAGTCCCTCATCAGAGAGCCCCAGAGCCAGAGGAAGAGGCTAGGAAGTGAGAGAGCTTAGTCCTGGCAGGCTGGGGGAGTGGGGAGAATCAGTTTCCCCTGTGGAGAGGCGAAGGGCCGGGTGTGTGGATCAGGTCTCCATGCGGCCCTGCTTGATGCCCACCTCGGTGAGATGCGAGATTGTCAGCTTCATAAAGGCTGTACGCATTCCTGTTCCCATTAGCCAAGCACGGTGCTCTGCTGGCACAGAGGACCGTGGACCAGAATGCTGGGAGCTGGAGGGTTCCCTGTGGTTATTTCCTCATGAACAGGGTAGTCCTTTCTGTTGCAGAACTTTCCCTGCCTTGCTGCGCGCAAGGTGAGCTCGAGGCCGGAGGTGGTCAGGCTCCCCTTCAGCCTCCATCCACCCTCTCTCCCTCCCAGAAGCTTGTCTGCACACCCAGGAGAGTGGTGGGTCCTCTTGCTCCCAGGATATGCCAGAGAGGTTCTTTTGTGCAGTAAACCTGGAATTTTTCTCTTCACTTATCCCCTTTCCTATAAAATAATGTTTAGAGTTATTGAATCTCTGTTAAAATGTCCACTTGGAAAATTCTGGACTTTGCACCGAGGAAGTTGGCTGGTGATGTTTGTTTGTTCTCGGGCCTGAATGGGTTTCTGTGAGGGAGAGAAAGCTCTGCTAAGTGCTTTCTCCTGGGTCCTCCAGCCCACTGCATACTCTTGCCCCAGGGTCCTTTGAGAATGGGAGAGGCAGGCTTCCCTTCAGCCTTTCGGTAAGGGCGTGTAAACTACCCAATTAATTGTTCCTGTTTAACTGGCAACTCAGTCTTCAGGTTATTTTTAGTTTAGTGAGTTTCTTTTGTGAAAGTTCGTGGGTGAGTAGCCATCCCCCACATTTCAGTGTGAAGTTTGCATTTTCTTTTACTAGAACTTGTCGGCCATCTTCTGAAAACTTCAGCAACTGACTGTGTGACCTGATGACTTCATAGAAGAGTGTGGTCAGATTGTTACCACCTGAGTGAGCGAGCGCAACAAGGCAGTGTTAAGGGCTGGATGTTGAACATAGTTGAAGGCGATGTGCTAACATAGCATTAATTGTCTACCAGTTCTGCTTCACCAAGTTGTGTGTGACCTGGGACAATGCCTCCACCCTGCAGGACCTAATTTGTGGGAGATGTTGGACTGGGTCAGTGAGAAGTCCCCTCAGTCCCCCTTTTTTTGGAGATGAATTCTCTCTCTGTAGTCAAGGCTGGTTTCAAACTGAAGGTCCTACTGCCTCCACCTCCAGAGTTCTGGAATTTCACATGTGTGTCACCTTGACTGGCCAGTGAGGGGTCTTCTTGTTTGTTGCTTTTATTTCCCAGCCCCAGCTACTGCCTAGCACCAGAACTGGCTTCAGTTGTCCCCAGCAGCCCTGAGTTACTAACGAATGAGATCGGGTGTGTCCAGGGTGGTATGGCCAAGGACAGTTACTCAGTACTGGTGCTGAAAAATAATTGCCCCTTGGCAGTTTTTGAAAACAGAATTGGCCCTGTGGTTACTGCAGCTTTCAGCTTTCTTTCTTTTTTATTGTTTGGTTTTTTTTTGTTGTTGTTGTTTTGCTTTTTCGAGGCAGGGTCTCACTCTAGCTGAGGCTGACCTGGAATTCACTATGTAGTCTCAGAGTGGCCTCGAACTCACAGCAATCCACCTACCTCTGCCTCCTGAGTGCTGGGATTAAAGGCGTGCGTCATGACGCCTGGCTGCTTTCAGCTTTCTTAAATTTTTGTTATTTATGTATTTATTTAAGAGTGAAAGAGAGAGAGAGAAAGAGGCTGATAGATAGATAGAGAATGGGCACGCCAGGGCCTCTAGCCACTGCAAAGGACCACTGTAAAGGACCTCCAGATGCGTGCGCCCCTTGTGCATCTGGCTAACGTGGGTCCTGAGGAACTGGGGTCCTTAGGCTTGACAAGCAAGCGCTTAACCGCTAAGCCATCTCTCCAGCCCTGCTTTGAGCTTTCTTACCTCATCATGTGGGGCTTGAAGTGGTGGTGGCAGAAGGGTCTTTTCAAGCCAAGGGTACTTAAACTGAATGTTGCATCCTCCAGAACTCTGAGGGAAAAGGACACAGGCCTAGTCCTATGTGGGTCTCCTAAGAAGTGAAGCAGTTTTGTGAGCTGCAGGTTCAGGTGCTCAACTGCGCAGGGATGGTACATCTCCCAGGAGTGGGAACAGTACCCAGCTTGTTGTGATGCCCAGGTCTCTGTAGAGGAGACCATATCTTTTTTTAAAATTTATGTATTTTTTATAAACAACTTCCATGATTGTAAACAGTGTCCCATGGTAATACCCTCATTCACCCTCCCCCCTTCCCCTTTGAAACTCCATTCTCCATCATATACCCTCCCCCTCTCAGTCAGTTTCTCTTTTATTTCAATGTCATGATCTTTTCCTCCTATTATGATGGTCTTGTGTAGGTAGTGTCAGGCATTATAAGATCATGGATATCCAGGCCATTTGTGTCTGGAGGATCACACTGTAAGGAGTCCTATTCTTCCTTTGGCTCTTACATTCTTTCTGCCACCTCTTCCACAATGGACGCTGAGCCTTGGAAGGTGTGATAGAGATATTGCAGTGCTGAGCACTGTGGTCACTTCTTCCCAGCACTATGGTGCCTTCTGAGTCATCGCAAGGTCACTGCCATTTTAAAAGAGAAGGTTCTCAACCAAAGTGAGAGTAGCATTAATATAAGGGTATGAACATTAAGAGAAGTGCTTACTGGGCAGTTTGATAAGCACAGTATATAAATATAGCCAGACAGCAGCAGACGTTACACTCCTAGGGCTCATGGCTACCCCTGTTGTAGGTTTTCAGTAACAGGGATATATTCCCTCCCATGGAGTGGGCCTCCAGTACAACTAGAGGGCAGCTTGTTTCCACCATGACAGATGTGCCACTATTGCACCCGTTGGCTCATTTGGCCTGACTGGAAAAATATAAGGCTTGCAGTGTGCACTGTTGAGTATCTTCACTGGTGATTTGAGGAGACCATATCTTGAAACCTCCTGACCATACCTCTAAGGCACTCCCATCCATGGCAGTGAATGACTCCAGGGGTCACTGGGCTCACTTCTAGTCATCTTCTGGGGCTCATCACCTCCTGTAGCATGTGACAGCTATGACTTCTTCAGCTAAATGGAATTCAAAGGGGAGAAGCTGACCCTTTCCCTGCCTGCTTTCTCTTCAAAAACTCATGCTGTCAAGGTTGAGGGCGTACTGGGTACAAAAGACTAAAGATTGGTATGACATGGGGTAGAGACAGGATGTTTTTTGTGGCAAAGTGATGTGGTCTTCCACTGTCCCCCTAAGACTCTCAGCTGTCAGAAGCTTCCTGTGCTGGGTCAGAGTGGGAGGTGAGTATGAGTGGCCGACTTTGCTTTGACCAGAGAGACCCTCAACAGGATGTGGGGAAGGTACTTGGAAGGATCCAGGTGTCATTCCAAGAATTCCTTTCAGCGTAGAAACAGGAGTCACATATGTTGGAACTCTTTGGGGATTTAAAAAAAAATTGTATGTTTGTTTGTTTGAGAGAGAGTCTCTCTGTGTCCCAGGCTGGCCTGGAACTTGCGATGTAGACCACAGTCCTCCTGCTTCCATCTCCAGAGCACTGGGATTACAAGCATACGCCACCACACCTGGCTTCTTGAACTTGATGACCGTCTATTGTCCAGGGATTTACGAAATCTAACATGATTCTACCATTGTAGAAGACTCAGCAGAGTATGTCCTGGTTCTAACTGTAAACTTGTGGTAGAAAGTCCAAGACCATCAACTGGCTGTTTGATTGTTGACAAGGTCTTTGTGTTAGTTAGGAAAAGAAAGTGTGTCTCGTATATGATTTGTGTTTACTGAAAGGAAGGAGAAATTTAGTGATGATGGTAACAGGTAATGTTTTGGGGTCTTTACTTCATAGATGGAATTGCTGTTATAGATGGCACAGCTAAAAATATAACTGCTTAATTTATTTGAAGAAAGACCAAGGGCCCCGAGGCCTGTTTGTTTATTCCATGAATTTTGAATTTTGTTGCATATAGTCTAAATAGGCTAGAAAGCAGGGGCTGTGCTCTGTTCTGTTACAAAATACAGAGATTTCGTTAGCCAGTGATTGCAATTGTATCCCCAGAATCTCAGCTATTTCTAGCTGAAAGAGACTTTTGGCATTTTCTAATCCAATTTTCTTATTTTACAGATGAAGTTTTTAGGGCCCAAAAGGCTAAGTGAATTGTTCAAGGTCACTAAGCAGTAAGGGGCAGAGCAGGCCCTGGGGCTCAGGTCTCAGAACTCCCCGAACAGGGCTTTGCCAGTGCGGGAAGCCTGCCTCTCTTGCCCCTGGGCCTCCATCTTAAACGGCCACTCAATGAGAGAGCAGTGAGGAGCGTGGGAGACCCAGCGCAGGCCTGTACAATGGAGGAAATACCAGCCCAGCATTCTTAGGGCAAGGGCAGCGCTGAGAGAGCCTTTAATGAGCAGGGCATTTGGCAGCACCTTGAATTCCTTCGGTATTACAGAGACAGCAAATGGAATACTAACTATCAGTTGCAGCATGAAATAGCAGAGATGAGGTGTGGGGCTAGCCCACAGAGGAGGGCTTGATCTCAGGGGTGCTGGGAGCCCCGTCTGTTACAAAGGGGGTCGGGTTGGGGTGGGAGATGCTTCCTTCCCTTCTTCAGCTGCCAGCCCCTCTTTGACTTCTCCGCATCTACACTGCCTCATGCTCATTTTAACTGGATTTCACCTGCCAGGAAAAGGGGGAGGGGCACGCCAAATAGTACCGTGCATTCTAAGCTTGGTATGCCTTCCAGCCAAGTTCTAACCAGACGCAGCCCTGCTTAGCTTCCGAGATAGGCTTTCAGGGTGGTATGGCCATAGACTCCGAGTCTGCTATGTTCAGACCAATTCAGAATATTAACACTAATATTTAGTGACAGATAGACTTGGGAAGAAAGGACACCATAAAATAAAATATGATATTGCTGGGCGTGGTGGCACACACCTTTATTCCCAGCACTTGGGAGGTAGAGGTAGGAGGATCATTGTGAGTTCGAGGCCATCCTGAGACTAAACAATGAATTCCAAGTTAGCCTGGGCTACAGCAAAACCCTACCTCAAAAATAAATAAGACAACATACAATAAAATGCAAGATAAGTTAAAGTGAACATGAAGAGTTTTGTTCTAAAATGGGCTACTAATTCCTGATAGGTAGGTAAAAACGGATGGATGGATGAATGGATGGACAGACGGATGGACAGATGAATACATAGGCAGGCAATGTACACACAATTCTAAATACAACACTTAGTAGCTAAGGTCTGGTTTTAGATGTAGCTATTTCAGGTCTTTCTCTACTAAGTTATTCTTATCTCCCAGTTTCTGAATTACATAGAGTCTTTATATAAACTTCTTTTCCCCCTGGTTCTATGCAAATGGTACTTGTGATTCTGCGCAGTGCTAGACACACTATCCGTAGCTGTTCAAACCTGTTGAAATTCAGTAGAGGTATCCTAGGGGCATGCAGAACTGGCCTGCTGTCAGGACATCAGTGCTCAAGCCTTGAATGAAGGCTACATATTTGGACTATAATAATCACAAACCATTCATAGGATTGCTTGCCCTGAATTGCATTTTTAAAACATGTCGTTTTTCAAGGGCTGAGAAAATTAATTCTCTGTTGCATTTGCTATTTAAAAAGAAGAAGTTGTAGGAGGACACTGTCTATCACATTGTTCCAGGTCCCTTTATATAAAGTCCTACAGATTTTTAAAATAATTCTGTGCCAGAAAAGCCCTTTTTCCGCTGAGCATGTGTCATGTGCCTGGGGGTGAGAGCGCTATGTTAACTTCTTTCCCATTTTGGGAAATCATTGGTCTGACTGGGCCTCCCTGTCTTCTCTGACAGACTGAAAGTCCAGGCATATTCTAATCTGAGCCACATACGCCATTGTTGTAAATGTTTGTTGTAAATGTTGATATGTCTATTTTCCTTACTTATTAGTTACTTTTTCATTGTTATGGCCAAATACCTGAAAAGAGAAGCTTCAGGGAGGAAGGGTTTATGGTGGCAAGGCTTGGCGGCTGAGCAGCTACTCACACCACATGTATAGTCAGAAAGGAGAAAGGTTCGCTTTCTCCTTTCTATTCTGTCCTGATACTGGCCCATGAAATTAACCCTCCCACTTCAATTAACCAAATCTAGAAACTTCCTCAAAGACATAACCAGAGATTTCTAGGTGATTCTAGAGACAAGTATTTTGAATTGTTTTTCCTATATTTTGTTAGTAACTATCTTAAAGCCTCTCTCCCTCCCTCCCTTCTTTCCTTCCTTCCTGTGCCAAGAACTGAATTCATTATCTTATACATGCTAAGCATATGTTCTACCACTGAGCTACATCTCTAGCCCTTAAAGTTTTCTTTTTTTTTTTTGGTTTTTCGAGGTAGGGTCCCACTCTAGCTCAGGCTGACCTGGAATTTACTCTGTAGTCTCAGTCTGGCCTTGAACTCACAGTGATCCTCCTACCTCTGCCTCCTGAGTGCTGGGATTTAAAGGCATGCACCACCATACCCAGCAAAGTTTTCTTTTTTAAAATTTATTATTTTTTCTTAGCATGCATACATATAGATAACTAGATTTCATGGCATTCTTTTTTCAAACAATTTTTTGTCCTCCCTCCCTTCGTAGCTTTTTCCACCCCCATGTAGTCTTATCTACTTTCATGTCACATGTGACCTTTTGTCCTTCCCCTCTCCATACATCTTTTTGCTGTCATGTCTTTTCTATCTAGCCTCCTAGCCTATAGCCTTGTTTACATACACATGAACATTCAAAGTTAGGATCTGCATTTGAGGGAGAGCTTATGGTTTTTGCCTTTCTGGGTGCAAGTTTTACCTCATTTGGTATCTGTTCCAACTCTATTTTCTATAGATTTCATAGTTTCATTTTTCTTTATAGCTGAATAAAATTCCATTATGTATATGTATCACATTGTCATTATCTAATCATCAATTGATGGACATCTAGGCTGGTTCCATTTCCTAGTTATTGTGAATAGAGCTTCAATAAACATGGGTTGGCAGGTGTTTCTGTAGTAGGGTATAGAGTCCCAGGTGTGTGCCTAGGAGTGGTATAGCTGGGTCATATAGTAGTTCAATATTTAGCTTAATTTTTTAAAATTTATTTATTTGAGAGAGAAACGGAATGAGCATGCCAGGGTCTCTCGCCACTGCAAATGAACTCCAGATGCATGCACCACCTTGTGCATCTGTCTTACATGCGTTCTGGGGAATCAAACCTGGGTCCTTGGGCTTTGCAAGCAAGCACCTTAACCACTCAGCCATCTCTCCAGCCCGCTATTCAGCTTTTTGAGAAGTTTCCACACTGATTTCCATAGTGGCTATAGCAGCTTCTACTCTCACCAAGAGCGAATAAGAGCTCCCTGTTCTGGGCTGGAGAGATGGCTGAGTGGTTAAGGTACTTACATGGAAAGCCTCATGATCTGGGTCCAACTCCCAAGTACCCATGCAAAACCAGATGCACAAAGTGGCACATGCATCTGGAGTTCGTTTGCAGTGCCTGAAGCCTCTGGCACACCCATTCTGTCTCTCTTCTGCTAGCAAAAATAATAATCAATAAACAAATAAGTTTAAAAAAAACAGTCAACCATCATATGTTGCCGTTTGTCTTGATGATAGCCATTCTGACTGGGATGAGACGGAATCTCAAAGTGGTTTTAATCTTTATTTTCCTGTTAGCTAAGTGTTGAAATAAAAAAAAAAATCTGTTGAGCATTTCTGTTTTTCTTTTGAGAAGTGTCCGTCCATTTATTTATGATTGAAAGTTTGGGGGTTGGGCTAGAGAGATGGCTTAGTGGTTAAGGTACTTGCCTATAAAGCCTAAGGACCCAGGTTCAGTTCCCCAGAACCCATGTAAGCCAGATGCACATGGTGGTACATGCATCTGGAATTCATTTGCAGTAGCTAGAGGCCCTGGCATGCCCATATTTGTTCTTCGTCTCTCTCTTTCTCTCATTCATGAATAAGTAAGTAAGTAAATAAAAATAATTTTTTATTTTTTTATTTAATTTTTATTAACATTTTCCATGATTATAAAAAAATCCCATGGTGATACCCTCCCCCCCCCCACTTTCCCCTTCCATCATATTACCTCCCCAGCTCAATCATTGTACTTATATATATACAATACCAACCTATTAAGTACCCTCCTCCCTTCCTTTCTCTTCCCTTTATATCTCCTTTTTAACTTACTGGCCTCTGCTACTAAGTATTTTCCTTCTCACACAGAAGCCCAATCATCTGTAGCTAGGATCCACATATGAGAGAAAACATGCAACACTTGGCTTTCTGGGCCTGGGTTGCCTCACTTAGTATAATCCATTCCAGATCCATCCATTTTCCTGCAAATTCATTTTTCTTTACCACTGAGTAGAACTCTATTGTGTAAATGTGCCACATCTTCATTTTCCACTCATCAGTTGAGGGACATTAAGGCTGGTTCCATTTCCTAACTATTGTGAATAGAGTGGCAATGATAAACTTAATTTTTAACTTATTTACATTTATTTATTTATTTATTTATTAGAGAGACTGAAAGAGGCAGAAAGAAAAAATAGGCATGCCAGGGCCTCCAGCCACTACAAGTGAATTCCAGATCCATGCTCCATTTTGTGCATCTGGCTTTATGTGGGTACTGGGGAATCAAACCTGGGCTGTCAGGATTTACAAACAAGCCCCTTTAACTGCTAAGCCATCTCTCCAGATCCCTACTCATTTACTTTTTGAGACAGAGTTTTGTGTAGTTCAGGCCAGCCTCAAATTCATTATGTAGCCAAGGAAAATCTTGAACTTCTTTTTTTGTTTTGGTTTTTCGAAGAAGGGTCTCACTCTGGTCCAGGCTGACCTGGAATTCACTGTGTAGTCTCAGGGTGGCCTCGAACTCACAGTGATCCTCCTACCTCTGCCTCCCAAGTGCTGGATTAAAGGCGTGTACCACCACGCCTGGCTGAGACTCTTGAACTTCTGTTCTCTCTGCTTCTACCAGCCAGTGCTGGGATTACAGGCATGTGCCACCATGCCAGTTTATTCAGTGCTGGCAACAAAACCTGGGGCTTGGTGCAGGCTAGGCAAGCCCTCTATTAACTGAACTACATCCCTAGTCCCTAATAAACTAAATTTTATTTATTTATTTATTTATTTATTTATTTATTTATTTGAGAGAGAGAGAGGCAAATACAGAGAATGGGCACACCAAGGCCTTTAGCCACTGCAAACAAACTCCAGGTGCATGTACTACCTAGTGTATCTGGCTTTATGTGAGTGCTAGGGAATTGAACCCAGGCTTTGCAGGCAAGCATCTTAACCACTGAGACATCTCTCAAGCCCCTAAACTTATTTTTTTTTAAATGCCAGGCAAATCCAAGTGTGACTCACACCCGTAATCCCAGCACACAGTAGGCTGAGGCAGAAGGATTTCCCTGAATTCAAGGCCAGCCTAGGCTACAGAGTGAGACTCTGTCTGAGAAAAAAGATAAAACACTGGGCTGGAAAGAGGCTCTGCAGTTAAAGGCACTTGCTTGCAAAATGTGCTGCCCTAGGTTCAGTTCCCCAGTACCCATGTAAAGCCAGATGCACAAAGTAGTGTATGTGTCGTTCATTTGCAGCAGCAAGAGGCCCTGACATGTCTATGTTCACTTTCTTTCTCTATCTACTTGTCTCTCTCTCCCTCTTTCTTTTTTTTTTAATTAATTATTTATTTGAGAGCGACAGACACAGAGAGAAAGACAGATAGAGGAAGAGAGAGAGAATGGGCGCACCAGGGCTCCCAGCCTCTGCAAATGAACTCCATACACGTGCGCCCCCTTGTGCATCTGGCTAACGTGGGACCTGGGGAACCGAGCCTCGAACCGGGGTCCTTAGGCTTCACAGGCAAGCGCTTAACCGCTAAGCCATCTCTCCAGCCCTCTCCCTCTTTCTGACACACATACAGATGCTTTAAAAAAACAACAATAACAACAACAAAAAACCAGGCCAAACAAAAACAGCGCCAGGCCATAGGCTGTCAGTTTAGCTCTTGAGTCTGATCTGTGCATTGTTTTCTTGGAGCAAGAGAGCTGCTGGGCTCAGGTGTCCTGTGAGGTGACTGACACAGTCCTCTG
This sequence comes from Jaculus jaculus, assembly GCF_020740685.1. NCBI lineage: Eukaryota > Metazoa > Chordata > Mammalia > Rodentia > Dipodidae > Jaculus > Jaculus jaculus. The sequence continues at coordinate 148,044,663 of NC_059104.1, forward strand.
CCGTCTGCTCACCACACCCTGGGCCTCTGTGGCTGATTTGTCTTGGAATGTGAAAAGATCATAAAAATTTGAGGTTGAGCATGATCGCTGTGAAGGTTAATTGCGTCTCTCAGCTAGCTTTCATTTGGGTCTTCACTCATTTTAGTGTGTGGCATATCTGAAAAAAAAAAGACTTGCATCTGAGTTCTGCTTGTACAGCTGTGGCTGTGAGCATGCCTCTGGTGTTTTGCATGTTGCTGGATCTGTGCCCCATTGCTTTTCCTTGCTGCCTGTCTGGCTTTCAAGTCATGCAGCGTGGTGGTTAGGAAGAGCGTCTCTGGAGCCAGAGGTGACTCCTGGCTCTTCTGTCTGACAGCTGCATGACCTTGGGCAGGTTACTTAATCTTCCTATGCTTCAGTTTCCTCTTCTGTAAAATGGGGTAATAATAGCATCCACCCCAGATGGTATGGGAGGATGAAATGAGTTAGTACAGGTGCAGTGTGATGAACAGAACTTGATGTACCACGTAAATATTGGTTATGTCCCGCATGGTCTTATCTTGGCTTCTCCTTCTCCTTTGGACTCTGTAGATCTTCATTGCACCTCCCCGGGGTCTGGGAACTCTGGTCCCCATCCCGTGGTGAGACCGTGTAGCTCCTAGTGCCCTTCAGCCACCACCCCCACCTGGAGGGTGCAGCAGCCCCTACCCATTGCCTTCAGTTCTGTTTTGTTTCTAGAACCTTGTATTAAAGCCCAGCTGGTGCCTTCTTACTTTTCCCAATTCTCCTTTTTCCTGTTGTTGCTCTTGTGTTTGGAAGGGAAGGCATGCTGGGCCTCCTCAGCTATTTCGTTGGCCACATGGAAACAAACAGTACTGTCCTCCTCAGCACTCGCTAAGATCAGGTTGTGGGGTACAGGGTAAAAGCACTGGGAACTTGTGGTGCATTATAGAGCTGTCCTTCAAGTCTGAAAGAGTCCACCTGTCTCGCTGAAATCACAAAGGCTCTCTCCCAGTGTGTTTGTGAAAAATGACCAGATATCTAAGAGCCTGGTACATGTGTTAATTGAAAAAATTATCATTCCGAGCACTCTGGAGGCAAAGGTAGGAGGATCACTGTGAGTTTGAAATAGCCTGAAACTACATAGTGAATTCCACATCAGCCTGGGCTAGAGAGGAATCCTGCCTTGAAAAAACAAAACAAACAACAAAAAAAAATTTTGTCCTTTACCCTAAAGGCTTTAAATGCAGAGGGAGGTGTATTCTGCTTATGTTTCAATTATTATTATTATTTTGGTCAGGCCATGATGACATGCATACCTATAAACTCAGCAATTAGGAGGCAGAAGCAGGAGGATTGCTACAAGTTCACAGCCAGGCAGGGCTATGTTGCAAAGCCCAATGGCCCACATTTAATTCCCCAATACCCATATAAATCTAGATGCACAAGGTAACACATGCATCTGGATTTCATTTGTAATGGCAAGAGGTTCTAGCATGCCTATTTTCTCTCTTCACTCTCATAAATAAAGTTTTTTTTAAAAAAAAAAAACAGGAGAGAAAAAGAAAGAATGATTTCGTTTCTTATACTTTAACCATCTAATCTTTTTAGCTTTTAGGTTAATTTGAGTAAGAGACCGGACCTGATTGGCCCAGCTGTACGACCCTTTAAGAAAATCCATATTCTCTGTGCAAGGAAATAGTGACATAGGTATGTATTGCTAAGACTCTTGTTTTGTCTTCTCTTCCCTGTCTTCCCATGTGTTAGTGAATAGTTGTGAGAAGCAAACCAGTTTTTCACTTAATGTACCCAGGACCAACAAGGGGACCATTAAGACCACCATGGCCTTCCTCTGTTCTGGTTCCAGTGAGGAGGACAAGGAAAAAGTTAAGCTTTATTTCCATTTTAATTGCACAACGTCAGAGAAACTTTGGAATTTCTGATAGGTTTTTATGTTGAGACAGGGTCTTGCTATATATATAGCCCAGTTAGCCTCAAACTCATGAACTTCTGCTTTCTGAGTGCTGGGATTACAACTGTGTAATTCTATGCCTACTCAAAGCATTTCATTTTTCTCTTTTTGGTGCTTGTTGCAGTCAGATTCACATTGCTGGTAGAAATCACCCAACCAAGAGCAACTTGTGGGAATACAAGAGGTTTATTTTGGCCTACAGGCTCTGGCAGGGAAAATGATGGCATGAGCAGAGGGTGGACATCACCCTCTGGCCAACATAAGGTGGACAACAGCAATACCAACAGGAGAGTGTGCCAAACACTTGCAAGGGGAAATTGGCTATAACACCCATAAGCCCGCCCCCAACAATACACTCCTTCCAGGAGACGTTAATTCCCAAATCTCCATCAGCTGGGAACCTAGCATTCAGACCACCTAAGTTTATAGGGGATGCCTGAATCAAACTACCTCAGTCCTCCACTTCCAGACTTAAAAAAGCAATGCTGGGGCTGGAGACATGGCTCAGTCAGTAAAGTGCTTACTGCACATCTATGAGGGCCTGAGTTCAGGTTCCTAGCACCCATGTAAAAGCTGAGCATGGGGGCTGGAGAGATGGCTTAGCAGTTGAGGTGCTTGCCTGCAAAGCCAAAGGACCCAGTTTCAACTGCCCAGGACCCACGTAAACCAGATGCACAAGGTGGCACATGCATCTGGAGTTTGTTTGCAGTGGCTGGAGGCCATGATGTGCCCATTCTCGCTCTATATGCCTCTTTCTCTCCTTCCCTCCCTCTCTTTCAGATAAAATAAATCCATAATAAAGTTTTTTGTTTTTTTTTTTAAAGCTGAGATGGATGACACAAGCCTGTAATCCCAGAACCGAGGAGGAGATAGGCAGACCCACAGGGCAAACTGACCAGATAGTCTGGTAGAATTGGTGAGTTCTGGGTTCCATTCTAGGCTTTGTGTCAAAAAATAAGGTGGGAAATGATTGAGGAAGGCACCTGAAATCAACCTCTGGTCTCATGTGCACATACATGCCTGTATACATGCACACATACACCCACACTCATGCACATCAGAGACACAAACACATCAGGGGGGAAAAGGATAGAAAAATTTAGGGTACCTTTAAGAATATGGTTAAAGTCAACAACCCAAGCCGCGCTGGGCATGGTGGTGCACACACCTTTAATCCCAGCACTCGGGGCAGAGGTAGGAAGATCACCATGAGTTCGAGGCCACCCTGAGACTACATAGTGAATTCCAGGTCTGCCTGGACTAGAGTGAAACCCTACCTCAAAAAAACAAACAGAAAAGGCTATAAACCTTTTTTTTTTAAATTTTTATTAGCATTTTCCATGATTATAAAAAAAAAAATCCCATGGTAATTCCCTCCCCCCACACACACTTTCCCCTTTGAGATTCCATTATCCATCATATTACCTCCCCATCATATAAACCTTTCTTCCTGGCAAACTACATGCATACCTTTCACCTATGATTCCATGAGGCTCCTGGGCCCTAGACCCCAATTTGGGAATCTTTGTTTTATATGCAGCTTTGGCGCATGACTCTAGGAGTGAGGTGACTTGTTACCAGGAGTCACGTTTGAGGCAAACTTTTATCCCAGGTCAAAAGGTGGTGCCACTGAGAGTGCATTCTAAGGTCCAGCCCTGGTGCAAGATTGTATCTGGGAAATTTGCAAACCTTCTTTTCTTGTCCTGGTGGTAGAGCCTTGCTCGAGATGGCCCACTGTGGCTTTCAGCCCTGTATGCGCAGGAGTCACCTGGATTTTAGACAAGTCTCTGCGCCCTCCAGACTTGCTGCAGGTCTCAGGAGACTTCAGCCCACTATGCCCCAAACATGTTTTAGAAACTGTTTGGCCCAGCCTTTTGTGTCCCCATCATTGGCTACCAGAGTTCTTAGATGACTGTTTTTAGCAGAGGCTAATTGAGACCATTCCATAGAAAGCAGTTACCATGGCTACCTGAGCTGTGAGAATCACCATTTCAACATTTTCTCTTTTTTGTTAGATTTGTGGTTTCCCTGACTCTTTGAAAAAATTATTTTGCAACAGGGTCTTACATAGCCCAGACTGTCCCTGAACTCATAACCCCCTGTCTCCCACTCCTAAGTGCTGGGGTACACATAGCTGCTTTCCCTTATTCTTTTGTTTTAATTTTTAATTTTTTCAAGGTCGGGTCTCAATATAGCCCAGACTGACCTGGAATTCACTATGTAGTCTCAGGGTGGCCTTGAACTCACAGCAATCCCCCTGCCTCTGCCTCTCTCCCGAGTGCTAGGATTAAAGGTGTGTGCTACCATGCCCAGCTTAAATATATTTATTTATTTATTTATTTATTTATTTATTTATTTAAGAACATGAAAGAAACAGAGAGAGAGAAAGAATGGGTGTGCCAGGACTTCCAGCCACTGCAAACAAACTCCAGACGCATGTGCCACCTTGTGTATCTGGCTTACATGGGTTCTGAGGCATCAAACAGAGGTCCTTTGGTTTTGCAGGCAAGATTTTAACTGCTAAGCTATCTCTCCAGCCTCTCCTCCCCACCCCTAAGGTAGGGTCTCACTTTAGCCCAGGCTGACCTGGAACTCTGTAGTCACAGGCTGGCCTCAAACTTACAGTGTTCCTCCTATCTCAGCTTCCCAAGTGCTGGGATTAAAGGCTGGTTTCCCTAATTCTGCAATTAACAGCTGATGTTCCCTTTGTTTGCAGTATAGGAAAATACTGGATTTTGGCTGCTGTTATCTTTGCTGCTGTTGATGTTTGCTTTTGTGTGTGTGTGTGTGTGTGTGTGTGTGTGTTTTACATATAAGGTAAAGCTACCTCAAAAAATGAAACATTAGGATCTGCATATGAATTTTCATATACTTATTATTTTACTTATTTTTTCATATAAGTTTCCTTTTATTTTGCATTCAGCAAAACAACTCCTTATTTAAACAATTTTTTTTATTAGAGAGAGAGAATATGATATGTCAAGGTCTATTAGTGCTTCAGATGAACTCCAGACACATTCATCGTTTTATGCACCTGAATTTACATGGGTGCTAGAGAATTAAACCTGGACTAGCAGATTTTGCAAGCACCTTTTTTTTTTGTTTGTTTTTCGAGGTAGGGTCTCACTCTAGCTCAGGCTGACCTGGAATTCACTCTGTAGTTTCAGGGTGGCCTCGAACTCTCAGCGATCCTCCTACCTCTGCCCCCTGCTGGGATTAAAGGCGTGTGCCACCACGCCTGGCTTGCAAGCACCTTTAACTGTTGAGCAGTCCCCCTAAGATATGTACTACAATTTTAAATTTTGGTCTAGTGGTTGAGTTTGGCCTACCTGTAGCCTAATTTTGGACTAAGGGCTATAGTCAGGTACCCTGTGGAGTGACCAAAAAACCAAAAATTGTCTAACTCCATTTCATACTGCCTGAAACCCCCAGGAGTGAGGCCAGGCTGCATCTAAACATAACTCCAGCGTCACAGTGTCCGTGGAGCAGATGGCTGAGTGGAGCCAAAATGGCTTTATCTCAGCTGCTCTGAAAATAGTGTTGGGGCCAGCAGGTAGTATAGCCATACCTGGTGGCACCTGCAGACCCAAGGGACAGTCCAGGGCTGGAAAGAACACTTAACACACACCTGGTGCTCCAGGTGCGGATTAGGTCTGCAGAGAGATTGAAGTGGCCTGTTACCAGAAGTCAAAGCACTGCGCCCAGCCCTAACTGTTCTTATTTTCCTCTCTAGCAAAAAAAAAAAAAAAAAAAAAAAAATTTGCTCCACACTTTCCAATTTGCTCACCTTGGAAATGCTCATGAGATTAACAAAAAGAAGTAACACCTCCCTTAGTCATCAACACTCAGGACTGTGTTTGTGACTGGGCTTGTCGCCAAAGCGTTGGTGCTGCCAGGCCCTGGTGGGGTTTGTGTGCAGCACCCCATGGACACCTTGGGAGCTTGCCCACAGCGGGACATGTCTGTGAACCCAGACCTGTGCTTCCGCTCCACAGATCAAGATGAACGCCATGCTAGAGACCCCCGAGCTCCCTGCCGTGTTTGATGGGGTGAAGTTGGCTGCTGTAGCCGCCGTGCTCTATGTGATCGTCCGGTGTTTGAACCTGAAGAGCCCCACCGCCCCTCCTGATCTCTACTTCCAGGACTCAGGGCTCTCACGCTTCCTGCTCAAGTCCTGTCCGCTTCTGACCAAAGAGTGAGTAGACCAGCATACTTCTATATGCCTCCCTGCTGATCTGTGTGGCCCTGTGTGATGTTTAGAGAACTTCCAAGTCTCCTTAGCTTGGTCGATGCTCAGTAGGGGGGCTTGCCTAGCATGCACAAGGTCCTGGGTTCTGTCTACAGTACACAAAGCACACGAACAAAAATCTCTTCTCATATTGTGTCCATAAAGCATAGATTAAAAAATGGCCTCATTGGTGTTAAAATAACCACAGTCTTGATAGCAGGCAGTCTGGTGTTTAAATCCTGAAGGGTAGGAGAAAGAATCAGATCTTTGTTGCTTGGAAACATCCCTTTTTCCACAGCATGGTGTCATCATCCATGATAAGATTTTTTAGAAAACAGAAGCCATCTTTAGATAGATATAGAAAACCTGGAGAATATTTTTGCATTGTGGCAAATGTCCTGCCGTCAGTCTAAAGACAGAGAAGCCATCTTTACCCATAGTCATTGAAATGCACAAAGGCTTCCTTGTGGAGTCCTCTCCATCTTTGGACATTGAAAAATGTCTGGAGCCAAGTTGGCTAAGACCACTCACTTGGAGGGAGTACCTCCAGGTCTGGTGGGCCAGTTTCCCCTCAGACACTCACACCGGTATTTTGGAGGAGAGTAAGCATGCTTCCATGGAAGAAACCATGGCTATGAAATGACAGGAAGCTGCATTCCAAATCACACATCCAGGTGATACGGTGCTCAGTTTTCCCGTCATGCTTTCTGATTACCTTGGTCATCCTGTGGGGCTCGGCAAGCCTCCCGCAGAAGTGTTCCATGCCCTCCCGTCAGCCTGCGCGCCTCTTCCCTTCTAGTCACGGTGCTTCGCTCTGCACCTCTCAGCGCTTGTCCCTTCTGCCTGGTCTGTGTCACAGGCTGCAGCCACATGCAGAGCCATCTCAAAATGTGCCCCCTCCACACATGATCATCACCACCCTCTTTAGTGGGCTGGTAACAATGGGTATGCAGCTGTCTTCTAAGAGCAGACAAAGGGGAAAGAGAGACATCTTGCTTTGTTTAGTCTGACCATCTGGTTGATTCTCAGAGGCTTGTAGTCAAGGTTGAAGACCTTCCATGTGGGCTTTGGGTGTTTGGGATGTCCTGGTAAGTTCTCTCATAGCTGTGACAGTGATGCCACGACTCCAATACAAGACAGACGTTGCTTAGTCCTGATAGAGGGTGTGACCAGCATAAATGTTGTCGTATTGACTGCCCTGTTGAGGGACTGTCCATCACAGTAGACAGGCACCAGACTCAGGATATGGTGTTTTTATTATACGGTGTTTGCTCTACAAAGTGTGTCTGGTAACTGTGCACATTAAAAATTACCCAGTAGCCAGGCGTGGTGGTGCACGCCTTTAATCCCAGCACTCGAGAGGCAGAGGTAGGAGGATTGCCATGAGTTCAAGGCCACCCTGAGACTCTAATGTGAATTCCAGGTCAGTCTGGGCTTCAGTGAGGCCCTACCTCAAAAAACCAAAAAACAAAAAATTACCCAGTACTTTACATATTTTTTTTGTTTTTGTTTTTTTTTTGTTTTTCAAGGCAGGGTCTCACTCTGGCTCAGGCTGACCTGGAATTCACTATGTAGTCTCAGGGTGGCCTCGAACTCACGGTGATCCTCCTACCTCTGCTTCCCGAGTGCTGGGATTAAAGGCGTGCTCCACCACGCCCGGCTTCATATTTTTATTTTGAATGTTTCTTTAATATTTGATTTGGTAACACTGCTTTGGACTGGCTAGTGGCTTTTGCACCCAGTTTCAGATTAGCTGCAATCATTAGACCCAGTTCCTTGGTCTTCTCATTTTTAGAGAGCTTTTAAAAGTCAAGCTTATTGGTAACCTTTCACATCGCTCTGACCAAATACCTGATAAGAAGCAACTTAAGGCAGAAGAGGTTTTATTTTGGCTCACGGTTTGAGAGGTACACTACTTGACTGTGCCAGGGAAGCCGTGCCAGCGGGACTAGCTCACGGCTGGGGGCAGCAGTTCTGCGGGGCAGTTGTAGTGTAAGGTGGCTGATACCTGCAACCAGGAAGCAGAGTCTAGGTCGGAACCACCCCTAAGGCTCTGTGACCACCAGCCAGTCAATAGTATGTCCAGAAGTTTCCACAACCTCCCAGAATAGTGCCACCAGCTGGGGGCCTACTGATGAGACACGTGAGCCCATGAAGAACATTTCACATTCAAACTATACCACCAAGGTATTTAAAACTCTGTGAATTTATATGCAGATGAGTGCAAATGTGTTCCCAAAATTGGTTCCTAAGGAATCAGAGAGAGGAAGCCATGGGAAAACTGCTAGTGCCCAGGCTCCAGGAAAATGCCATGTCAGGACTGATTCTGTACTGACTCTTCCAAGTGTAACTGAAAGCTGCCAGGACAGATTTTACCCCTTTGTCTTATTGCCCTTTTAAAAATAACTTGGAAGCCGGGAGTGGTGGCGCACGCCTTTAATCCCAGCACTCGGGAGGCAGAGGTAGGAGGATCTCCGTGAGTTCAAGGCCACCCTGAGACTACACAGTTAATTCCAGGTCAGCCTGGACCAGAGTGAGACCCTACCTCGAAAAAAAAAAAAAAAAAAAAAAAAACAACTTGGGAGCCAGAGAGATAACTTACTGGTTAAGGCACTTGCCTACAAAGCCAAAGGACCAAGTTTCCATTCCCCAGGACCTATGTAAGCCAGATGCACAAGGTGGTGCATGCGTCTGGAGTAAATTTGCAGTGGCTGGAGGCCCTGGTATGCCCATCCTCCCTCTCTCTCTCTCTGTCTCTCTCTCTACCTCTTTCTCTCTCAAATAAATACATAAATAATTGAAAAATAACTTGGAGATATAAGTCCCACAACGTCCCTTTGTTTTCCCCCTTCCTGGTACATATTCCTTATGAGCTTAAGATGTTGACCAGATGGGTGTCCATGTGATTTCTACTAAGATGACCCTCACCCACTTCCTGGTAGGGAAAAAAGTCTCTGTCCCCTCTCCTTGGAGCAGCAACCTGAGCTATGACCTCAGTGAATTCCCCGTGGTCACTGGCCTGTCCCAAGACTTTCTTGTATGGAGGCCCCGACTAGGTGGCTGCAGAACGCCTAGGCTAAAGGTAGAGCTGATGTTTATTTAGGAATTAGGTGTGGCTTGAAGGTGGATGTGAAGAGGCAGGTTCCCCAGAGAGTTTGCTTCCAAGACCTTTCCCTTCATTCACAGGACCAGCCCTCTGAGAGCGTGTTGGAACATTATTTAAGCAGCTAAATTTCAAACACATGAGCCCTCTGACTTGAACAAGACAAATGATTCGAGGTTGAAAGTATCTTTCTTTCCTACTTTTACCCATTTTCTTTTGCCCCTGTCCTTGCCTTTGAAATTTGTTGAGCCCCTCTCAGAAATATTCTGCCACCAAGTCCCCTTAAAGACTCAGAGGTCAGATTCATTTTTCCCATCATTTGTAAGGCTAGGGCAACTAGGAGTGGCAGAGAGGGCACCTGACTCAAAGTACAGAGGGGCTGTTCCCTGTGTGCACGCTGTGCCCTTCTTATCCTGGGGAAGTGGACCGGGAGTTTTCTCAGGGCACAGGTGAGGGCACTGAGGCACAGAACAGGAAGAGGCAAGCCCACAGGAGCGTCATTGACAGGACTGACTCTTAAGTGACCTCCAACTCCTGCAAGACCTCTTTCTATTCCCATCTCTGGAAGAAGCTCCTGTCCTTTAATGTTCTTTTTCTGTGTCACATTTCCTGAACGGCCTCTCATGTGTTTGAAGCTGGGCACAGGAAATGGCTGTTATGGGTAAAAAGTACTACTCCTGAGACTTTGAAGATTTTTTCTCCTAGGAGGAGACCTTTCCACAGGCTCCACATATACCTCAGCTGAAGGGTCAGGTAACTGATCTACAGTGAACTATCATTATTGCTCAGTAGCCTGACTGCAGGCAGCTGCTCATTATGACTTTCATGCAAATCCAGACATATCCTCCTGCTGTTCTGGGACAGGAAACAAGCTGATGAAAGGTGATCTCTGAGCATGCTGTAAGTGTAGGGATCTCCCCCTTCAGCATTAAAGCCCATTTTTAACTCTTTTAAGATAACCCAAAGACGGGCTGGAGAGATGGCTTAGCGGTTAAGCGCTTGTCTGTGAAGCCCAAGGACCCCAGTTCGAGGCTCGGTTCCCCAGGTCCCACGTTCGCCAGATGCACAAGGGGGTGCACGCATCTGGAGTCCGTTTGCAGAGGCTGGAAGCCTTGGCGCGCCCATTCTCTCTCTCTCCCTCTATCTATCTTTCTCTCTGTGTCTGTCGCTCTCAAATAAATAAATAAATAAATAAATAAATAAATAAATAATAAAATAAAAAAATTTAAAAAGATAACCCAAAGACATATCATAAATGAACCTCGTCATAGCTGGAGGAAGACTTTGCTTCAGTGGGATGAAGCACCACCTGTTCACTTAGCAGAGCAGGTCAGCGTTCACCCGGGGACCGCTGTGTTCTCAGGGGCCGTGTGCTTTCTGTGAAATAAGCAGACCACAAGCTCAGTTATGAATAGCAAGAACAGTCTAGATGGTGACGCAAATCTCAATGTTTTTTTTTTTTCAGAATAATTTAATAAATACTCATTTTTAAAAATAGGAAGCAAAACACACAAAACATCATCTGTACTGTAACTCTCTAGGCAGAGATAATTCACCATTACTATTTTGGTGAGCGTCTCTGTGTTCTCCTGTGTATGTGTGCTGCCTCTGCTAAATGCCCTGGCAGAGAGAGAGAGACTCTGCTGGGGATGCCTAGTGCATGCCTGGCAAGAGCTCTACCAGTGAGCTAAATCCCAATTTGTTTTGTTTTGCTTTTCTTATTTTTCCACTGCTGGGGGTGACTTTGAACATGCTAGGCAAGTGTTCCACCATTGAACTATATACATTCCCAGCCCACATGGAAACCTCTTTTATTTTTATTTTTTATTTATTGTTGAGAGTGAAGAGAGGGAGAGAAAGAGGCAAAACGAGTGAGGGAGTCAGGGCACACTAGGTAGGGCCTTTCAGCCACTGTGAACAAACTTCAGATGTGTGCGCCCCCTTGTGAGCATGTGCAACATTGCGTGCCTGCATCACTGTGTGTCTGGCTATGTGGGACCTGGAGATTTGAACATGCATTCTTAGGCTTTGCAGGCAAACACCTTAACTGCTAATCCTCTCTCACCCGAGAAACTTCTTTCAACTCTTACTCTGTCACGAGTATTCCTGAATCGTGCTGCTCTACCTGTGCCTAACATTCAAGCTGTCTTTTTTCTTTCTGCCATATAGCTGCATCTTTAGCTCTTGGTTTTATGAGACTGAGTCTCATTGTTCAGCTCAAACTGGTCTTGAACTTCATATATAGCCCAGGCTGTCCTCAGACTCACCATCTTGTGTCATCCTTCCAAGTGCTGGGTTGAATTACAGGTACATACCACGATGCTGTCTTCTAATACTTGATTATGTTATGTTATGTTACTGGTTTTTCAAGGTAGGGTCTCATTGTAGCTCAGGCTGACCTGGAATTCACTATATATTCTCAGGGTAGCCGTAAACTCAGGTGATCCTCCTACCTCTGCCTCCTGAGTGCTGGGATTAAAGACGTGCACCACCATGCCCAGCTACTTGATTTTTTTTAAAATAGATTTAGAATTCTGTCCTTCATCCAAATTTTCCTAGTTTTTAGCAGCATCTTGTGTAGAGAAAGATGGGCTAGACTCAAACATATGTCTTCTATCTCCAAACTAGCCAAAGAGAACTTTGGACAAAGAGTGGCCTCTCGGGTCCTGTTTCCTCCTATTGCAGTAAAATGGGCAAATCTCCCTGGCCTGCTCTGATTCTGGTACCCATGCTCACAACACCCACCGGGAAGGAGGACCCTGGGGCAGGGGTCCTGACTGGGCGAGGAAAGACGCTAGAGAGAAGGAGCTTCCTGTCCTCTCCTATCTCTGCACTCTGGAACATTCTCTCCCCTGGCTTTTTTTTTTTTAAGCACTCTATGTGCAATTATTTACAGATAACAAATTACACAAACCTTAAATATACAGTCCAGGCCCTTTTGCCTATATACTCAGCTAACTGTGTAACTAACCACCATGCCCTTGGGCTTTACATGCATGTCTCAGGTTAACTCTATCTGCCTCAGAGCCACCCAGTTGTCATCAAGCCACTTAAGTAGGCTTCAGGCCTGCACCCAAGGCTTTCTACAGTGTGCCCAAAGTTACTGTTCAGCCTTGTCATCCTCTCAGAGCCTGGGCTTGCCCCCTGCGCTGTTGTCTGTAGTTACCCCGTATCCTCTTTGCTCTCTACCAAAACCCGTGAGAGTACTGGTGTAGTTTGGCATCAATTCTGAGAAACGAACCCCTTTTCCATCTGTAGCATGTGATTGCTGTTGTCCACTTGGTGCATCCCATCTGGTTTCATGAGAATTTGTATCTTTTTCTCCCTCGGTAGAGTACGTATATAGCCCATGTTGAGATAGATCCTTGGAGGTTCCAAATGTTAAGTTCAGTGTCATTCTGTCTTTTGTTTTCCATAAACAAAGTTGGGAAGAGATGTTCTGATTTTGCTGTCTGTGCTGGGCAAGAGAAACCACACCATGGCCAGATTGTTCCGCGACGCCCCCAGGAGTCAGGTGTGCCCTCACCACTGACAGGGTTTTGTTTTTCTGGGAAGACTGTCCCCTGTCTCTGGAAAAAGAGTTTTGCTTTTGGTCTTAAATGAGCCAGGGTAGCCCAAATGTGTAAGGATAGTCTGCAGCCTGTACCCTCTCCTGGGGTCCTGGCTGAAGTTTTCTTTTTTTTTTGGTTTTTCGAGGTAGGGTCTCATTCTAGCCCAGGCTGACCTGGAATTCATTACGGAGTCTCAGGGTGGCCTTGAACTCACAGCGATCCTCCTACCTCTGCCTCCCGAGTGCTGGGATTAAAGGCGTGCGCCACCACGCCCGGCTCTGGCTGAAGTTTTCTACCAGCACCTCCAGGTTAGAAAGTAAAGACAGGCGCCAGGCTGCGGCCTTTTTACTCAACTAGCAGGCTTGTCAGTGAGGGTTGTGAGCAGCTAAGGCAGGCGTTCAGGAGAGGTGTGATGGGGTGCTTAGCTAATAGAAAAGCCTGGCATGGCTTATGCTTTCCTGGGGTGCAGTAGACACCTAGGGGCCCCTGTCAGGTCCCGCAAGGGGAGGCAGGGAGAGCAAAGCCACTGCCATGTTTGTGGCTTCCCCAGAGTCACCAACACAATAGTCTCCTCTTGCCACCAGCTGCTGCCCGTGTTACTCAGAACTGGCTATTACTGTTCTCCATGGCTTTTTGAGGCACCTGAAATTTGCCTGTGAGGATCACACCCATTCTAGTGCCAAGCCAAAAATAACAGATGGCTCTCCTATGCCCTGATGCCCTCTTGGAACCCTACCTCTTGGGAGCTGCTTCACTCAGAAGAGAATTGCAGAAAGCCCATGGCCCTTCTGTAAATCACGATGCAGTCCCCGTGTGTGGTTTTCCCGACTTCTCAGAGTCCAGGCCCCAAACAGGAATCTTACTAAATGTTCTGACCGTTGTTAGCTCATAGTTTCACTTTCTTGTCACAGTCATCCAGTTGTCTGAGTTCACGAACATTTAAGAATCTACTTTGAGACTCAGCTCTTTGAGCGTGGGAGGTTGTTTGGTTTTCAAGGCAGGGTCTCTAGCTCAGGCTGGCCTCTAACTCATGGCAATCCTCCAACCTCAGCTGGGACCAAAGGCATGTGCCAGGTATGGAGGGGTTAAAAAGTCATTTTTTTAAGGTTTGACTTTTTTTAACTTGTATTTATTTATTTATGAGGAGAGAGAGATAAGTATGGGTATGTCAGGACAAATTCCAGATGCAAGTGCCATTTTGTGCATTTAGCTTTACATGAGTACTGGGGACTTATGCCTGGACTGTCAGACTTTGGAAGCAAGTGTTCTTAACTGCTGAGACTCCCCTCCAGCCTCATAAAAGGTCATTTAAAAAAACACCTTATGATGGAATTTACTGTAGACTTTTCTTTTTGGGCAAGCCCAACAGACTGGCCTTTTATTTTAACGTGAGAGAGCGAAAATAGGAGAGAGAGAGAATTGGCGTGCCAGGGCCTCCTGCCACTATAATTGAACTCGAGACATGTGTGCCACCTAGTATACCTTGCATACTTGTGTCACTTTGTATCTGGCTTACGTGGGACTCAGAGAGTTGAACACAGGTCCTTTGGCTTCGCAGGCAAGCACCTTAACCACTAAACCATCCCCCCAGCCCATATAGGCATTTTAAAGAAATTGGTGTCCTCATAATTGTGATTCTCTTTTAAAAATTGCATGTATTGGGCTGGAGAGATGGCTTAGTGGTTGAGGTGCTTGCCTGAAAAACCAAAGGACCCACGTTTGATTCCCCAGGACCCATGTAAGCCAGATGCACAAGGTGGCACATGCATCTGGAGTTGATTTGCAGTGGCTGGAAGCCCTGATGTGCCCACCCTCTCCCTCCGCCCCCTCTCTGCCTCTTTCTCTCATTTTAAAAGTTTTTTTTTTTAATAAAAATATGTACTTGTGGGGGCTGGGGAGACGGCTTAGTGGTTAAGGCATTTGCCTACAAAGCCAAAGGATCCTGGTTCGACTCTCTGGGACCCACATAAGCCAGATGCACAAGGTGGCACATGCATCTGGAGTTTGTCTGCAGTGGCTGGAGGCCCTGGCTCACCCATTCTGTCTCTCTTTCAAGTAAATAAATAATACATATATTTGTGTATATATGTGCACTGTGGGTGACTATGGGTGCACATGTGCAACAGCACACATATGGAGGTCAGAGGACAGCCTTGCCAAAGACGGCAAGCATGCCATTTCAGGATCACGAGGAATCGAGCGCTGAAGAGCTGCTTGACGCAGTTCCAGCCCAGCTGTCTCTTCCTTGAAGTCCAATGTGGCCCCTCTATAGAAAAATCTTTGGCTCTCTATGCTACAGAAATATGTGGTTTTCTGTATAATGTTTGTTTTTCTCTGTCTTTCACTTGGTGTCCCAATCTCTAAGTTTACTTTTCCAGTAAAAATTGGTGTCAGTAAAGTGTTGGTCAATATATCTGAAAGAGGCTCTGGCATAGAATTGGAAAAACAAGAAAATGGGTCAAAGATAATTGTTTTCTTTAAAGGCCTTAAAGAAAGTCAGGCATGGAGTACAGTAAACTTAGGAGGAAACAATGAACCTCCTAGAACAATGTAAACATTGTTATATGACTAATTTTTCTAAATGGTGGCAATTGCAATTGACTCTTTACTACAGAAAAACAACCGAAGTCAGAAATGGTTCAATTGGGGGGACCAAAGTCTAAGTATTGGAGGGACATGAAAAGGAAAATTCAAAATAAATAATTAAAGGATAAATGGATCTGCTGGATCAGTGATTAATGATGGGAAGCCCCATTTGTGGTTGTTTTACCTCTCACCTTTAATAGAGTAATTGAAAGTAGAAGTCCAGGAAATCACAAGTGCTTGACCGCACATACATGGGGAAAACATGAAAACAGTTATTAATCATTACAGGGGCCTGACGACTTTACTTGAGGTGAATAATTGTGGGATTGTTTGATGATAAGGAATAACAAAAAGTTTCTATGAATTCTGTGAAATTGTACCTTTCTTGAAGTTTGTTCTTGCATGACGTGATCAGAAAATAAAAGACTAAGAGCTGTGGCAGCAGAGAAGCAGAGAAATATAGAAATATGGAAGTATAGAAACAGGGAAAAACAGAAAACAGGAAAAAAAGACAAAAAAATAGAAAAAGAAAAAAATAGAAAAATAGAAAGAGAAAAATAAAAAAAAATAGAAACAGAAAAGGAGGCAGAGAGAAAAAGATAGAAAAGCTCATCTGCCTTCAGCATTAGCCTGTCAGCTTACACCAGAACTTGACTTCGAGTCGTTACTTCGCTGCTCCCTTTCACACCTCTTTTTGGGGACCCTCCTTCAAGCCAGGGCTGGACCCCGGCACAGCCTCAAGTGTTGGTCCTCACCTTTCATCTTATTTTTGAGGAGAGTCTCTCTTGATTTACACTACACTTAACAAGCCAGCCAGCTTACAAGGTTCAGGATTCTCCTGGCTCCACCTCCCTTCTCTCTGTAGGCACACTGGGATCATGGATACTCACTCACACCGTGTGTCTGGCTTCATGTGGAATCTGCAGACCCAAGCTCAGGTTGTCAGGCTTGTACAGCAAGCACTTAATCCACTGAGCCATCTCTCCGACTCTGTTCTGTTTTGAAACAGAACCTTAGTTAAGTTGCCCACACTGACTTCTATCTCCCCATTCTCCTGCCTCAGCCTTCTGAGTGTTGGGACTACAATTATGAGCCACCGTGTCTGGCTTATGTGCTTCCTAACTGTTCCTGTCAAAGCAGAGCAAATCTGCTTTTAATTTTTCTTCCCCAAAATACTAATTCCTTTTCTATCTCAGTCCTGCATATTTACTTTCTTTTTTTAAAGAATTTTCTTAGTTGTTCTTTTTTTTAATGTTTAAGAAATATTTTATTTATTTATTTGAGAGAGTGAGAGGCAAAAAGAGAGAATGGGCATGCCAGGGCCTCTAGCCACTGCAAATGAACTCCAGATACATGAGCCCCCTTGTGCATCTGGCTTACATGGGTCCTGGGGAACCTGGGTCCTTTGGCTTTGCAAGCAAGTGCCTTAATCACTAAGCTATCTCTCCAGCCTTACATATTTACTTTCTAATAGTAAATCACCATTTTCTTTTATCTGACATATTAATGGCCAGGTTCAGGCTGGAGAAATGGCTTATTAAGGTACTTGCCTGTGAGGTTCTATTCCCTAGAACCCACATGAGCCAGATGCACATGGTGGCATATGCATCTGGAGTTCATTTGCAGTGGTCCTAGTGTGCCCATTTTTTTTCTCTCTCTCATAAATAAATAAATAAAAATAAAAGATTTTTTTTTTTTTAAAGCCAGGTTCTAAGTGTTACAGCTCTTTTAGAATTTGTCTAGTAGGTTTTCTGGCTTGTGCTAGAAAATACTACCCGCCCCCCCCCAAAAAAAAAAAAGCCAGGTTCCATATGAACGCATGCTCTGTTTGTCACAGATGTGTAAGATAAGCTACTTTTTCCTAGTGAGTTAAGAAAGTTTTAAATTATTAGGCGTGTACTGCTCCCCTTCTTCCCCTCACACACACAAAAGGTGCTGGTTCAGAGCTCTCTTGAGTGTAGAACCCACATGGAGGTCTGAAGAGCGCAGACTCCGTGTATGAGCGCCCACTCTCCGGTAGCCTTCGCCCTGCCTTCTTTTTATAAAGCCGCTTATTTGCAGTGGCAGTGCCAATGCCCATGCCAAAGCCGTTGACATGGACAGTTAGCAGATGCACGTTCACACATTCCCTCAGGCAGGCTTCCACCCTAGGCCAGCCCCAGCCCAGGAAAAGTTCTGGAACCAACACAGCTTGTTAGAGGGAGCTGAAGCTGGAAAGAATTTCATTATCTTGAGCTTAAATTCTACTTTCCTCTCGTTCACCCACATTCCAGACCAGACTTAAATCCTTCCCTTCTGGCTCAGCACTAAAGTGTTGTCCTTTTTGAAGGATTAACTCCTAATTGCCTAGATACCTGATTTTACCCATTCTAGGAGCTGTTCAGGTATTTCCTTAGATGCTGTAAGTTCTTGATTTGCGGGTCCATGACGTTCCAGCATTCCCGCCTCCACAGCACCTGCAGGTCTGGAAAGCTGAAGCCCTCAGAATTCTCTCCGGGTGAGACTGAATATGGACAGACAGCCTCACGTGAGGTCACAGGTTCCAGTGACTTCATCTTAAAACTTTTTACACAATTTCCAGGAAAAAAAAAAAAAAAAAGCCCACAGGATTACTGACCCTGAGGTAATAGTCTTCTCTTACAAGACTGACCACATGTCTCAGTTTACCTAGGACTGACAGGTTTCCTGGGACATGGGCTTTCTCTGTTGACCATGAGGAAGTCTCAGGCAAGCAAGTGGCCTGGTCACCACTTCCACTATTTCTCATTGTCGTCTTCTGTCACAAGGTGAGGGTTACTGTAAGTAGATGGGCATTTGGACATACTTATTTAACTCATGGATATTGGCCTCCTGCCCTCTCTGTGCCCTAGCAGGTATTTATTGAACAGATGGGCTGCCTTTGACAGCAAAGGGGCATCTTTCCATCTTTGAGGTATCTTGTATTGAATCAAAACAAGAACCCAAGTCTGCTATAGAATTCACTGGATCCTCCTACCTCTTCCTCCCTAGTGCTGGGATTAGAGGTGTGCACCACCATGTCCGGCTAGATTATAGCTTCTTGTTGAACTCTGAAAGAACTTCAAAAAGAAAGCTTCAGAATCCAAAAGCATGCGAGATTCTCTTCATTAGTTCGGGTGGAAGATGAGCCATGCAGACTAGAGCAGCCACTCCCAGCAATCAAAATGTATGCCTTTCATACTGGCTGTCCTGTTCACCAAGCCTGATGGGCAACACTACTGTACTTCCAGAATGCAAAAGAGAGGCAGTTTGGTGGCACGCACCTACAATCTCAGCTCTTGAAGGCAGAGGTCGGGGGGATCAAGAGTTCAATGTCATCCTTGGCTACATAGCAAGTTCAAAGCTAGCTTGAGTTCCTAGGTTACATGATCTAAAAAACTTTAAAAAAAACAAAGCATATGCTACAACTAATTCCACCACCCACTATCAAACCCAGTACATACAGATGGCAAACGGGTCTTGGCTCCTTACTGTAAGTCCTGTTGCTGAGTTACTTTTGTGTCCCAATCTTTCCCAGACCAAGTGCCAGCACCCAACTTGGTTTACCGCTCATCCTTAACTTCTAGCAATCCTTAAACTTCATTTACTTTACAAGTCTTGTCTGAGGTCGCATCTACTTTTGTTTTCCCTTTCAGTGGGTAGTTACCTGAAAATTGCTCCAATGTCTCAGAACAGAAAATAGACCCTACTTGCTAGAAAATCTAAAATTTCTTAATATAAACCATCTCTTATGAGCATCTCATGTTTTATTGATCCCATGAACTTACTAGTTTTGATCTTTAGCTATTCTTTTTCTCTGGCTGCCTCTCAACACATCTCCCTTCATTATAATCGATAATATACCTTATGCTACAAACTGTGTCATTGATTGATAAGGTATAGTTAGGACCACCAACTGAGTTTGAACATATTCTCTAAAGTTAAGTGAGTATAATTTCTAAATTCCCTAGCAGCATGCCAGCCATGGCAAAGAGACTAAGCATTGGTCTGAAGCCACGAAGAGTGAAGTGCCTGGCTTTGGCCCCTGGTTGCCTTCAGAAGCATCAAGAATAGCTGTCTTACAATTGAAGTTTTGCGGGGACTGGCTTTGGAATCAGAACCTAATAGCACGTTGTAGTTACTCAAAGCGTTTTCCTGGGTTTGTAGGGAAAGCCATCCCTCTACAAAAGTTTGGGAAGCTCTAGTTCTTTTTATCATCAGATTTATTACCAGGTTGAGAAGTGTCCTTGTCAGGGACTATGTGCCACCTGGAGCAGCTCACAGTGTCACCATGAGCCGTGGAATTGGAAGTGAGTCAGCCACATGACAGCTCGTGAAGCATGCTAAATATCCACCCAGGGTCAGTTTCTAATCATAGCGTGAGGTCCCTGGGTTCTCATGGTCACATGCTGTCACACCAGGCTACTTAACACCATTTAGAAAATATGTAATCTGAAACATTTGGGGAGCCTCACCCAAGGTCAGTGGCTGACTCAGAACCATCTGTGGCCACCTAGGAAAGGAGAGGTTTGTGAGAAGCAGCAGGTTCTATATTTTTCCATCTTTGCAGGAGCATTCACTCCATTGCCACAGCCCACTTGACTTTCCCGTACACTAGATGGTCCTTCCACAAGATGCTGAACTGTTGTGTTCAGCTGAACCCCATAAGCTTTGACAGTGATGTGAACAGCCATGCCATACAGATAAGAACTGAGAGACTCCATCAGTTTTGTTTGTTTGTTAGTTTGTTTTTCGAGTTAGGGTCTCATTTTAGCCCCGGCTGACCTGGAATTCACTATGCAATCTCAGGGTGTCCTTGAACTCATGGCAATCCTCCTGCCTCTGCCTCCCAAGTGCTGAGATTAAACGCGTTTGCCACCATACCTGGTCATTAAATTTGAAATTATTAAACCATAATAGTAGAGGCTTTTCCTTTCCTGGTTTTGAATAAAGGAATATTTTTCTCTGTGAATAAATAAATATCTTTATAATCTATAAGTAATATGTAGCAATCTACTCTTCCAGTCTGTTCACCCCATATTACTCTCACCTCTTTCTGTATGCACTCACAAACTCTCTTCTCATTTCCATCTTTGCTGTACGTCAGAGTCCTTCCCCCCTTTCCCCTTCTCTCTCCCCGCCATCCTCCACCCTTCTCCATCACTAGCTCCTCTAGTCTCTTCTACCTTTTACTCGTTTTCTGTCTCTCTTCTGAGCCCTTCCCTTGTCACAGGGATGCAAGCAGTAAATCTTTACTTGTGTCTTTCTCCTTACCTCCTACTGTCTTTTTATTTATGACAGGATCTCATATTATAGCTCAGGATGGCCCGGAACTCACTGTGTAGCCCAGGCTGGCCTTGAACTTGTGAAAATCATCCTATCTCAGCATTCCAAGGAATTACAGATATGAGCTACCAGCTGTCTTCTAAGAAGCTTAAGAACAAAGACACTTAAAATTCTGTGCTCCACACAGCTGCTCCTGCGCATAGAGTCAGCGCACTGAGGCTTATAGCTGGTTTGGGGAGGAACATGTGATCAGCTGTCAGGATGAGAGGAGTTTAGAGAAAAAGGGGTAGATAGCACCGTGGAAACCTGGATGAAGAAGGCACTATGCAATTCTGAAAGATCACTTGGCTTCGGCTAGGGCACTGAGGTCAGTAAGGACACACTCAGTGGACCCATATGAGACACACTCTGGCAGAAAACTAGCTTGTCTTCTAGACTGACATTTTTTACCCATCCCCATTTACCCTACTGTGTGGGCCTTTCATCCAGGACCAGGATATTAAAGTGACTGTTCCTGCCCCAACTGCACAAACGTTCATGCCCTATGCCCACATTCTGTGGTTCTTCATCTGGGCAGGCTTTGGCTGTCTCTTGTAATTCCTAGAGATGATCGTAGAGCTATTTATTCAGCATTTGAACCCACTATCTATTCTGCCCTTTGATTTTGTTTATTATCATTAATTTTTTTTATCATACTGTCTTATTTCTACCATTGCTTCCTGACAACCTGTCAAGTCTTTATGTATGATTTGGTGACCAGAGCTACCTGACTGCATAACTGAGTCCCATGTCTATAGGGGAAGAAAAGAGATCAGATCTCATGAGTCTTACTTTTCCAGAAAAGAGTTTGGACTTGTTCCTAGTGGTGACAGGAAAGGGAAGGAGGAGGCAAACACTAAGGTAGGACTGGTGTGTTGGTGGATAATGGGATGGCCTTGGGCAGTGGAGGAAAGAGCTGACTCACTGAGAATGCCAAGGTTACAGAGCAGTTGAGAAAGAATAAAGTCACTGGCAAAAAGAGAGGGCACATGGAGAAGCTGCTTTCTGAAGGAGGGAAAGCTGCTTATTTGAGGGCTTGTCTGTGGAATTTGCATATGAATAAGAGCAAATGTGATGGTAAGAACTTAGAATGGACTCAGGCAGACACGCGGATTCCAGGACTCCAGGTCAGCTGCACGTTAGGGGAGCTGGAAGGACGTGACGCGGGGCTGAGCGATGCTGAGGCCTGCAAGCTGAGGCAGACCGTAAGCTGGGCGGGAGGAAGAGGCTGCCAAGGAGCCACATGCAGGCAATAAGAGGTGAGACAAGAACCTTAAGTATCATGAAAGCCACAGAAGGAAAGCTATAAAGAAGGCACTAGAAACCCCAAAAAGTCAGGAGGGATACAATCTGAGCAAAGCCCACTGACCTTGGCTAGAAGGAATCAGGTGTTTGATGATATGATTTTGGTAGAAAGGTCAGAAAAAAAGAAGAAAAAAAGAAAACTGAAGAAGCTAGAGAATCCGAGAAAGGAAGGAAAGAAATGAAAACTAGAGAAGAGAGCTAAATTAGACAAGACCCACAAGACTGAGCAGGTCCGCTCACTGTTCCCGTAGAGAGGACGTTAGCAAGGGATGCGGCTTGGAGCTCTCGTACCTGAGGCGTCCCGTGACACTCTCTTGTACCATCTCCGTTCCCCGCTGGCTGGGTTACTTCCCCTTGCAGACTCTTCATTTCCTTATTTGTGAATCAGAATAATTGTAGTTATTTTATAGATAAGTATGGGAGAAAAAGAGATAGCATGTGAGTGATTTACAGGATGCCTACACATAGAAACATCACAGCTACTGTCATTGTCGTTATAGTCATGTTGATATTTATTAGCTGGCTCAGTCGTACACATGATAAAAGACCTCATACGCTAAGGTTGTTTGAGTGCATTTAAATTGTCAACAACACTGGTATGGATCAATAGATAAAGAAGATGTCTAGATAATCTCTGCAAGAAGAAATATGAGTAGTAAATACCAAATGATGAAGAGTTAAAAGCTAAAGTATTGTTTGAAACTCAGGAAAATCTGAAAGTATTGTCATTATTAAATCAGACAGTGTATCCGTCAAGATAGGTTAGTTTATGCTGTAATAAATACCCCTGAGTCTCAGAGTCTTAACAACTACATTTATTTCTTGCTTGTGCTACATGTTTATGTCAATAAGAACAGGGATCTGATAACTGAAGTCCCACTAGGTCCCAACTGATAAATATCACATGTGTTCCTGTAGTTACCACCAAAACAAGATAGGGGATATGGTTGTTTTTCCCCCCACCCCACACCCTATACACACACAGCTCTCTAAGGCTGCTTTCCTGAAGTGAACCATTTCCTTTCCCTTTTCATTAAAGAAATGTTCTTGGCCATGAATATCTTCAGAAGAAGTAAATACACACTTATCTGCTAAAGTGGGGAGCATGATAGCCCCAGACACCAGTGCCTATAAGTAGAACCTCCTTGTCTGCCCTTCGTCTGTCACCTCACCAGTCCATTGTCTGTGCCTTAACACAAGGCCTCATCCGCTTTCACTTGGAGTGACCAGTCGCCTCACCTCTCTTATCTCCCACAGGCTGCTGTTCTATCATAGCCAATCACAGCACAGCCCTGCTTCAGACCTCAGTGGCTCCTCACTGCCTGGACTGTGGTCTAGCCTTGGACCTGCTCCTCCTTCCCCACATGGCTATGTGCTAGACCCCCCAGATCCCTCCATGTTCCTGACCCAAACATGTTCTCTCTGTTATATGCACCTCCTACCTAGAATGCACTTATGACCTTCACAGCGCCTCCTTATTAAGAGAACACAGACACTTGGATGCCCTTCTCCATACTCAGAGTGGGTGGTTCTCTCCTGTGTGGTCTTATAGTCAGGTAGGTCCAACCCGCAGCCTGCAGGCCACATGCAGCTATGGGCAGCCCAACACGAAATTATAAGTTTACTTAAAACATTATGAGATTTTCTTTTTTTTTTTTTTTTTCCGGGGTAGGGTATCACTCTAGCTCAGGCTGACCTGGAAATCACTGTGTAGTCTCAGGGTGGCCTTGAACTCACAGCAATCCTCCTACCTGTGCCTCCCAAGGGCTGGCATTAAAGGCGTGTGCCACCAAGCCTGGCCATTATGAGATTTTTAAAATTTTATTTGCAAGCAGAGAGAGAGACAGAAAGAAAATGGACACACCCAGGCCTCTAGCCACTGCAATGAACTCCAGACACATGTATCACCTTATACATCTGGTTCCTCATGAGTGCAGGAGAATCAAACCTGGGCCTTTAGGCTTTGCAAGCACATTCCTTAACCACTGAGCTATCTCTCCAGCCCCCTTATGAAATTTTTTTCATGACTTTTTTTGTAATTCAATTGTACTATTCTTGAGCATAAACTCTGTAGATAACAATGTGCTACAATGTCAAAAGGTTGGACACACCTGAGAATTTACATTCCCTTGTATTGAAATGACATATTAATCTATATCCTTTGGTAAATTGCAAAGTAACTTACTATTAACAACAGTGTATTCAATAATTCCCATATTATTCTTTCATTTACTCTCCAAAATAAGTGTTGTTACTACTTACTGTCCTATCTCCACCCTCCAACAAGGTGAATTTTCCAGTCCCAGCACTGTCAGAACTGAGATTTGATCCCAGTTCTCTGACCTCATGAGCCCTTTATTCTTCTTATCACATATGTCCTCACGACCCAGTGTAAGGCCAAGCACACAAAAGGTGATAAATAAATGCTTATTGCATGGATGCATAGATTATGAATAAAGTGGTGATGCTATTACCATGGAGTTAACTCAAAGAAATAATTTAAACAAAAAGTGAAACACAGAGCTGGAGAGATGACTTAGCAGTTAAGGTGCTTACCTGTGAAGCCTAAGGACCCAGGTTCGACTCCCCAGAACTCACATAAGCCAGACGCACAAGATGACACGTGTATCTAGAGTTCGTTTTCAGTGACTGAGGCCTTGGCATGCCAGTTTTCTCTCTCCCTCTCTTTCTCTCTCTTTCTGTCTCTCATAAATTTTTTAAAAAAAGTAAGAAAAAAAAAAACCCAGAAGTTGGGCTGGAGAGATGGCTTAGCGGTTAAACGCTTGCCTGTGAAGCCTAAGGACCCCGGTTCGAGGCTCGGTTCCCCAGGTCCCACGTTAGCCAGATGCACAAGGGGGCGCACGCGTCTGGAATTCGTTTGCAGAGGCTGGAAGCCCTGGCGCGCCCATTCTCTCTCTCTCCCTCTATCTGTCTTTCTCTCTGTGTCTGTCGCTCTCAAATAAATAAATAAAAAATTAAAAAAAAAACAAAAAACCCAGAAGCATAAAGCCTTGATGAAAAGAGCCAGGTTGGCGGAAATCTCTCGCTGAACAAAGTACCCACAGTACACATGTGAGCATCCGGGTTCAGATCCCCAGAACCCACATAAAGGCAGATACTGTAACACCAGCAACTAATCTCAGCTTGTTTATGGTGAGACATGGAGTGGAGGCAGGAGAATTGCCTAGAGCCTCTGGGGCTAGCTAGCCTGGTGCATTTGCAATGGTAAACAAAGAGAGATCCTGCCTCAACAAGGTGAAGGCAGGTTGATACTGAAGTTGTCCTCTTACCTCCACACGTATACTGTGGCACGTGTGTGCCTGCCCTTACACACACACACGAAACAAAAGTGGCAGATTAAATGCATGTTTCTCTTCCTAAATCCTCCCCCAAAATGATAATAAAGTTAAAAGGGACTCATTCATGAAAACATACAGAATGGGAGAGGCAGCGGGAACACATGAGTGCAAAACAAATGGTCAACTGGAAATGACTTGAAAGGCCAGAGAAAGCTGAGTCCCCAAGCTGCACAGGAAGGGGGTCCCAAGAGAGCCAGACTGTTTGAGAGGCTCAGATGTTAGAGGCATCCAGAACCTTTGAGCATGCAAACGTGAAGATTCTAGAAAGCTCCCCTTTCACACAGCAGATGACTGCCCTGCAGGAGACAGTAGCTTGAGCTTGGAAGTGGAGTTAGCAGGCCTGGAATCACGAGCCGCAGCCAGGTTCCAGAGAAGCAAAATAGTGCCTCTTAGAGGAAATCTGACCGTCCAGGAGAAAAGTCCCAGGGATACTGTTATCTGGGGACCCTCTCAACCCCAAGATCGAGAGGCCTGCCTGTGTAGACAGACAGCACGGTACAGGCTGTGCACACCGCGGCTCACAAGGAGAGCAGGCGGAAGCCAGAGGACGGCCTTGCCGGCGAGATACGCCAGGGCTGCAAGCAGAAGAAATGGTGTGAAGGAAACACAGCAAACTTAGATAAAGCTGCAGGGCACATACTCAGAGAAAACAAGATGTGTATGTGTGAGGCAAGAACAGAAGACTATAAAACTGGAAGATCAGAAGAGAGCTTTAAAAAAATGCATTGGAAAGTTAAATTGAGGATCTCTTGCAGATAGAATCAAAAAACAACAGAAGCCAGGCGAGGTGGCGCATACCTTTAATCCCAGCACTCAGGAGGCAGAGGTAGAAGGATTGCCGTGAGTTCGAGGCCACCCTGAGACTCCATAGTGACTTCCAGGTCAGCCTGAGCTGGAGTGAGACCTTACCTCAAAAAATCAAACAAACAAAAAAAACGGAAATAGTGGAAAATACAACAGCAAAATTCTAGGGCCAGTCCAGGAAATCCACTATCCAAATAGTATCCATCCTAAAGACAGTCTGGAGAAAACTGAGGGACAGGCTTAGCTAAACAGGACCTGTCAGCTAGCCTGCAGCTGCGGCCACAGCCCTCCAGACAAGTGTAAGAAACACCAACCACAGACCTCTGTGTTTGTCTTTCATGTGTCAAGAGAGATAGACTTTGCTTTAGCAGAACTTCCTAGAATGTGGTCATCTGTATGGTTTTGTGGGTGTTCTCACAATGTGAACAGACTGAAGATTTGGTGTCTCAACTACCTCTGAGGGTGTTTCACAAAGGTCGAGTTGTTGATCATTTGAGGAAATGTTTTATGCTCACGTGCTTTGGGAGAGGGCTGACCCAGAGCCGTCAACAGTAGCTTCTTCCAGCCCCACTGGAAGCTGCAGGACAGCTGCGTCCTGCCCGTCGGTGTGCATTTCTGCTCAAGGCTCTCTCTGCTCAGGCGTCTCCCCAGAGCTCCCTCTGCATTGTTTGTGCTTCAGCAGGCTTTTCTGTAATCCCCGGGTACTGGGATTACAGATCCACACCATCATGCTGTTTTTTCTTTACTTAAAATCCTCTGGAGATATTTCCTAATCTAAGAGGAATTTCCAACGTTTGTGTCTTAAGTTGCTTAGGAGTCCAGAAACAATTCTCTAAGCAGTGTCCTACGTGCAGGTTTTATTTGCAGTATTTTCTTTCCCAGTGTTGCAGTGAATCATTTTGTATTCACACATGTCAGTGTCAGACAGCCGCCTAGAAATGAAATTGTTGGGTCAAAGGGAATGTACATTTGCTGGCCCTTGTCTTCAGGCCCCTTCCACCAGCACTGTATGAGAACGCCTGTGTCCCCAAACCAGCTGACTGTTCTCCTTCTTGTTGTAGCCAGGCTGACTGGTAAAAAGTATTTTCTCACTGTGGTTTTAATTTGTATTCCTTTGATGCGTTTCTTACACAGTTAAGAACTAGTTTCATTCTTTTTTTGATAACCACCTGCTTGCTGTCAGCCTCCGGCCATTCACTTCATGGTCATTGGCCTTTCTGATCATTTGAAAGAGCTCCATATGGACTGGGGAAGTGATCCCTTTGTGATAGGAATTGCAGATATTTGTTCCTGGTTTGTCATTTGCCTTTGACTTTGCCCATGGTAGACATTTTTTGAATGTGTGCGTAGTCAAATTTTTAGCCATTTCTTTTGTGCTTGTGGGGTTGCTGCTTTCCTTAGGAAAGAATTCTATCTAAGAGAGGAACCCTTCTGTAATGGAGTGCTCAGGGTTCAGGAAAGTCCTTGAACCCCAAACCCTAGGTTCGTTTCTAATTTTAATCAAAGAATTGAACAAAATTAGATTGAGAAGGGTAGCTATTAAATTATTATATTTATTTAGGAAAGTACAGAGCCAAGGAAAAGGCACCCACATGGCTAAAAGTCCCACGTGAAGGGCCTGGGAAAACCATGAAAAGAAAAGAAAGTGAAGAAAGTTTACAGAGCTCTTGTCATATGGGGAGCTAGAGGAGCCCACGTGGAGAGTAAGGGCTTGGGTGGGGGGGTCACGGGCTGAGCCAAGGGGAAACTCGCCGACAGCTGGATTTCCCAAGTGATCAGGCAGCTCAGAGAGTGTGCCCTCCCCTCGCGAATGTTTTTATAACTTTATGGTGGTGGGCCCTGCTTTCTGGGTCAGATGAACCAGAGGGACAGTTGGTTGGTTAGGGCTAGGGGTCTGTCTCAGGAAGAAACTAGCCCTGACACCAAGTTCCAAGGGCTAAACTTAACCAACCACAGTGTTTTCTGGGAAAGACCTCTCTCCCAAGAGGGGTCCTGGTTGTTTGTAGAACAGCAGATCTAGGGAACTAGACAAGAGAAAAGAAATCAGATCATTTTTGATGTCTAGCAAGTGCCTTTTTTACTTTCAGGGGCCCAGTCAACCCAACGGCCTACTCTCACTTCACTAAAGGGCTATTTAAAAAACCTGAAATTTCTCCTAGCACATGAGTAATTATTTATTTATTTTGTTTTCTCAAGGTAGGGTCTCACCCTAGTTCAGGCTGACCTGGAATTCACTATGTAGTCTCAGGGTGGCCTTGGACTCTCCGTGATCCTATCTCTGCCTCCCAAGTGCTGGGATTAAAGGCGTGCGCCACCACACCCAGCTAATTTTATTTTTATTTTGAAAGGTTTAATCCTTTTGGAATTGACATTGGTATGAGATGCAGTGCGCCCTCAATATTATTCTTGCGTCGGTAGGCTTTTCTAAAATCCCTAGGTGCTGGCATTCTAGATCTGCAACACCATGCAGTAGTTCTTGGCCTAACATTTTATTGAACAATCCATCTTGAGAGTGTTTACTCACATCCTGCCTTTCTTTTCTAAGTTTCCCAGAAGAGATGAGGCAAATTTAGAGACCCTGAACATTCGCTGTGAGCAGTCTGCAGGCTACGGTGTGCTCTGCTGTGGGCGGCAGAGCACTGCAAGGACAGCCTCTCACCTTCCTTTCTTACTGGCCTCTGCCACTAAGTATTTTCACTCTCACGCAGAAGCCCGATCGTCACCTACTTTTCTTTTCTTTTTTTCTTTTTTGGTTTTTCGAGGTAGGGTCTCACTCTGGCCCAGACTGACCTGGAATTCACTATGGCGTCTCAGGGTAGCCTCGAACTCACGGTGATCCTCCCACCTCTGCCTCCCGAGTGCTGGGATTAAAGGCGTGCGCCACCACGCCCGGCTCATCATCTACTTTTCTGTTGTAGACTTTATTGGCTACTGTAGCTGGTTTGTTTCTCCATATTAATTTCAAGTGCTCATTTATTCCTAATAAAACATCCGGATGTTCTTAGCAGGTATCTGCTAAAATCATAGGCAATTTGGTGAGGAGTGATGTGTTCATGATGTAGATGATGTACAACTTCATTTGTTCCAGTTCCTGGAGTCCAAAGGAGCATTATGGGATTTCCTTCTTAATCTCCATCTCATGATCATGAACTTCCTGGGAACAAGAATAGAGCCAGGTTCTTAATGTGACTTCTTAATAACGATCTATATAATTACTGGCAAAACCAGTATACTTTTAATGAAATAGTTTTAGGAACACATCTTTTGTCTAACACCATTGCTTGTCATTTTGTGAGTTACGTGCTGCACATCAAAGGAAGATGACATGTGGTACCAACTGCTGATATAGAATGTCAACATTTAATCCTTAGTCATCTTTTAATTTGAAGCATTCTTCAATGAGCATTCCATGTAGACATAATCCAGAAGCTTCACATGTAAATAGTCCACATTTCCCTTACCAGGAATAGTTTCAGTTATGATGGCATTTTCAAGTTCTTATCTTTCTTGCCTCCCTAGCCTGGCACAGAAGTGACCTTGGCCTGGGAAGTCATGGAAAGCAGTACTAGGTTGGACAGACAGCAGGTCATTGACATTGTGTATGTGTGTCCTCCAGACAGGAGAGAGGTCGCTGGGGGACATAGGAACAAAACAAAGCTGTCTATGTGCCATGTATCAACATGTCCGGTTTGGCTAGTACAGACAGATTTTTTATTATTTATTTGCATGCATGCATGTGTGCCTGCATGCATAGGCAGACCAGGGTCTCTTGCTGCTGCATACACATGTTCATTCAGTTTTATGTGGGTGGCTGGGGAACTGAACCCAGGATGCTATGCTTTGCAATCAAATGCCTTTAACTACTAAGCCATCTCCACAGCCCAATTTTTTTTAAATTTTTGCTTGTGTATGTGTGCATGTGTGTGTGATGCATGTGTGTGTGCCTTTGTAGCACTCTCTGTGCTTACGGCAGAGGTTACTCTTGCGGTGGTGGCCAGAGTGAAATGTCGCATGTCCTGCTCTGTCCTGCCGCTCGTCCACCTGGTCTTGTTTTTGAGCCGGATCCTCTTTTTACTGTGTCATGGGGTCTCTGCCATCCAGCAGGACTAGAGATATAGGCACTTGTGTCCACACCCAGCGGTTTTCCCTGGGATCTGGAGACTTGAACTCTGGTAGTTTCAGGCCCCTCAAGGCTTTATGCTTGCACAGGAAGCACACTGAGCCTCAGAGCCATTTCTCCTGCACCCCAGCGTTTTTTGTTTTTGTTTTTGTGGTTTTTTTTTTAATCCATAATTCTTCAGTAGGAAAAGTGAAGCAGAGAATAAAGTTTTTCACATAATGTTTGGGGGCTTTGTGCTTGGCATCCTGGCAGCCCTCTCCCAGGAGCCACAGCACTTCCTGCCAAGGCTGGGTGACTAATCTCCAGCGAGCAGTTTGCAGGACTGGTTCTTTAGTGGATGGCATTAACTACAACCTCCTTCCCTTAGAGCATGGAGTCAAAACCAGGGGTGATGCACCTCAGGAGAGTGGACCATAGCTAGTCCTCAGTGCTATTTAGGTATCAGGAAATGCATCTCAAGGGACCAGATGCATCTGACATGTGAATACAATTCTGATGCTTTAAAACTTTTTCCTTTGAACTTGAAAATTTCTTTTCACTTAGAGCAAAAAAGTGTGGTTTCATTTTAAGTAGTTTTATTGTCATTCCTGGGCTCGTTCTTGGCAACATTCCTGTTAATAGTACACCCAGTATGTGTGAGGGTTCACAGATGTGCCCGTGCAGCTCAGCTGCCCCTCCGTCTTGGACTTAGAAGCCAGTATCAGAGAGAGAGATGAGTTCTATCTTGCTTTCCCGGGTCTTTTTGGACATTTCAGGCAGAAGCAGAGTAGTTCCTGCATTGGGATGAGTGCTGCCGTGGTGAATCCTGCCCATCAGGAACAGCACTGAGCAAGAGCAGTGAAAAAGTAAAGGGCAGCAGCTGTACCTGGGTGCTTGGGAGTGTGCCCCGAGGGAAGAGGCCGGAGCTGCTTGTTTCCAAAGCCATGATGCCATCTTCCTCTTCTCGCACCTCACCCAGCCTTGCCTCCCAGCAGGGCTGGTGAGAGGTGCCTTCAGGGGCTACTCCATGGCTGCCATGAAAAGAGAGGCTTCTGACAGCTGTGTCCAAGTAGAGCCGCGTAAAGCCCAAGGGAGCAGCTCCGAAGGCCTGCTGTGTCCGTCACTTTCTTGCTGCAGTGACAAAATACCTGACAAGTACAACTTAAGGAAAGGAGAGTTTTTTCTGGCTCACAGTCTGAGGTTCCAGTCTGTCATGGCCGGGCCGGCTTGAGAGCAGAAGCTTGGAGCAGCCGATCACACCGGGTCCACAGCCAGGAAGCAGCCAGTGATGACTGCTGATGCTCAGCTAGCGTTCTCCGCTTCAGTCAGTCTAGGACCTGAGCCCACGGCGTTCCTTATCGCCACCCACATAGAGGATGGGTCTTGCCTCCTCAATTCACCTAATTAAAAATCTGTCATAGACATGCCCAGTTTGTTTCAGTAGCGGTTCTGAATCCCTTCAAATTGACAATCAAGATTAATTGTCACTCCTGCTGTTGAACTCCTGACTTCAGGACAGCCAGGTTGGGCACAAGAGAAGCACTAAAGGGAAGCTGGCAGGGGCAGCAGGAGACCTGGGTTCCAGAGCTGGGGACCTGGGGGGACTACTTCCAGCATGTTGTCAGAGTCCAGGATAGGAACCCACAAGATGTGTTCACACATGCTGTACACGTGCAAACACACACACACACACACACACACACGCACGAAGGCCAGAGCTCATTTTTCAGCCTCTGAAGCTACAGAGCATCACTCCCAGTATGTGCCCCTCCCACACCCATTAAAGCAAGCAAAAGTGTTTCCCCAAACCAGACACTGGCCACCTTGGTGGAAGCACCACCATCCTTCTCTTGCCCTCACTGTCATTACTCTCTGGGGTGTCTTTTACCTTTGAGGAGAGACCTAGTATATTCTGTTAGCATTCCAACCTCATTTTAGAAATTAGCCAAATTATTGAAATCATTACCCAGCAGATGTATCTCCTCCACTACTGTTCAGAAGATAGTTACAGTTGCAGAAAATATGTGAAGCCAAAGGAATGCTTTTCTGTTGGATGCATTCACAAAGCACCATGGAGAGGTTCCAGCAGCTTCTTAGCAACTTGATACATGATTTCATAGAACAGTTTGATAAGTGATCAGACACAGAGAAAAATAACTGGCACAAAGATATTTTATTGCTATTTTAACTTCAACTTTGAGGAGTTGGTGAGTCTTGAGTGTAACCTAGCAAGAAAAGTTCTGGACTGAGTCACTTCTGGCTGTGTGACACTAAATCAGGCCAGGCCTGTTTTTGTCATCTGCAAAACAGGAAGGTAACCAGCACTCAGAGTTGTGAAGATTCATGAGAGGCATGACTAGCCCAGATTCTGAAGGGATGCTTGGAGGTGTTTCTACTCTCTGAGAACCTCAGACTCCCCAGCCCATACTGGGGTACACTGGTAACGTCTCAGCCACGGGGTTTCGCCTGTTCATGGTATCACCTTCTGCCTCCCTGACCACATTGCCTGCCCCTCCTGTCTGGGACAGCAGATATCTCGGTGCTCTCTCATGGGCCCCACTCCTATTTGAGTCCTGAAAGGGCAGTCACTGTACCTTGCTCTGCTCACTGTGTGCACTACAGCATTCTTATTTGTTGAGTTTTATTGAATCAATATGTAACTAGGGGGAGGTAGGCTTTGTCCTTTACTGTCTTTGGCATGGTCCCAGGTGCTGACAGTGCAGTCATAGATACGCATTATCTGTCCATGTGTCACTATCAAAATAAATCTCTTGGTCAAAGTAAAGGTTACCTCCTCAGTGAGCAAATACTGTTCCCGAGGTAGAGAATTTGTTTTTCTTTACTTGAATGTGTGCATGGTGTAGAGTGGAGGCCTGCTGAGATGGGCATTCTCTTTGGAAACTGAGGAAATGTCAGAGCCCACGTCTCCTAACAGTCCTAGCTATCCCCTGACTTAAATGCAGACCAGTGTCCCAGCTCACCGCTGGTGAGCTCTGGAGAGTGCATTTGTCAGGACAGGAATGAAAACAGCCCTGTGGACATACACTGTAGACCTGATGGAGAGAGCTCTTTTGTTGGGACTGCCTTGCGGGACAGCGTGACTCCTCTGCTTTTTGCCTCAGTCACTGAAGCATCTGAGTTCTGCAGGGCAGAGTGCATAGTGACAGAGATGTGTATGAGGAGCTGAGCAGCATCTGTTAGGAACAGTCAGAGCCTTTGGGCCTGGGAGGTCCTGGGAGGCGCTTTGGTCCCACGTAATTCTCCTTAGTACTTGCCAGAACTGTGATGCAGATGATTCAGTCACGGACCCTCAAGATAGTCATCATCTTGCTTTGTGCCCTTTTAAGTCCACTCAAGTATGAGATCTAGGGCTGGAGAGATGGATTAGCGGTTAAGCGCTTGCCTGTGAAGCCTAAGGACCCTGGTTCAAGGCTCGATTCCCCAGGACCCACGTTAGCCAGATGCACAAGGGGGCACACACATCTAGAGTTTGTTTGCAGTGGCTGGAGCCCCTGGCGCCCCATTCTCTCTCTCTCTATCTTTCTCTCTCTATCTGTCACTCTCAAGTAAAATTTTAAAAATTAAAATTAAAAAAAGAATAAGTTCTAGGTGAATATCAGAGGGGACCGTGGACACCTGACAGAGTCCTGAAGACTGACCACTGTGTGCTAGGAGTCCCTTCTTCTGCCCAGTGCCTTTGAATGTAAGCAGGGGGTAAATTAAAGATGGGTTTCTTTTTTAATTTTTATTTTTTATTATTGACAACTTCCATAGTTATAGACAAGAAACCATAATTCCCTCCCCCCACTTTCCCCTTCACAGCTCCACTCTCCATCATATCCCTCCCCCTCTCAATTAGTCTCTATTTTATTTTGGTGTCATCATCTTTTCTTCCTGTTATAATGGTTTTGTGTAGGGAGTGCCAGGCCCTGCGAGGTCATGGATATCCAGGCCATTTTGTGTCTGGAAGAGTGTATTGTAAGCAGTCCTACCCTTTCTTTGGCTATTACATTCTTTCTGCCACCTCTTCCACAATGGACTCTGAGCCTTGGGAGGTGTGATAGAGATGTTTCAATGCTTAGTACTCTACTCTGTCACTTCTTCTCAGCACTGTGGTGCCTTTTGAATCATCCCAGAGGTCACCGCCATCTTGAAAAAGAAGCTTCTCTAGCCAAAAGTGAGGGTAACATTCATATATGGGTATGAACATTAAGAAAAGCACTTACCGGGCAGTTTGGCAAACATGATTATACACTTAGCCAGACACCATCAGGCGTTACACCCCTAGGGCTTACGACTGCCCCCGTCGTAAGTTTTTAGGCCTCCAGTCCAGTTAGAAAGCGTTAAAGATGGGTTTTTAAAAGAATATTTTATTTGAGAGAGTGAGAGAGAGGCAGAGAGAGAGAATAATGGGCACACCAGGGTCTCTAGCCACTGCAAATGAACTCCAACGCATGTGCTATCTTTTGCATTTGGTTTACGTGGGTACTGGGGAGTCAAACCTGGGTGCTTAGAGTTCACAGTCAAGTGCCTTAACCAGTAGGTCAGCTCTCCAGCCCCATTTTATACACATTTGACTTCAGCAAATTCATCGCTATGAAGAAGACAGTGAGGAGGTAGCTCTGTGCCAGAGCACTTGTCTAGCATGCATGAAGCCCTGGTACTGTCCCAGGCACTGCAGAAACAGAAAACTAAGAATAACACACATACAGCCTCATTTGTGCTGGCACTTCTGCCGGCCTCTCTCCCCAAAGGAGCCCCTGGTCCTTACTGCATGTGAGCTGGGAGCCCCAAGTCCCCTCTGGCAATGCCAGGGCCTGTGTGTCTCTCTCTACAAAGGGAGTGTCTCATTATAGCCTCACATTTAAAGATAGGTGTTGGGGACTAGAGAGATGGCTTACTGGTTAAGCACTTGCCTATGAAGCCTAAGGACCCCAGTTCGAGGCTCGATTCCCCAGGACCCACATTAGCCAGATGCACAAGGGGGCGCATGCGTTTGGAGTTCGTTTGCAGTGACTGGAGGCCCTGGCATGCCCATTCCCCCCCCCCCCTCTCTCTCTCTCTTTCTCTGTCTCTCTGCCTCTTTCTTTCTGTGTCTGTAGCTCTCAAATAAATAAAAATAAACCAAAAAATTTAAAAAGATAGGTTTTTGGAGTTGTGGAAATGGCTTAGTGGGTAAGAGCCCTTGTCAGGTCTGCATGCGAACCTGAGACCACTTGTCTAGTGAACCCCAGCACTCACCTAAAAAGCTAGGCTTGGCCATGCACTCCTATAACCCCAGGCCTGTGGGGAGCAGAGACAGGAGAATTGCTGAGGCTCGCCATTCAGCCAGTCTGACTAGGAAAAAGAAAAACACAACAGCTTTAACCACCGTGCAGAAGAGCAACACAGGATAGCCAACATGACCCTCTGGCCTTGACACAAGGGCACGCACATCTGCACATGTACTCTGCGCATGCACACGTCACACACCACACCCTACATACTACACACACACCAAAATTTTTTTAAATGTGTTATGTTTTCCTTTTTCTATCAGTTTCACAACACGATCTTCAACCTTAGCCACAAAGCCGTAGTTACAGTCCTTGACACGTCTGTCCAGAGCTGGAGGAGAACGTTCTGAGCTTCACTTTGGAGAAGCAGTGTGAGTGTGGACACAGTGCACAAGCCTGACTGCAGTTCTGACGCTCGGGAGTCTGGGGTCAGAGGCCGGAGACGCTGTCTTTCTTCCTCCTTTCCTAAGGGGTGGTCAGCGTGTGACTTGATTGTGGTTGATAGTGTTGCTTTTACCTTGAGATCCAAGCTCCAGTTCAGTTGTGACCCTACCTTAAAAGCAGAGTGGCCAAAGGGAGAAGGCAGCAAAAGTTCGAATGGGAGGAAAGCACTCCTGAGTCCCCTTTGCAGTGACTTTGTTGTCTTGTACTTGCTGAAGCCCCAGAATTTGAGCCAAGTGTGTGCTCTGTCTTCTCTGCTTCCAGCTCTGGCTTAGATGGCCTCATTCACTAGATCCTCGGGAAGCTAATGTCTGTCAGTAGTAGCTGCCACAGATGTCCATGTCCCTGTTGCTGGAGCAGAGATGACCTTTGGAGCTAGCCTTTAAAATGGTCTACACACGCTAATGCTGGGGGGCGGGGGTAGGTGGAATTTGACTGGTTGGTTTGTTTTACGGTATTAGTACTAGGAATTGAACCCAGGGCCTCCTGCGTGGTAGGAAAGACCTCTTCCACTGAGCTTCTCATCTGCTACTTTGATTTTTTGTTTGTTTTTGTTTCTCAAGGTAGTTTCACTCTAGCCCAGGCTGACCTGGAATTCACTATGTAGTCTCAGGGTGGCCTCGAACTCACAATGATACTTCTACTAATGCCTCCCAAGTGCTGGAATTAAAGGTATGTGCTACCACGCCCAGCTCTACTTTGATATATATATATATATATATATATATATATATATATATATATATATACACACACACACACACACACACATACATATATTATATAGACATATAATACATATACATACAATATGTATATATATATGTATGTATATATTTGTTTGTTTGTTTTTCTCACTCTAGCTCAGGCTGACCTGGCACTCACTCTGTAATCCCAGGCTGGCTGTGAACTCACGATGATCCTCCTACCTCTGCCTACCAAGTATTGGGACTAAGGGTGTGTACCACCACACCTGGCTACTTTGATATATTTTTAAAGCTACAGGCTAGCTGTTGGCTACATATGCTGCTGCAAACCCTATTTACATTGTGTTTTTAGATAACTTACATTTAAAAAAATGACTTGTAGGGCTGGAAAGATGGCTTAGCAATTAAGCGCTTGCCTGTGAAGCCTAAGGACCCCTGTTCGAGGCTCGATTCCCCAGGACCCATGTTAGCCAGATGGTGCACACGTCTGGAGTTCATTTGCGGTGGCTTGAGGCCCTGGTGCACCCATTCTCTCTCCGCCTCTTTTTCTCTGTGTCACTCTCATCTAAATAAATAAAAAAATAAATAAATTTTAAGAAAATTAAAAATGACTTGTACAATCTCTGGATTAAAAGCATCTTCCAAATAAGGCTAGCCACTGTGGTCAGTGCCTTAGTCGAAGCCTTAATTCTGTTGATTAGCTGTGTAGCCAACCAAGCTGTTAACTCTAGCTTCAGGGTCTTCATGGAAAAGCAGGCAGCCCACTTCATAAAACTGATGTCAAAGGCATTTAAGATCATGAACAAAAAGGACTTTGAAAACCCGTGACATGCTTTGGATAAAGACTCAGTTCTCATCCTGCTGTGGTGAAAGAAAAAGATAAACAAATTCATGATGATAGAGCCATGATTCCTTTCTCAAACACCCCTGACTTCCGTTGCTGGGGCCTTTGTTGGGAGAACATCCTTAATGTGACTTAATCACTAAGGGGAAGCCTCCAGGTTTCAGTCTGCTGATGTCATTTCTCTGCTATTGTAAGATTATGGTAGCTTGTGCCTTAGCATGAGTCTTATTCTTGTAGGTAATTAGAGCGTGGTAGCTATTTCCTCCCACTCCTCTTGGAGAAAGCGTGAACTTTATTCTTTCCTTGTCGTGGAGGAGGCAAAACTCCTCAGAGGACCTTCATGGGCTCCTTCGCCTGCCCAGCCTCCCCATCCACTGTCCCTCAGCTGACCCACACGGGGAATTTTTTCCCCCATCTCCCCAATCCTTACTTTCCAGCTGATATCATCTTCTTTGTTAGTTTGTCTCAGGTGGCCTAGGAAGGAAGAAGAGATGTATTGTATCCCAAGGCTTTTTATCAGTTATATGTATTATCACCAGCCATAGCTTGAAATACAATGAATTCTCCTGCGGCTGTTAGTTTCATGAAATTCAGCTCTTTTTAGGTTAAATTGTTCAGATTTACATGTTTGTATGAAAACTAAATTTTTTTTTATGTGAGAGAGAGAGAGAGAGAGAAAGAACTGGCACACCGGGCCTCCCGCCACTGCAATCAAACGCCAGCCATGCATGCCACCTTGTACCCATGTGCAAACTTGCACGCTTGCATCACCTTATGCATCTGGTTTATGTGGGACCTGGAGATCAAACATGAGTCCTTTGTCTTCAAAGGTGGCAAGTACCTTAACTGCTAAGCCATCTCTCCAGCCTAAAAAACTAAATTCTTATGTCAACTTTTAGATAATATGAGATTCTACAGTTTAAACCATTGCCAGTGTTACTGTGAGTTGATTATTTCTACCACTAATAGCCATTGTGAGATAAAAAGGAGACTGGTGGAATGTATTTAGTTATCCACTAATGCATCTGAATGGGGATTAGGAGGTAGCATGTGTCATGGTGTTTGTGTGAAGGTTAGAGGACAGCCTCGAGGTGTTGGCCCTTGCATCTGGCTAACCTGCGTCCTGGGGAATCGAACCTGGGTCCTTTGGCTTTGCAGGCAAATGCCCTAACCACTAAGCCATCCCTCCAACCCCCATAATATATATTTTTAATAGCATATAACAAGTGTTGGTGAGGATGCAAAGATATTGGGACCCTTATGTGTTTCTGGTTGGACTATGAAGTGGTACAGCTGCTATGGAAAACAGTAGAGGCTCTTAGAAAGTTAAGCATAAACTGGGCTGGAGAGATGGCTTAGTGGTTAAGCGCTTGCCTGTGAAGCCTGAGGACCCTGGTTTGAGGCTCGATTCCCCAGAACCCACGTTAGCCAGATGCACAAGGGGGCACATGCGTCTGAAGTTCGTTTACAATAGCTGGAGCTCCCATTCTCTCTCTCTCTCCCTCTCTCTCTCTCCCTCTTTCTTTGTCTGTTGCTCTCAAATAAATAAATAAAAATTCTTTATTAAAAAAAAGAAAGTTAAGCATAAACTTACCATATGACCCAGAAATTCTAACTCTTTTACAGACCTTGAAGGATTATGAACAGGCGTCCAAACAAAAGCTTATATCCAAATGCTCCCAGCAGTGCTATTCACAGTAGCCAAAAGGTGGAAACTACCCAGTGTCATTGAATAAATGCTCAAAGAAAATATGCCATCTGTGCAGTGCAACATCCAGCCATAAAAAGCAATGAAGTACTGATAACATGTTATAGCATGGATGAACCTTGGATCCACTGTGCTAATGAAATAATTCTAAAAGGCCACATTTACATACAATAGGCAGACTATGGCAGTCCATTGTAAAAATTGTCAGAGGCCAATTTTGGAAAAGGAAATAGTGGGTGTCTGCTTTTGATGCATATGGCATTTCTGTTTGAGTGATGAAATATTCTGGAACTAAGATACAAGTGATGGCTGCCTGATGCAAATATGTTAAATGTTACTGAATTAAATGTTTTAAAATGATCAGGTCCATGTCATTTGAATTTGGTCTATAAAAGTACTGAGCAAAAGTGCTGGTTTCAAATGTTTACTACTTTTCTTTAAAACCAGTAACAATCATTGGCTAGGAGTCTTTTTTTTTTTTTTTTTTTTTTTTTTTTGAGACAGGGTCTCATGTAGCTGAGAATGGCCTGAAACATCTAATCCTCCTACCTCAGCCTCCCTGCGTGCTGGGATTGAATACGCAGTGCTGCCTGCCCACCTCAGGGCTTTGTGCATGCTAGGTGAGCACTTTGCCAACTGAGCTACATCGCAGCCCCTGACCGGAGTCTTTCAAGCTGCTGCCCTAGATGTCTCCTTTGAAGAAAGTTGCACAAACTTCCACGGGTAGATTTGCTTTGAGAAAATTAGGTGCATGTTAAAAACCACTTGAGTGGCTGGGGAAATGGCTTGGTGGTTAAAGGTGCCACCAAGCCCAGCAAAAAAATGAATAAAATTAAAAAAAAAAAAACACTCGTGGCAGGCATGGTGGCTCACACCTGTGTTCCAGCATTCAGGAGTCTGGGGTAAGAGGATCGCTGTGAATTTGGGACTAGCCTGGGCTACAGAGTGAGTTCCAGGCCAGGCTGAACTAGAGTGACCCTGCCTCAAAAAAAACAAAAAACAAAACAAAAAAAAAACTTGAATAACTAGTTAAGTTTGGTAAACAAACAGCCTGACTCCCTCCTGGGAGGGAGGTCCCCTGCCCTAGAATTTAAATCTAGTCCTGATATTGTGGTTGGTCAAGCTCCGCCTCCAAACTTGGCATCATGGCTAGTCTTTTCCCCAGCCAGACTCTAACCCAGACCAGTCAGCTGTCTCTCTGGCTCCCCCAAGCTGGAAGGTAGGACCCACCACCCTCAGGTTATAAATATGTTTACCAGAGGAGGGCAAGCTTTCTTAGCTGTCTCTTGAACGTTGAGGTTCTGGTAAGCTTCCCCCATCTCAGCCCAGCCAGACCAAGACTAGGGGAGACCCCCTCCCCCCCAGCTTACTCTGTCACGTGGTCTCTTTACCCCCTCCTGCACTTCACATGGCAGAAGCTCATTGTACTTTCTTTTCCTCTCTCTATCTTTTACATTTCTTCCAGGCCCACCATGTGGGCTCTCAGGCCAAGTGGGTGTGTTTGTTTTCCTTCTCTTGTTTATTTACTTATTTATTTTTTAAAAGACCACATTTTATTCAGATTTTACAAAGGAGTCTGGGAAGGGGAAGGCTGGAAGGTAAGGGGAAACAAAATGGGGAAAAAAGAAGTATCCATGTGTAGTTTAGGAGTCCATGTGATTAGATACGGAGCTGATAATCGGTAAAAAGCATGGAAAGAAAATAGAAAAGAAAGTTCAAGGAGCTCCTGCCATGTAGAGAGCTGAAGGAAATGAAGAACCCATGCAGAGAGTAAGGGCTGGGAGGGCCTCCTGGCCTGGGGTAGGACCTAGGCCGAGTCCTTCTTGGCTGGGCCTGGGCCTAGACCTGGTTCTGGACTGAGCCAGCCCGGGCCCAGCAGAGGGAAAATCTCACCCACAGCTGGAAGTTTCCAAGTGATCAGAGAGTGAGTATTTTCCTTCTCTTGATTTTGTACTTTCCTAAATAAATATAATAATTTAATAATTATCCTTCCCAGTCTTATTTTATCCATTTTTTTGGTTAAAAATAGACATGAACATAGAGTTCAGGGTTCAAGGACTATTCTTGAACCCCTAACACCCCATTTCACAGGTAATCATTGTTCTGTACCCCAGTCCTCGGGGTTGACATTTGAGTGGAGTGAGATGCTACTGCAAAAAGCATAGCCCTAAAGAAGCCCGATTTCTCCCTTGGGTGTTGCTTTTCATGCCTGGCTCTTGGGCCCTTTGTTCATTTGATAAGCTCTCCCACATCCCTTCTAGAGGTCCCTTCTTTGCCCTAACTTAGAATAGGGTTTTGTTGCTTTAACCAAACCTATTCTATCGGATAACCACTCAAATGCCAAGTAGTAGTTACTGATAGGCATTTGGTTCACTGGAAAGGACTGGCTGGGATTTGCTGGGGTAAGAGAGTTCAAGCTCAGATAATATATCTGAAACATATGCGGTGTGCCAAATCTTCCTAAGTTGGTTGAGAGAATCAAAGGAAATGAAAGCAGGCTGGAGAGACTGCTTAGTGGTTAAGATGCTTTCCAGCTTAAAGACCCAGGTTGGATTCCTCAGTACCCACATAAGCCAACTGCACATGGTAGTGTATGTGTCTGGAGTTCTTTTACAGTGGCTAGAAGCCCTGGCACATTTCCCCACTCCCCAAATAAAATATTTTTTTTAAAAAGAAATAAAAGCAAACAATAAAGTGATTTAACACCAAACAACCCAGGTTTCACAAGGAAGAATTGGTCACTCACAGAGTTAAGGCAAAGTAAGCATTGGTCAACTTTGCTTTTTCCAACTTCCTCCTTTTTGAGACAGAGTCTCTTTCTGAACCTAGGACTCACCGATTCAGCTAGAATAGCTACCCAGCAAGTTCTAGAGCTACTCCTGTCTCCACCCTAATACTAGGATTATAGAAATATGACACTAAGCAGACCCAGGTCCTCGTGTTTGCACAGTAAGCACTTCCCCCACTGTGCCATGTCCTCAGCCCAGACGTACTTTCAAAAGGGACTAGAGGGCTGGAGAGATGGCTTAGCAGTTAAGGCGTTTGCCTATGAAGTCTTAAGGACTCAGGTTTGACTTTCCAGGTCCCACATAAGCCAGTCGCACATGCACACAAGAGGGCACGTGTGTCTGGAGTTCTATTGCGTGGCTGGAGGCCCTGGCATGCCAATTCTCTCTGTGTGTCTCACTCTCTCTAATGCTCTCTCTGTCTCTTTTTCACACACACAAACACACACACACACACATAACAAAAGGCCAATCTGTTGGCCTTAACCTCAGAAAGAGAGAGAGAGAGACTAGAAACTAGCCACCCTGCTCCATCTGCCCAGCGCTCAGTGTGTGTGAGTACGTGCGCACATGCGTGTGCACGCCTGGGGGTGTGGGTGGGAGGGAAGTCCAGATTTCTCCCTCATGGTCTTTCCCAGTGGGCAATTCTGTTAGTAAAGCCAGATGTTGATTATAAATCGCTTCAGAAGATAAGGACAGGCTGGCCTCAATTTTGTTGCAGTCCAGCTCGTTTCTTAGTAACAAGCCTATTATTAACCACAGGCCTCAGTATGACACCGGATAGAATAGCATGTGGATTAATAAGGAAGGAGAAGACATTGTTCCAGCTTTGTTAAGAGTAAAGCATGTCCATGCTTCCCCTCCTCAGAATAGCTTTAGAAATACCATGTGTACCCGGTGTGTATTCTGT
Organism: Jaculus jaculus; assembly: GCF_020740685.1. Taxonomy (NCBI): domain Eukaryota; kingdom Metazoa; phylum Chordata; class Mammalia; order Rodentia; family Dipodidae; genus Jaculus; species Jaculus jaculus. The sequence continues at coordinate 148,087,643 of NC_059104.1, forward strand.
AAAACATGAAGAAACCTATAAGGTTTTCTTGTATGGTGTAGGAGAGAGATGCACCATGTTTCTAAATGGGACAATGTCAGTTATCTCCAGGATAATGTTTGGTATCTTTCCAGCCAGAATCCCCCAAATTTTCATGGGATTAAACAAGTAGATCCCATAATTCATCAGGAAAATAAAAATAGCCTGCCAAGAAAATTTTGAAAAATAATGATGAAGGCAGCCTGCACTAACGGCTGTCAAAGTATCCCATAACTGTTTTCATAAAAGCAGTCATATTGAACATGGACAGACAGATGGCTGAGGGTGAACCTGAATAGAGTGCTACTATAAATTGAACTTCCTAGGAACTTGGTATTTATTGAAGATGATGGTTGAATGATGGTTGGTATATATGGAATCAGTATGACATGGATGGACCATTTATTTATTGTGTAAGGACAGTGAGCCTGTCTGTCCTCAAGGAAGAAATGAATTATATCATTTCTTCATGTTACTTACAGAGATAAGTGCATAGAACAATATATCTTTAAAATATTTTATTTATTCATTTTCAAGAAGAGAGGAGGAAGGCTCCAAGGCCTCTTATTGATGCAAACAAACTCCATGTGCATGTGCTACTTTGTGCATCTGGCTTTATAGGATTCCTGGACAATTGAAACTAGGCCAGCCAATTTTGCAAACAAGTTCCTTTAACCTCATCAGCCCAAGGATAATGTATTTTTTACTATTTTATTTTATTTATTTATTTATTTATTTGGTTTTTCGAGTTAGGGTCTCACTCTGGCTCAGGCTGACCTGGAATTCACTATGTAGTCTCAGGGTGGCCTCGAACTCTCAGTGATCCTCCTACCTCTGCCTCCCGAGTGCTGGGATTAAAGGTGTGCGCCACCACGCCCGGCTTTATTTTTTATTTTTTATTTTTTGGTTTTTCAAGGTAGGGTCTCACTCTGGTCCAGGCTGACCTGGAATTAACTCTGTCATCTCAGGGTGGCCTTGAACTCATGGCAATCCTCCTACCTCTGCCTCCTGAGTGCTGGGATTAAAGGTGTGTGCCACCACGCCTGGCTTATTTTATTTATTTATTTGAGAGAGGGAGAGTCAACAGAGAGAAAGAGAGAATGGGAGCACCAGGGCCTCCAGCCACTGCAAACAAACTCCAGACATATGCGCCCCCTTGTGTATCTGGCTTACTTGGGTCCTGCAGAATCAAACCAGGGTCCTTACGCTTCACAGACAAACACCTAAACCACCAAGCCATTTCCCCAGCTCCAGATAACATATTTTTTAAACTATAGGAATATATGTATAACTGGATATTAGAATAATTCTCTTTAAAATACTATGTAAGGGGCTAGAGAAATAGTCTAAGGGCCTTGGCATGCCCATTCTCTCTATCTGCCCCCCCCCAAATAAATAAGTAAAATATTTTTAAAATACTCTTCAAAGCCAGGTATGATGTTGCATGCCCAGAATCCTAGCAGATGGAAGATGAAAGCAGGAAGGTCAATAGTTCATGGCCAGCCTTGTCTATATGATGAGTTTAAGGCCAGCCCTTGCTAAACAAAAACCCTGTCTGAAATAAACAAAACATGTAAAACATAAAAGTTTGAATTTTTTAATATTTTATTTTGTTGATTTGAGAGAGAGAAGCAGAGAGAGAGAGAATGGTCACACCAGGGCCTGCAGCCACTGCAAACAAACTCCAGATGCATGTGCCACCTTATGCATCCGGCTAACATGGGTCCTGAGGCATCAAACCTGGGTCCTTAAGCTTCGTAGGCAAGTGCCTTAACCGCTAAGCCATCTCTCCAGCCCCAAAGGTTTGAATTTTTAAAACTGTTAAATTTAACCTCAAAATATAAAAATTATGTAAGGCAAAAATAAATTTAAGATGGACAGCACAGCATAAACCTGTAATCCCAGCACTTAGGAGACTGAGGACCAGGAGAATTGCCCATTCAAGGTCAACCTGGACTATTCGGTGAGCCCCGGTTCTCCCCCCCACCCACAAAGACAAAGAGGAGTGCGAGGAAGATGCTCAGCAGACAGAGCACTTGTAGCACGGATGTGAGTACCTGAGTTCAGGTCCCCAGACCCTCCCTGTGTGAAAGCGGTGGGCTTCTGTAGCCCCAGCCTCCAAATGTGAGACGGGTGTAGAGTCGGGAGAAGCCTGGAAACTCATGACCAGCTAGCCTGGAAAATACAGCAGTGAGCACCAAGAGACCTTTCCTCACATGAGGTGGAAGGTAAGGACTGACCCCACGAAGTGGCCCTCTGACCTCCTCAGATGCCATGGCTCATACATACACACAAACACACATACACACACACACACACACACACACACCAAAAAATTATTCAAAAGATTTTAAAAAGAAAAATATCAGGCTGGAGGGCTGGAGAGATGGCTTAGCGGTTAAGCGCTTGCCTGTGAAGCCTAAAGACCCCGGTTCGAGGCTCAGTTCCCCAGGTCCCACGTTAGCCAGATGCACAAGGGGGCGCATGCGTCTGGAGTTCATTTGCAGAGGCTGGAAGCCCTGGTGCGCCCATTCTCTCTCTCTCCCTCTATCTGTCTTTCTCTCTGTGTCTGTCACTCTCAAATAAATAAATAAAAATTTTAAAAAAAAAATATCAGGCTGGAGAGATGGCTTAGCAGTTAAGGCGTTTGCCTACAAAGCCAAAGGACTCAGGTTTGATTCCCCAGGACCCACGTTAGCCAGATGCACAAGGGGTCGCATGCATCTGGAGTTCATTTACCGTGGCTGGAGGCCCTGGTGTGCCCATTCTCTCTCCCCCCTTTCTCTGTCAAATAGATAGATAGATAGATAAATAAATAAAATAAAATAAATAAAAATATCTAAAAGAAAAATATCAACTTAAAATACACAGTGGAGGACTGGAGAGATGGTTCTATAGTTAAAGGCACTGACTTGTAAAGCCTGCCAGCCTAGGTTCAAATCATAAGGTACCCTTGTAAGCCAGATGCAAAAAGGGACCCCAAGTGTCTGATACTCACTTGCAGTGGCATGAGGCCCTGGTGTGCCCATACATATGCACACACACACATGGAAATAAATAAAGTTTTTAAAAATCATGTTTAAGGGCTGGAGAAATGGCTTAGCAGTTAAGGTGCTTTTTTTTTTTTTTTTTGCCTGTGTATTAGTCAGGGTTCTCTAGGGGAACAGAACTGCTAGAATCAATTCTTTTAAAAAGGGAATTTATTGGATCAGCTTACGGTAGTCCAATAGCATTTGCAAGCCCAAGAATCACGGAACCTGGTAGCTGCTCAGTCCACATGGCCAGATGCCTCTGCAATCCCTACCCGGCACTGCAGATGGTGCTGGAAAGCCTGGAGGCTTCCTGAGGAGCCACTGGGTTTCGATCCATGCAGGTCTTCAGTTGATGCTGGTCTTCAATCCATGCTGGAAGGTAGCGAGCAGCTCCGGCAACCAAGTAGAAGGAAGGGAGAGAAGTAAAGGGCTCTTTTGACCCAGAGCTTCCTTATGTAAAGACCCCTCTGAGCGAGGCCGCCCACTCTGGGGGAAGGTCTCACTCTGGGGGAAGGACTTCCTCCTTTAGTTGATCCTTCCTAGAAGCAACCTCCGAGACCCACCCGAAAGGGATTTCTGTGGATTACTAAACAGATCAAGTTGACAACACCATAACTATCACAGCCTGCAAAGCCTAAGGATCTAGATTCGACTCCCCAGAACCCACGTAAGCCAAATGCACATGGGGCCATATGCATCTGGAGTTTGTTTGCAGTGGCTAGAGGCCCTGGCACACCCCTTCTCTCTCTCTCTCTCAAATAAATAAAAATAAAATAAAAAATAACAATTCTTAAAATATACAAAAAACTAGGAGAGAATATTTGCAACAAATAATGGCTTAATATAAGGGTAATTAAATAATACAAATTAACAGGAAAACATTAAAATAGAAAATAGACAATATGAAGGGAATTCACAGAAAAGAAATAAAAATAACAACTTTGTATGAGAAAGCCATAAGGGGACCTATTACTTTGTAAACCAATTAAAAATATAATTTAAAAAAATGGTAAACACATGAGTCATGAAAATACAAATTCAAATGAGATTTTCAAGCATGGGTTGAATCAACTTTAAACACACTGAATAAGATGCCATTAAAGTGGCCAGAATATAGAAGACAAATGATCCCAATTATTGATTAGGGTGGGGAAGACAAGCTCTTTCCTGCATTGTTGGAAGGAATGTAAATTGATCTGTCTTTTGGGGAAGGCACTTTGCTCTTGGTCCCACCTCATCTTCCAAGGCTCCCCCTGTGCAGCCTCTCAGGTTGGGTCGTCCAAAGGGTGAAAGCAAACACTGCCAGGTCTCCCAAGGGCCAGGCTGAGGTCTGCTCAGCAGTTCTTCCACCACATTCGGTCTGTTCAACTGGTCCACGCTGGCCTAGATTCTCCTGACAGAGAGTCGTCCTCTCTTCTTCTTCCCTTTCCTCCCCTCTCCCCTCCTCTGCTCAGCTATAGGGACAGGGATAAGAGACCGACCGGTAACTATATCTTCAGACACTACCATATACATAGTTAAAATAGGCTTGTTCCTCTGTGTGCCTACCATTACTTCAGAGTTTTTATAAATTGCAAAATATTTTACCCTATGGATCCTTATTCCATCCCCCCAACCTACACTATCCTAGACATCTATTCTGCTTTCTAATTTTAATTTTTTTCTTGTGGTCTGTGGATAAGTTAGGTAAATACAAAAACTTATAGTAAAAACACACCATAGTGAAGTTACTTCAAAAACTCAGCTTTGTAAATCCTGGAGTATTATTGTGACATTAACTAAAAACAGTGTTTTATCAGTATTGTAATGAAATTAAAGAGAAAGTCCCAAGTTATTCTGAGGTAGTTGCCTCCTAACACACACTCCCTCTCTTTAAAGATTCATTCCACTGTGTTGAGAATGGAGTTAAGTGAGCTAAAAAGAGGACAATCCCTAAATGTTAATCAGATGATAGCCAAATCCATGTTATGATACATATTAGTTTTTAAATACATTTTAAACCCTATACCTGTGTTTTTGTATTTGCTAAGTAGATGTGTGTTCTGTTCATTTCAGCAAGTTCTCCCTCAGCATTCAATGTATGTCAGGGCCCTGGGGTTAGAACCAAAGACAAACGCATAGAGTGTGGTGGGAAGTGCAGGCTTGAAAAGCCAGCTAGTGCTAGAGAGGGCGGTGCCCAGGCAGGACAGCTGTCCCAGCACCCTGATTGGGAGTGAGTCCTACAGACAAGTAGGTCCCTGCTGGCCAGGAGGGTCCTGGGGTGTGAAGCAGAGGTAGCTGTGCATGAAGACTGCCCACTTGAGGTGGAGTTGGGCCACTGGTTTACATTTACTATTGTGTATGCAGAGTCAAGTGAGCATCAGGGTGTGGCCACCCTCTTAGGCCAGGCGAAGGGCTGTGGCCTGATTTGTGTTGGGATTCTCATTCCAATGGCAGGGTAGACACTGGAGTACCAGATGGGGAGCAAGGCTAACAGCTAGAATGCCACTGGGGAGCTGGTGCCTCAGAGGGGATTCAGAGGATAATAACCTCACAGTAATACCCTCCCTCCCCCCACTTGCCCCTTTGAAACTCCATTCTCCATCATATCCCCTCCCCATCTCAATCAGTCTCTCTCTTACTTTGATGTCATGATTTTTTCCTCCTATTATGATGGTCTTTTGTAGATGGTGTCAAGCACTGTGAGGTCATAGATATCCAGGCCATTTTGTGTCTGGGGGGAGCATGTTGTAAGGAGTCTTACCCTTCCTTTGGCTCTTACATTCTTTCTGCCACCTCTTCTGCATTAGACCCTGAGCCTTGGAAGGTGTGATAGAAATTTTGCAGTGCTGAGCACTCCTGTCACTTCTTTCCAGCACCATGATGCCTTCTGAGTCATCCCAAGGTCACTGCCATCTGAAAAGAGAAGATTCTCTACCAAAAGTGAGAATAGCATTAATATAAGGGAATGAACATTAAGAGAAGTGCATACTGGGCAATTTGATGAGCATAGTATATACATTTAGCCAGACAGCAGCAGACGTTACACCCCTAGGGCTCATGGCTACCCCTATTGTAGGTTTTCAGTATCAGGGATGTATTCCCTTCCATGGAGCGGGCCTCCAGTCCAACTAGAGGGCAGTTGGTTTCCACCATGACAGACATGCCACTATTGCACCCGTTGGCTCATTGGCCTGGCTGGCCAAATACAAGGCTTGCAGTGTCCACTGTTAAGTATCTTCACTGGTGTTTTCTCTTTCTCCCATTGAACTGCATGTAGAATAACTTCTTCCAGCTTTCTGTCAGAGGACAGTAACTTGACCTCGAGTCAGGAGTGTGGCATCAGGATTGAGTCCATGTGATCACGATATGCAGAACATATGAATAGCCAAAGGAAATTTTGTTACTTTTGTTTTTTCAGTTCTTTGTTTTTGTTGTTTAAATAGATAACAGCTGAGTTTAAAATTTTTTTTGTTTTGTTTTATTTGAGATGGTGAGACAAAGAGGCAGAGAGAGAGAATGGGCATGTCAGGGCCTCCACCACTGCAAATGAACTCCAGATGCATGCACCACTTTCTGCTTATGTGGGTCCTGGGAAATCAAACCTGGGTCCTTTGGCTTTGCAGGCAAGCACCTTAACCATTAAGCCCTCTCACTAGTCCCATTGTTTTTTAACTAAGTATATACTTTGGCTGGGTGTGGTGTGGCACATGCTTTTAATCCCAGCACTCAGCAGGCAGAGGCAGGAGGATCACATTGAGTTTAAGGCCACCCTGAGCCTACATTGTGAATTCCAGGTCAGCCTGAGCTAGAGCAAGACCCTACCTCCAAAAACAAAAAACAAACAAACAAAAAAGTATATATACTTGCTGGGCATGGTGGCGCACCCCTTTTATCCCAGCATTTGGGAGACAGAGATAGGAGGATAGCTAAGAGTTCGAGGCCACCCTGAGACTACATAGTGAATTCCAGGTCAGCCTGGACTAGAGTGAAATCCTACCTCAAAAAACGACCTATATATTTGATGGCCAGCCATCAAGCTTGGGTGAAAAGCCACTAGGGAAAAACCAATATCATTTTCAGTGAATGGGATCATATTATACAGATGTCATTAGCCATTCTCATTTCTTCGTTGTAACTTACAGCACTTTTTTCCCAGTAATAAACAAGTTTATGGTTCTTGCATTCTTGATGCCTATCAAGGCTCAGAGTCACTGTGTTTTCACAGAGGACAGTTATATGGGAGGTATCTTGCCTTGCTTAGGCTAACAAGCCTTTATCCTTCATTAAACCAACAGGTACACTGCTGTGCCCTTCTAGCACTTTCTCTAGAACATAGAGTGATGCCCTTCCTCATTCCCTTCTCTCTCTTTCTCCCTGTCTCAGAGGCTCTAAGAAGAGTCTAACGCCCTTCCCAGTGTTGCTTAGAGCAGCGGTTTTTGTTGCTGGAGCAACCACAGCAGCTGTGGCCAGCCTTGTCAGGGAATGGAAGAAAGTGTGCCTCACTGAGAACGTCACCTTGCTGGCTATTTTATATGCACTAGCTCATTTGATAATAAACTTAGAATATGTTCAAAATGTGTTACTTGCTCTCTTTTTATCCTGTAGGAAATAGCCTATATTGAATTATTCCTCTTCTATTTGAAATCCTGCCTGTATTAGCATGTCCTGCCTAATCTTTTTTTATTCTTTTTCTTACAATTTCATGCACTGTATACAATGTATTTTGATCATATTCACCCCTCATTATACTCATATTATCTCCCCCCTCCTACCTCTGGACCCCTTCTCCCCAGCTAGTTCCTCTTCTGTTTCCATGACTTTTTGCTTTTTGTGACCTGCTGAGTTTAATTAAGGGCTGTTTGCATGAACATGGGTTCAGAGTTATTTTGGTTGATATCTGTAACTAATCTGATGCAGGATATATTAATAAATTTATTCATGTAAAGGGGACAAGTCATGACATGAATATAAGGTAATTTTTTGAAAAAAAACTATATTTGGACTGGGGATATATAACTCAGTGGTAGATGCTTTCCTGGATGTAAAAGGCCCCAAAAGAAAAAATGGAGAAAACAAGCAAGCTAACAAAACCATCATACTTCTGCCTAGTGGATGTAATGTGTCAGGAAAAGCTGAAGTGCGTTAGGGTTCCTTTGTTCAAGGAATGTGGAGGAAATTGACCTCTCCTTTTCTTCTCTCTCAGATACATTCCACCACTGATCTGGGGGAAAAGTGGACACATCCAGACAGCCTTGTATGGGAAGATGGGGCGGGTGAGATCGCCACACCCTTATGGGCACCGGAAGTTCATCACCATGTCCGATGGAGCCACATCTACATTTGACCTCTTCGAGCCCTTGGCTGAGCACTGTGTTGGAGGTGAGCTCGTTTAGGTCATGGAATGAGGCCACCACTCGGAGAAGTAGCATGAGTCAGTGGGGAGCATGGTGTAAATGTCTGCACCACTCACTGTCCCATTGGATCTGGGGGCGAGAAGTTTGCCAGGATTCCTCTCCTAGGAGAGACCTGCAAAGACCAGTTCCACCATGAGCTTGCTGGTCTATCTATGTACAGCTCTCCAGAATGCCCTGGAGAAGAGCTTGATCTGTTTGTGAAGTATAGAACCTGATTCAAAGGGGTGAGGGAGAGTTTGGTGCCCAGAGCCCCCAGGACTAGGCCTCTGGTTAGTGGTGGCCAGCAGAGCCTAGACTGTTCTGTATACATGCTGTGCATTTGCTGTTGTGTTCATGATCCTCACAACCCATTGAGGTGGGTGATGTTAGTTAACACTTTACTGCTGGAAACTGAAGCCTGGAGTGTAGGATGGATTTGTTTGTTGAGTAACAGTGTATAAATGCTCTCTCCTGCCTTTTGCATAAATTTCCTTGAACAAAAGGACACATTAAGGCCATCTTTATTGTTCATGAGTCAGGGACACCTAGTACAACAAACAACTCCAGGTCCCATTGCTACTGAAATTTGTCATTGTTCTTTCCAGTCTATACAATAAATACTCATTTTAAAATGCTCCTCAAGGAGGCCTTTTGAGAAACTTGGAGTTTGATGCCAGCATCCTTTAGAATGTGGTTCTTACCAAAAGGGAACATTTTTTCTTTGGCTTACTCAAAGGCACCTAATTTGTTATGAATGTGGTCATTATTTGTGAGTCAATTCCAGTAAATGTATTCTCTCACTCTAATTTGAACTGCTGAGTATCCACTAATAAGATCCCTTCTGCCTGGAATGCTCATTCCCAGACCTTCACATGGCTGCCTCTTTGTCATTCAGGTCTCAGCTCCAATGTCACCTCCTTTAAGGGAGGCCCTGACTCACCAAACTCATGTTCCCTTCCCAGCAGAGCCGTCATGCCTCCCTCTTTACTGCTTCATGGCATCTGCCACTCAAAAGTTACTCATCTAGTTGTTTATGGCCCGTGTGTTACAGTGCAGGAGAGCCAGTCCCAGGAACTAGTCATGGAATAAACAGGCCTTTTCCCACCACACTCAGTTAATTTTTTTTCTTTTTTTCCTGTTTTTGGTTTTTCGAGGTAGGGTCTCACTCTAGCCCAGGCTGACCTGGAATTCACTGTGTAGTCTGAGGGTGACCTCAAACTCAGGGCGATTCTCCTACCTCTGCCTCCCGTGTGCTGGGCCTGGCTTATTTTCATTTTCTTGTTTCTGATGCTTTGACTTTTAGAATTAAAACATAAAACTTAAATCATACATGGTAACACACACAACTGTACCCCAGCACTCAGGAAATGAAGGCAGGAAGATCAGGAGTTCAAGGTCATCCTCAGCTACATAGCTAATTCAAGACCAAGTACATGAAATCCTGTCTCAAAAAAAAAAGAATAAAAGTTGACCTTCACCATTTGTTCTGCCTAGTCCTCACATGGGGAACTGGAAGGGGCAAAATGGACTGTTAGTTGTGTATATTTTAGTTGTATTTGTCTGTCTTTCCATCATTCCTAATCCCAAGGATGGGGAAGGTGATTCTGGGGAAGACAATATCTGCACCCAAGAAAAGCAACTATTTTCTCAGTTTTATGATTTTTTTTCTGACTGTGAAAGGAACAAACCTCCGTTTTGGAAAATAAAGATGATACGGAAGCATTTAGACATAAAAAAGAATGACGCATAGTCCCATGACCCAACATATCAACCCATTGTTTATGCCAGTGTTAACCTATCGAATGGACACATCAGGATATTCTTTTCACCCCTGTAGATGACGTCACCATGGTCATCTGTCCTGGAATTGCCAATCACAGCGAGAAGCAGTACATCCGCACCTTTGTTGACTATGCCCAGAAAAACGGCTATAGATGTGCCGTGCTGAATCACCTGGGTGCCCTACCCAACATTGAGCTGACCTCTCCGCGCATGTTCACCTATGGTAAGCGAAGGGCGTGGCCAAGTGAAACCCACCCCCCCACCCCCGGTTTTGTTCTGCTCGAAGCATAGATTTGTGGCTATCTAGAGAGATGGTGGGGCACACTTTCATCACAGCCAACTTGCATGGGGCATTTGTGATGCCATGCCTCACTGCAACTTTGAGATGAACACTGCAACCGCCCCCATCCACTAGAGGCAGGAATTGGGGCTCATGGGAGAAGTCCTGCCTAGGAGCCCTGCTGGCATCAGATCAGGGCTGGGAGCCAGGCAGCTCCAGGAGCTGAACTTATGCCCTTCCCAACTATGCCATCCTGACACTTGTTTCTTGTGGCCCTTGTGACTAGCAGGTTAGAGTGTGTGTTGCTCATGAGTGTCAGGAAGGAAGAACTTGACACATTAACAACTTGTACTGGATCTTCAAGTTCCTTGGGGACAGGGATTGGCTTTCAGCTTTAAGCAAATGATTGACTTTGAGAGCTCTCATTTGAGCTGGTAAATAGAGGAGCTTGGTATAGGGGAATAGACTCTAGAGAAGACAGTACACACAGAAAAATGGCCATGGGTGGCTTCCTTTAAGAGCATGGTATATTTGGGCTAATGAGTTAAATCTAAGGTTGAGAAATTCATGGGTATGAGATCACTCTCATGAAATGAGTCCAACTAGGGAAAGCCCACAGTTTTAAAAAACAATTTTATTATTTTATTTTATTCATTTTTTGTTACAACAAAATTTTACAAATAAATTCATATAGTTTTAGACTTTCACAATGTTCCTGAAAGACAGGTGTCCTAGAAGAGATGGATGATTTTCATAGCTATGCTGATTGGCTCATTGTTGGTTTATATGTATGTATGTGTGTGTATATGTCATGTGTGTGGGGGAGGGGTATTGTGTATTGACATCTTTTCAATCTTTGATGTGCATCTTTTTTTACAAAATGTTTTTATTAGCCAGTAGTGGTGGCACACACCTTTAATCCCAGTACTCAAGAGGTAGAGGTAGGAGGCCACCCTGAGACTACATAGTGAACTCCAGGTCAGCCTGGGCTAAAATGACCCTACCTCGAAAAATTAAATTTATTTGCAAGCCAAGAGAGAGGAAAAAAATGGGTGTGCCAGGGCCCCCTAACCACCACAAACAAACTCTACACACATTCACCTCTCTGGGCAGCTGGCTGTACGTGAGTATTGGGAAATTGAACCCCAGTTCTTAGGCTTTGTAGGCAAGCACCTTAACTGCTGAGGCATCTCTCCAACACCCTGATGTGCATCTTTTAACCCAAGGGGATAAAGTCAAACATATAACCTTAGGGTTGAGGAGATAGCTCAGAAGTTAAAGGCACTTGTTTGCAAGCCAAGACCAATCCTGCCCAGTACCCATGTAAAGCCAAACGCAAAGTGGTGGTACACAGGTCTGTGACCCTACTGTGCTTATAGTAACAGGAGGCGGAGGTAGGAGAGTATGAAGCCAGAAACCTGTGGGCCAGCCAGACAGGGGCACTTATGCCAAAACAACAAGAGACTCTGTCTCAAAAAGAAGGGAGGAGAGGACAAACACTATATGGTTGTCCTCTGACTTCCACAGGTGTGCTGTGGCATGCACAAACCCATTCACACAGAGAAAATTTTCTTAAATGACCTTAAAGTGGTATAAAATCCAGAATTCAGTTACTTTATTGAAATCTAAAATATGAAAGATCTTTGGTAACTTGGAAGATGGTAGTGAGCACCAGCGTTTCCTTGGGTGTTCTTTTAGCAGAAATTAATTGCCTTTTGAATAAATAGTTCCCTTAGTATATGATGAAGGTTTCTTAGTTCTAGCATGTTTCCAGTTCAAAAGTAACTAATCTGGGCTTTGCTTTAATGTATCAGGTCATGATCCATTAGAGCAAAGCCCAGATTAGTTACTTTATCACATACTAAATTCGTAAGTGTGTCGGCTGTCCCCGTATGGGCTGTTTGTTCTTCCAGCACAGATATATTTGTAGAATATGTACCCAGTGTCACTATTGATTTTTTTTTTTTTTTTTGAGGTAGGGTCTCACTATAGCTCAGGGTGACCTGGAATTTGCTCTGTAGTCCCAAGATGTCCTCAAACTCACAACAGTCTTCCTACCTCTGCTTCCCAAGGGCTGGAATTAAAGGTGTGCACCACCACACCTGACTCACTGGTGTTTTATTTTGTTTTTCCACTATCGATTTTTAATTATTGCTGCTTTGTGGTATGGCTTGATACTTGGCAGTACTGACCCTGAGTCATTGCTTCTGGAGCTGTGCTTTTGTTTTCCTGGCTTTTTATTTTCTCTCAGTTGAACTTTAAAATTATGGAATCAGGGCTGGAGAGATGGCTTAGCATTTAAGGTACATGCCTGCAAAGCCTAAGGACCCAGGTTCGATTCTCTGGCTCCCATGTAAGCCAGATGCACATGGTGAGCTTCTGTGTCAGACAAGATAGACTAGCTTAGGCTGTCGAAAGAAACAACTCCCAAAGCTCAGATTTTTTTTTTTTTTTTGGTTTATTTATTTATTTGCAAGCCGAGAGAGTATGGGCAAGGCCAGGGCCTCCACTCAAAACAAATTCCAGATGCATGAGCCACTTTGTGCATCTGGCTTTATGTGGGTACTGGGGAATCGAACCTGGGTTGTTAGACTTTGCAGGCAAATGCCTTAACCACTGAGCCATCTCTCCAGCCCCTCAGATTTATTTTTTTAATATTTTATTTTTATTTATTTATTTGAGAAAGAGAGAGAATGGGTGTGCCAGGGCCTCCAGCTGCTGCAAACAAACTCCAGACGCACGTACCTCCTTGTGCGTCTGGCTTATGTGGGTCCTGGGGAATCAAACCAGGGTCCTTTGGCTTTGCAGGCAAGCACCTTGACTGTTAAGCCATCTCTTCAATCCTCAGATTTATTTTTTTGTTTATTTTGGTTTTTTGAGGTAGGGTCTCACTCTAGCCCAGGCTGACCTGGAATTCACTATGGAGTTTCAGGGTGGCCTCAAACTCACAGCGATCCTCCTACCTCTTTCTCCCAAGTCCTGGGATTAAAGGTGTGTGCCACCACACCCAGCTCCTCAGATTTATTTTTGTCTCATACTATACATTATGTCATAGCCTGGGGGTCCTCAGGTCTCATCATTACCATCCTCATACAAGGATCTAGCTGGAGCATTACCTGCCAGATAATGGAAAGAACCTAACTGTGGAAATTTCTGGTCACTATTTATTGGCCAAAGTACAGAGCATTGCCAAGCCTAACTTCATGAGGTGAACAAAGGGATAGTTAACACTGGCAAACTCTAGCACAGTTTATTACAATTTCAATAGGAGTTTTGTATTAAAAATTAAGTTGAAGAATTTATTTTGGTAGCTCTTACTTTCCTCTTCCTGGCATTTGTTTTCTATGTCTTCATGAAGAGCTTCTAGTTATCTCAGTAGTTCGATACTGAATCAACAAAACAGTTCCATGGAACCTCTTAAAAGATGTCAGGGTTGGGGTCCTAGCTTTCAGAGAACCTGTGGTACAGACAGGGTCTTTAGAGCCACAGACCTAAATTTTATCCCCTGTTTCCTCATTAGTTTTATGTTTTTACTTATTATAGAAAATTTCAAAACATGCTAAAATAGGGAGAATAGAAGAATAAACCTTGAGTAAATCCCAGTATGCCAACCCACCTCAAGAAACTCATGGGTAGTCTTATTTCTTCTGTAAACACTCCCTTCCTATATCCCCTTGCAAAGATTATTCTAAAGCAAGTCCTACCTAGCCAATCATTTTGTCTGTTACCATTTCATTGTATTGTATCCGATACACTTTGTAAACTGCTATAATTCGTTTGGGCTATAACAGTGCCACAGTCTCGGTGACTTATACAACAGAAATTTATTTGCCCACAGTTACGGAACTGGAGTCTGGGATTAAGATGTTGGCCAGTTTTATTTCTTCTGAGATCTTGCTCCTTGGTTTGTGGGCAGCCGCCATCTTGCTGTGTGTTCATGCCATCCTTTTTTTGTGCCTCTGTCTGGTATCTCTGTCAGTGTCCTAATCTCTTACTAAAGGACACTAGTTGTATTAGATTGGGGCCCATCCTGACCACCCCATTTTAACTTTACTGTAGCCTTAAGTCAGTGACATTCTGAGGTACTGGTGGTTAGGACTTCAACATATGAATCTTCCGGCACATCATTCAGCCCATAACCTAAACAGAAGCACAATAGTGTCACAATCACAGCAGCTCTCCCCAAGAGCAGTTTGCTTCCCCAACTGTCAACTCTCCTTTTTCTCCCCTTCTATTATAGTTTTTTCAATTTAGAATCCAAGTCCTTATATCACAGTTGGCTGGTGGTTTTTTTATGCTTCTTGTAAATCTTCCCTTATTTTTATTTACTGAATTTGTCCAAAACAGAGTATTTACTACTGGCGACCTTCTCAGGGACAGAGGCTTAATCTTAGTTTTTAACTGCTATGTATATTATTTTTATTAATCTCCTGTTTATGGTACATGACTTAGAGAGGTCTGCTCAGGAAAGGCTGACACAGAGCAAGCACTTGGGCTTCAGAGACCCGCAGATGAGGGGTTGCATACCTGGTGGAGATGCTGAGAAGGGCTTTGAGAAGACTGGCAGTAATCATTGGTCAGAAAATGACAATGATTATTGTTTTTTTATGTGCTCTCCACTCTAGCTTTGTGTTTTCTGGGAGCTTAGGAGACAGAGGCAACATGTATATTGAACAGTTGAATAATACCCTTGCCTCTATATCAGCTTCGTACAGTTGACCTCATGTGAACCTTTGAACTTCCACAAGGACCAATCTAAGATGCTGTTCTTGTTGAGGTTTAAAAAAAAAAAAATTATGCTGATCATGATGGCTCATGCCTATAATGTCAGCACTCAGGAGACTAAGGTAGGAAAATCACCATGAGTTCAAAGCCAGCCTAGGCTACAGACTCAGTTCCAAAATTTGAACACAAGTTTTGCAGGTAAACACCTCAGAAAAATCATATATACGTATACTTTTCTTTCTTAGGGCAAGGTATGTAGCTCAGTAGGCAGAGTTCTTGCCTAGCATGCATGGAGCCCTGGGGTTGATCCCTAGCACCACATAAACCTGGCATGGTTTTGTCTTTCCCTATCTTGATGCTTTTGATGAGTCCTGAGTATTTATTTTTAGGATTTCTCATAGACTCTTCAAGCTATAAAATATTAAATATCTCTCTTTTGATAAATTACATATTAGCTGATCTGATAAAAATAAAATAGTGAACCTTGAGCTGAAGAGATGGTTTCGTGGTTAAGGCACTTGTCCTCAAAGCCTAAGGACCCACGTTCTACTCTTCAGGTACCACGTAAGCCAGATGCATAAGATGACACACGTGTGCAAGATCGCACATGCGCACAAGGTGGCGCACCCTGAGAGGCAAACCTGAAGTCATTCTAGTGTATTCTCTTCCTTGGAGGAGGAGCTCTTTAGTGTCCAGTTTAGTTTAATACTGGGATTTTTGTTGTTGTTTTTAAAGCATTTTTTTAGAACCTCAAGGTAGAACTAGAAAGCTTTGGCTTGTGTAGAGGGCAGCATTCTGTCTTGGAATAGAGGAGGGAGGCTCTTCCCTAGGGTGACCATATACTCTAGCATCCCAAGTGAGACACTTTGGAAGTCAAAGGAGATCTTAATAATTGCACAGCAGTTAAACTCTAAGACTCTCAGGCAAGCTAGGCCATATGGTCTCCCAATTTATAGCGTTCTACACAGATCACATATAGTCTGAGACACTTCATCACAAAGAGTCATAGATGATTTTTCTTTTAGTACTTTTCTTCTTGGTCTTTTTTTTTTTAGGTGTATCTGGCTTTATGTGGGTATTAGGAGATTGAACCTGGGTCAGCAAACTTTGTAAGCAAGTGCCTTTAACCACTGAGCCATCTCTCCCCAGCCCAGGTCTTTTTTAAGACAAAGTCAAGGCTGACCTTGAACTTGCTATGTAGCCAAGGATGGCCTTAATCCCTCAGTCCTCCTAGTTCTACCTCCCAAATACTTCTGAGATTGCAGATATGCACCAACATGCCCACCAGTTGCTTATGAGTTTTGGCGTGTTGTGGCTCAAACTCAGGGCCTTGGGCATACTAAGCAAATTCTCTGCCACTGAACTACACCCCAGTCCCAGACAGTAAATTTTAAAAAAACTCCTTATTTTTTACTGTTCAGTCTGTCTTACGATATTTGCTTAGATCATGAACCTAGATGTTTCTGTAAAGTTGTTGTAACTACCATTTTGGCTGATAGAAACTCAATTTGGGATTGTATTCATGATTCCAGAGTGACACCTGTGAATTGTGTTACCTCTGCTCTGAACAGGCAACTCTCATAATGACAGAGAACATAGGGGAGAAGAGAACAAGGAGCAAGGGAGAGAGAGGTTAGGGCACGGGCACTGCAGAAGTTCCAGAATATTAGGGAAACACCTAGTAGGACTGAGAATCGGGGCCTGATACTGCAGGAAATGTGGTGAAGGGTTCATGCCTAGGGTAGAATAGTGGAGAAACAGTATGAAGTCTGGTAAGATCTGAACATGCGACGTCTTCAGTCATAGGAGGGCACTTTTAGCCATTTGATACTGGAGAGACGGAAGTCAAAGGACTCATTTTGTTTCAGAGGTAAGGACAAGGCAAGCTAATGTGATGGGCCAAGAAGAGCTCTTGCTTCATTTCTGCAGCTATTTTCTTCCTGAGTGACTCAACATACCACATTGGTAGCTTCCCAAGAGCTTTAAAAAATGACTCACATACCTTTACTCTGCAATTGGCAGGGGCTGCTGGGCCCCAGCCCCGCCGTCAGCAAGCCGTGCTGCTCAGTGTCGAGAGAGAGTCCCGCCCTGCGGCGCTGTCACCAGCCAGGGCCACGTGCTCTCGTCGCACGTCATGCAGGCTTCGTTCTACTCACCCCTCATCTGTGGTGCACAGGCTCATGCCTGACGTGGAGAATACAGAGAGGACTCAACCTCTCCATGCACAAGCAGCACGTCTCTGTATCCCTTTATTTTCATCTTCTTAGTCATGTTCATGCCATGTGGGTTTTTGTCGTTTCTTGTTGGCTTCTGAGACAGGATCTCGTGTAGCCCAGGCTGGCTTCGAGCATACTATGTAGCCAAGGATAACCTTAAGCCTCTGATCTTCTTGCCTTCACATCCTGAGTGCTGGGATGACAGGTATGTCCACCAGGCTGGGGTGGAACCCCCAGGGCTTTGTACATGCTAGGCAAGCACTCTGCCAACCAGGAAATGGTATTTGAAGTAAAAGTCTTCACCATGTCTTTCTATAGGGGAGGAGGTTTAAAGAAAGTCAAGAGGCTTTTCCCATTCTCAGTAGGTTAACATCCCAAGAATGTTCTGTCAGGCTTATCTCTAAAGCCACGCTAGTGTTTCATATTTCATCTGGTCTTTGAGATTAGATACATAATCTTGTTATTGGTGCAAATCCCAAAAGGATCAAATATGTAGAACCTCATTAAAATCCCCAGTATTGAAATAGATTACCATAGTGTTTAGTAAAACCAGCCAGCATGGGTCTCTCTGCCAGGAAGGGCATTGGTGCCTGACATCAGGTGAAGGTCCCAGGAAGACCCAACACCACCTACAGCAACTTATCCTCGCACCGACCAGGCACACCTTGGCATTGCCCTTCCCTTGCCTACGACGAGCGGCAGCTCTTCATAGAACACTCAGCAGATTGACCAGTGCCAGGCAGCGTTGGCCTTTTATCTAGATCAGATGTGTTTATGTTTAATTAAATGGAAACTCCCAACGTGCCTACACAATTAGCTATAATTGCTCCTCAGTCGTGTAGCAAATTCAAGTTTTCTAACTGCCCCAGTGACATTGGAACATCTGCTCCAAGTTTTAAATAATTAGTCTCAAACCTGAGTAAAGATGAATGGGTGGAAGAGGAATCAGATAGGGAGACAGTAAGGCTTTCATAATGGTTTCCTTGTTAACCCTCGTACTACTGCTTGTGCAGGTGTGTGATACAAGGCAAAGGAATTGCACTTTGAGTTTACACACAATTCAAAGTCCAGCACCACCACTCCCCGTGTGAGAGAGGACAGGTCCTCTCGTGACTTCGTCCTGCTTCCTTGTCTGTTTACACTCCTAGCGGAGAGTGTTTGCCTTGCCTGGCTTCTCCTATCCCTTCTTAAACCCCTGCTCTCACAGATGCAGTGGGGAGCAAGGCCAGAGACATCCTTACCTTACAGAATATTTAATTCAGTAGAGGCTCACCCAATGTTACAATGCATAAAGATATGAATAAGTAGCCAAGGGATGGCATTAAGCCGAAATCCAAAGAAATAGTGGAGAAGTAAGGATTTATAACAATTTAATTAAGACCCTCAGAGCCATTTCTTATGCAGGCAAATACTGTCCCCAGCATAAACCACTGGTCCAGCATCCCTGGTGTGTTAGGTACCTTCACCATAGTTGAAACTGACCTAAGGAGATCTTTTCTTAGCTAGATGTTAAAACTAGCTAGATTTCTATTAAAAAATGTAATGAAGGTACTTGGTAAAAAACATTCAGTGTCAAGGCTTATGTAGACTATGTGAAATGAAGGTTCTTTTCACAGAAGACCAGTTCTGTAACAGTTCTCAGAAAATCAATATCTGCCACTGTTTTTAGCAAATACTCAATCACGTAAATGCACACATACAACCCTTTCTAACACAAGCACATGCAGGAGCTGGTGCCCTCGCTCCTGCTCCCTCCGTTTTGTGGGGTAGCTCAGTCCCATGCTCCATTCTGCATCACCTCGGTGTGGTGCTTCGTTAACCCATGTTCAGTAAGGAAGTGGATTATTCCCACGCTTTTGCTGCCACACACAACACTGCAGAGAACATTCCTGTACATATATCTTGACACATACATGAGAGTATTATATCTGAATTGCTGGGCCAAAGGACTGTTATTTTTACTTTGTTATTTGACACGGGAGCTCTCTCTTTGTGACCCAAGCTGCCCTTGACCTCAGGAGCCTCCCGCTGTCAGCCTCAAAGACTCAAAAGGATTGTGCTTGTTGTATTTTGTGAGCCACGTAGCCCAGGATGTGCTGGAATGTGCTGTACCGCAGAGGATCACTTGAGCTGACCCTCCTGCCTCCACCTCCCGAGGGCTGTGTGTGTCACCAGGCCGGGCTCACCAGTGTGCACTCACTAGCTCACAGTGGTTACACCTGTAGGCTTGCTACCAGCAAAACCTCTCCAGCCTCACAAATTCACTGATCTTCTAATGCAAGCAGTGAAAAATGCTTTCTAATTGTCATTTTAATTCTCATTTTCTTGTTTTTTTGTTTGTTTGTTTTGGTTTGGTTTTGGTTTTGGTTTTCGAGGTAGGGTCTCACACTAGCTCAGGCTGACCTGGAATTCACTATGTAGTTTCAGGGTGGCCTCGAACTCATGGTGATCCTCCTACCTCTGCCTCCCAAGTGCTGGGATGAAAGGTATGTGTCGCCCCGCCCAGCTAATTTTCGTGTTTTTGAATAACATGAAACACCTCTTTCAACTGACCTTTTAGAAAACAAAAGAAATAGAAGACCGAGGATGTCATCTACCTTTCCTATGAAGTAGGACAGTAAGTCTCAAATGTGGCCCCTGGACCATATCAGCATCACCTGACATCGCATAGGAAATACAAACTCTCAGCCACTCAGACCCACTGCCAGAAACTCTGGAGGTGGGGTGAACTCCACTATCTGTTAAGCCCCACTTTTAGAGCTCGGGGCAGAAGCCCAAGAACATGCATTTGAAGCAAGTTCCCATACAGTGGGCCACACTTTGGCAGCCACAGAGCTCTAGTATTGTTCTTGCAGTAATATTTATTTATTTTTGTAGTGCTAAGGAACCAAACCCATGACCTTAAGCATGCTGTGCAAGCACTTCTACTACTGAGCCTCATGTCCAGACTTTTGCAATGATATTTAACCTCTGTGTAAGCTTTCTGATTTAGTCTTTGTAAGAAACATTAACAGCGAGAAGTTGTATATATTTAAAGTTTGGCTTTTAAATTTTTTTTTCTTTGGTTTTTTTGAGGTAGGGTCTCACTCTAGCCCAGGCTGACCTGGAATTCACTATGTAGTCTAAGGGTGACCTCAAACTCAGAGTGATGCTCCTACCTCTGCCTCCCGAGTGCTGAGATTAAAGGCGTGCGCCACCATGCCTGGCCTAAAGTTTGTTTTTGAGACCAGATGCATTGGTTTATGTCTGTAACCCCAGCATTTGGGAGGTTGTGGCAGGAAGATTGCTACAAGTTAGAGACAATCTAGGCTACATAGTAACTATAGGTCAAACTAGGTAGAGAAGGAAGGAAAGGAAATAGGACAGGAAGGTTTTGTTGGTGGTTATGAGTTTAGAGGGAGGCCCTGGATGTTGGAGACTGGCCCCAGGAAACCTGGCTTTGAAGAAATGTTTGGAAAGAGGCTCCATTTCAGATGCTTCCAAAAGTCTGAGCAGTACCCCCATCTGTCAGGTTGCTGACTGACTGCATGCAGAAAGGGAATGAAGTCTAAAGTGATGGCCCAGCAACAGATGGGCGGGTACCTCCAAAAATCCTTTCTCATTTTGTTCAGAGCGGCTAACAGTTGTTTTGTGTTTGTTTGGTTTTTGTTGTTGTGTGACATAGGGTCTTACTGGGTGGCTTCAGGCTTGCTGAGATGAGCTTCCAGACCAGGCACAGTTAGGGAGAAAGGGATAGTTATTGAAGCTTACAGATCCAGGGAGAGTTCCATAATGGCAGAAGAAGCTGGCCTGCTTTCATAGGTCGAAGCGGGGGGGGGGGGGGGGGGGGGGCGCAAGCCAAAAACCACACAGCACACTTCAGGAACTCCTGGGGGAACATCTGTAGAGTGGAATTTCAAGCCCACCACTACACCTTAATGTCAGCCCAGTGACTCCTCCTCCTGCCTCCCAAATGCTGAAATTCTGGGTATGTGCCATAGCCAGCTTATGGTGGAGATTTCTAATTCCTTATTTGTTGTATAACCAAGCACCTGTGATACCAGCTGAGTGCATTCACGCTCCACTTATATATCTAGCATTCCCTGGAGGTTCTTATTCCTTCCATTGCAGCCTTTTTTAAAAAGAGAAACTTGGATGAACTTGACCTAAGTGAAGATGAAAGTCTGGCCTTTTGAAAAGATCAAGGCTGCCTGCAGGCCAGAATCTGCAGAGGCCTTGCTGCTCTCTCAATTCATCAGGACTTCATTGAAGGCTGGAAGAACGCTCCAGCCTCTGCTGGACACAGAGGGAGAGAAAGTGGGGGGGGGGAGGGGGGAAGGTTCCTGAAGCTCCAGAGTTTCCCTAGAGAGCAGCATGCTTCCTTCTCAGATGCACCTGGCTCTTACTGGGCAAAAGGCCCTTGGTTCTTCCCAGGGTCTTAAGCATCTGTTTCCACCTGCCAAGCCCCAGGAGCTCCAGGATGTTCCAACTGATCAGTATTAAACAATGTGTATGCTGCCTCTGACATAAAAGAAAGTACAGGAAACTTACCTCTTGTCTTGAAGGTTTCTTAGTAGCATATAAA
Organism: Jaculus jaculus; assembly: GCF_020740685.1. Taxonomy (NCBI): domain Eukaryota; kingdom Metazoa; phylum Chordata; class Mammalia; order Rodentia; family Dipodidae; genus Jaculus; species Jaculus jaculus. The sequence goes on from NC_059104.1 coordinate 148,109,635, forward strand.
GTATATACACAATAGTAGGCTTCAGTATGACATTTTGTGTATACATAATCCACCTTAATAATATGCACCCCACTACCCTCTCCTGTCCCTCTCCCACACCCACTCACTCCCTTTTCCTAAGTAGTCGCCCTTCTAACTTCATGTTTTGTGTGTGTGAGCCAGTGAGTTTAATTAGTTACTTCAGGAGCATGGGCAGCTCAACCAGTGCCTGTACCACCAAAGAAAACGTTTCTCTTGGGCTGGAGAGATGGCTTAGCGGTTAAGCGCTTGCCTTTGAAGCCTAAGGACACTGGTTCAAGGCTCCATTCCCCAGGAATCACGTTAGCCAGATGCACAAGGGGGCGCACGCGTCTGGAGTTCGTTTGCAGTGGCTGGAAGTCCTGGCACACCCATTCTTTCTCTCTCCCTTTGCCTCTTTCTCTCGCTGTCTGTTGCTCTCAAATAAATAAATAAAAATTTAAAAAAAAAAAAAAAGAAAACGTTTTTCTCCCTCCTCCCCTCCCTAAAAACATTAACTGCTTATCAATCCTAAGAACGGGGCATGGCCTCATAAGTCCCTCCCCCTTTTATGTTTGTTGAGGTGCAGTTTCCAGGCTGACCTTGAACTTCTTTTAATATTTTATTTTATTTATTTATTTGGCAGAGAAAGAGGGGGGGGGAGAGAGAGAGTGGGCACACCAGGGCCTCTGGCCACTGCAAACGAACTCCAGATGCGTGCGCCCCCTTGTGCATCTGGCTAGCATGGGTCCTGGGGAATTGAACCTGGGTCTTTTGGCTTCTCAGGCAAATGCCTTAACTGCTAAGCCATCTCTCCAGCCTGACCTTGAACTTCTATATGAAACCGAGATGACCTTGAACTCCTGACCCTCCTACCTCTGCCTCCTAAGTGCTGCTGGAATCACAGGCACAGGCCATGTTGCAGTCCGGGTTCGCATTGCTGGTAGAAATCCCCCAACCAAGAGAAGCTTCTGGGAAAAAGATTTATTTTGGCTTACAGGCTCGAGGGGAAGCTCCACAATGGCAGGGGAAAATGATGGCATGAGCAGAGGGTGGGCATCACCCCCTGGCCAACATAAGGTAGACAACAGCAACAGGAGGGTGTGCCAAACACTGGCATGGGGAAACTGGCTATAAAGCCCATAAGCCTGTCCCCAACAATACACTCCCTCCAGGAGGCGTTAATTCCCAAATATCCATCAGCTGGGGAGCTAGCATTCACAACACCAAGTTTATGGGGGACACCTGAATCAAACCACCACAGGCCACCACCCCTATTTTGGAAACATTTTTTACATGTGCATGATTTATTTTGATCATTATCCCCTCCCATTACTTCTTTTTTCCTCTATTCCACTGAACCTTTTCTTCAACTAGTCCCTCCTCTATTGTGATGTCATTTTCCTTTGGCTTCCTCCGTCATCTATGACAACATGTTGATGGGCCCAACATTGTGCAGGCAATGACAGCCGTGTGAGGTCCTGACTGCGACAGCCATTTAGTGTCTAGAAGACAATGTTCCAGAGCTCTCCTCCCCATCCTTTGGCTCAATTTGTTCTTTCTGCACATCTTCAGTGATGGGAAATTAATTTTTTATTACATCTTCTGTCATATAAATTTTGTGCCATTATATGGATTACTAGGGAAAAAAAAAAAGTTTATGCAGCTCTATTGGCCTGGAACCCATCTTATAAGTCAGCTCCTCTGAGGGGTAAGGTCCAGAAATGCTTGTTTCTAACACGCAGCCCAGTTGATTATGTTTAAAAGCTCCTACATGTGTTTATGTTGCCCTAGCTTAGATTGCACCTCCCTATAAAAGAAAGATGGGGGGACCTGTAGATGAGGCTCAGTTGGTAGAATGTACCTAGTGTGCACAAGGCCTTGTATTTGATCCCTAACACATCAAACCTGAAGTGGTGACATATTCCTGTAATCCCAGCACTTAAGAGATGATTCAAAAAGACCAGAAGTTCAAGATCCTTGGCTACATAAGGCACTTGAGGACCGCCTGGGGTACATGAAACCCTATGTTAAAAAAGTAGAGGAGAGCTGGAGAGATGGCTTAGCGGTTAAGCGCTTGCCTGTGAAGCCTAAGGACCCCGGTTCGAGGCTCAGTTCCCCAGGTCCCACGTTAGCCAGATGCACAAGGGGGCGCACGCGTCTGGAGTTCGTTTGCAGAGGCTGGAAGCCCTGGCGCGCCCATTCTCTCTCTCTCCCTCCCTCTATCTGTCTTTCTCTCTGTGTCTGTCACTCTCAAATAAATAAATAATTAATTTTTTAAAAAAAGTAGAGGAGAGCTGGGTGTGGCGGTGCATGCTTTTAATCCCAGCCCTCAGGAGGCTGCGGTAGGATTGCTGTGAGTTTGAGGCCACCCTGAGAATACAGAGTGAATTCCAGGTCAGCCTAGACTAGAGTGAAACCCCTACCTGGAAAAAAAGAAAAGAAAAGAAAAAAAAAGTAGAGGAGTGCTGGAGACATGGCTCAGCATTTAAAGGGTCTCACTTGCAAAGCATGAGGGCCCAGGTTCAATTCCCCAGGGCCCGTCTAAAGCCAGATGCCCAGAGTTCGTTTGTAGTGGCAAGAGGCCCTGGTGCACCCATTCCTCCTCTCTCTCCCTCTTTCTCTGCTTGCAAATAAATCAAGGTGTTTTTTTTTTTATTTTTTAATTTTTATTAACATTTTCCATGATTATAAAATATATCCCATGGTAATTCCCTCCCTTCCCACCCCCACACTTTCCCATTTGAAATTCCATTCTCCATCATATTACCTCCCCATTACAATCATTGTAATTACATATATACAGTATCAACCTATTAAGTATCCTCCTCCCTTCCTTTCTCTACCCTTTATGTCTCCTTTTTACCTAACTGGCCTCTGCTACTAAGTATTTTCATTCTCATGCAGAAGCCCAGTCATCTGTAGCTAGGATCAACATATGAGAGAGAACATGTGGCGCTTGGCTTTCTGGGCCTGGGTTACCTCACTTAAGGGTGTTTTTTTTTTTTTAAGTTTTTTTTTTTTTTTTTTTTTTTTAAGGCAGCATTCCCCATGGCTTTCTGGTTCAGAAAGCTGCTGTTCAGGTCTGTCAGGGACATCAAACCTTTGTGCTGGGACCATTCGGCAGTCCTGCTTCCTCTGTGAATCTGCCCTTTCATGCTGGTCTGTGGGGTCTGCGCTTCTTGACAGCATCTCAGACTCTCCCTGTTAGGTTTCCCTGTACATTGCCTCCCTGCACTTCGAGGGTGGGCCTTAGAAGGATGTCCTGAATTCCTTTTCCTGTAGATGGCCACCACCCTTCGGCTCCTGAAGCAAAGCTGCAAAAGCACATCTTGGCTCCATCAGCTTCCCAGGGTTGAGGTTGGATGCAGCTGAGCTCACCCTCCTGGGCAGACCAGGCCCAGACACTCTGTCCATTCTGACAGCCCCTCTGTATTTCTGAATGAGTGTGTTTGCCTTGACACCCTGCCCCTGTGTCACCAAGAACACTTAGACTCTACCTTACAGAGCATCCCGGGTGTCTCTGTGGACTCAAGCACACCTTCCTTCCCTCCCAGAGCTGACAAGAAGATCCTGTGAATAACGTCCTCTGAGGTTTTAACAGCATGAATCATTGTACACATGAGTATAGCATTCCAATTTGTAGCCCAAGAAGCTATCCCAAAGAGGTTTGCTCTTGCTTTTATTTACATCCATGTGTGAACACAGGGGCTCACACACACCCCTGAATACCTGTGTGGATATCCATGAGCCTCTAAACCAGTATCTTGTGGCCCACCTTTGCAGGAGCATTGTAAACTATTTGATATGTATTACCTCCACTCACAGGCACTGCTCAGTTTTCTCTAATACTATGGGACATCAGGAAACTTCACTACATCTAGCCCAGCCGTCCCTGCCCATCTCTCCTTTTCTCTTAACACACAGACATCTCTCTCCTTCCTTAGTAAGCGGGCACCTATTTAGTAACGCCTCAGCTTTCTTCAGTGTTTGTTGCACCTGAAATGACTGAGCTTCCCCGTTTTGCTTGCAGGCTGCACGTGGGAATTTGGAGCCATGGTGAACTACATCAAGAAGACGTATCCGCAGACCCAGCTGGTCGTCGTGGGCTTCAGCCTGGGTGGTAACATCGTGTGCAAATACCTGGGGGAGACTCAGGCAAACCAGGAAAAGGTCCTGTGCTGTGTGAGCGTGTGCCAGGGGTACAGCGCGTTAAGGTGAGTTATCCACTGCGCGTGCACGCGCGCTTGTTTCCTCCATCGGGTCCTTCAGTTGGCATCATTTATTTATTGAGATACCCAGGACACCAGGCGAAGTTCGGGGGACGCACCATGGCAGAGTGGGCAGACGTTTCTGGGTCATGGACTCAGTTGGTTTTGCATCTGCATATACACCAGAGTTGCCCTAGTGTTAAACTTGGGATGCTTAACTGTGTTTGGGACTCGGACCCGCAGTTGGATCACCAAAGCCACCCTGATAGCTGCTACTTCCCTGGAGTTCCTGTTCCTGCCTTGGGAATACAGCAGAACTCTGGGCTCATGAGAACATGGGAAACTAGTAGCCAGCATCTGAGAGAAGGGCCTCATGGTCCCAGATCCCTCCTCCTTACACGAGTTGAGTCTCAGGTGGCATCTGAAAGGGATCTGTGGACGTCATTTAATCAGTGTCCTCACCTTTAAAGCATTCGAGACCCCTTCCCAGGGAACTGGCTGCCCTCGGCAGTAAAGGGTTATCTACCTCTCAGTCTGCTGCCAGCCGACGTCCTGGTAGGAGGAGTTTGGTGGGCCTGCCGGCTGCTCTGCCTCCCTCAGGGTTACACAGCTCTCCAGACCCGTGAAACGCGTGCATTTGCTTTTCCTGTCATACCCTTCATGACAATGTCTTTTCTTTCTTTTTTTTTTATTTTTTTGTTTATTCTAATTTACTTATTTAATTTAATTTATTTGTTTATTCCCCTCCGTGCAGGGCTGATGCTAAAACCCAGGACCTTGCCCATGCTAGGCCAACCCTCTTCCACTGGACCACATTGCCCACTCCAACAGTCTTTTAGTTAGTAAAGGTCTTTCTTTATTTTTTTTATTTATTTATTTATTTGACAGAGAAAGAGGGAGAGAGAGAGAAAGAATGGGTGCACCAGGGCCTCCAGCCACTACAAACAAACTCCAAACACGTGTGCCCCCTTGTGCATCTGGATAACGTGGGTCCTGGGGAATCGAACCTGGGTCTTTTGGCTTTGCAGGCAAACGCCGTAACCGCTAAGCCATCCCTCCAGCCCTAGTAAAGGTCTTTCATTTTGGTCTCACCTATATCTTACATGCTACAGGTTAAACCTATTTCATTATTTTCTGGTGGAGAGAGACAATCTATATTATATCTAAAGGCATATGATAATGGAATTTAAGGGAAGTTGTTGGCCCAGAATTCAAACTGTTTATGAAGAGTAAAACTAACCAAAAAAGAAACTCTAAAAATACCCAAAATGGACCAGAAACATGTGCCTGATGAAACCTTTCCTGAGTTCTAGGGCCAACGATTTAAGTCCCAGCTTTCCTCAGCACCATGATGAGGGTCAGATGAGTTCATGTGTATGAGATGCTTAGAATAGCGCCCAGACCACAGAATGTAATTATTACTTAACATCATCCCCACTGTTCACTGCAAAGTGAAGGAGATGGGTCAAGTCAGTGCGTCACAGAGACCAATCTAATGAACTGCTGACTGTCTCCCTTTCTTGCATATCACTTGAGGAAGCTGGGCAGGTTGGTTCATGCCTTTAATCCATCCCTGTGCTCAGGAGGCTAAGGTAGGTGGATTACCATGAGTTTGAGACCAGCCTAGGCCTAAAACAAAACAAACAAAAAACCAACAACTCCCCACCTCCTAAAAAAGAAACAAAAAAAGTCACTTGGGGGATCATGTGAGAAATAAATTCAGTTTAGGGACCCCTTCTTCTGGGGATTCTGATTGGTGACATCTGAGGCCTTTGGCATGCTGCCTAGATGACTTCTGATGCTTCGTTTGTGTAGAGGTGTCTGAATTTGGTGATCTAGCTCTGACATTCCAGGACTAGGTCAGCCCCTCCTCCTCTTGTGGGGAATCTTCTCATACACACTCTTGGAGCCAGTTGAAAAGGCATAGCCACATGTAACCAGAGTTAGTCAGACTCCTATCCTGTCCAGCCGTCAGGATAAGAAAAGGTTACTCAAGGCTGGAGAGATGGCTCAGTGGTTAAAGGTGTTTGTTTGCAATGTCTGCCAACCCTAGTTCAATTCCCCAGTCACCAATGTAAAGCCACATGGGCATTCATTTGCAGCCAGAAAAGACCCTGGTGTGCCCATGCACACATCTACACTCAATTAAAAATAAATACATAAATACATAACTTTTAAGAGGAAAGGAAAAGGTAATCAAGGGATGACCAGCCTTCCACTAGACCCAAGGAAGGGAGCAAGGCCTGAAGGAGTTGAGAGGTGTAGAGTCCTCTTGCTTTCTCATTTTCAGCATCCTCTCATCTGTAACATGGGCGTCACCATGAACTTCGTGTGAATGCTGACCTTGTGTACAGAAAGCACTGGATTTGATAACTAGGAGGGTTAGAACAAATTTGTCTCCTCCCTCCTCTCAATGCAGAACTTTACAATGGCAATTTCATTGCATTTTGCTGCAATAGCGCCACCTGCTGTTATCAAGGCACATGATTAGTACAGCAAGGTATTCAAAATAAGGCAAAGTTAAAGTAGAAAAGTAGATTCTGTGAGGTGTTTTCCTTAGTCTCTACATTCCCTTCCTTAAGACCTCTAAGACTGTCTTAAGTTGCCTGTTGTAACATCAGCCTCATGCACTGAGGAAAAACGGCTGTTCTATCCTCTGGAGCATGATAAACATTCAGCTAAGACCCTTCAGTCCTCCAAGTGGGAATTTGGGACAGGTCAGAGACACGCCCTTGTCCCCTGTGTGCTGATGCTGCCCAGGACTTAGGTTCCCTCAACCTTTTAACCAGGACTGAGTGAATGAAGGGCAGTTT